>NC_056742.1:456562035-456877035 GCF_019279795.1 Protopterus annectens
ACAACTGATGAAATATAGAAATGATACACCACTGATGAAATATAGAAATGATAAACCACTGATGAAATATAGAAATGATACATCATTGATGAAATATACAAATGATACACCACTGATGAAATATAGAAATGATACACCACTGATGAAATATAGAAATGATACACCATTGATGAAATATAGAAATGATACACCACTGATGAAATATAGAAATGATACACCACTGATGAAATATAGAAATGATACACCACTGATGAAATATAGAAATGATACACCACTGATGAAATATAGAAATGATACACCACTGATGAAATATAGAAATGATACACCACTGATGAAATATAGAAATGATACACCACTGATGAAATATAGAAATGATACACCACTGATGAAATATAGAAATGATACACCATTGATGAAATATAGAAATGATACACCACTGATGAAATATAGAAATGATACACCACTGATGAAATATAGAAATGATACACCACTGATGAAATATAGAAATGATACACCATTGATGAAATATAGAAATGATACACCACTGATGAAATATAGAAATGATACACCACTGATGAAATATAGAAATGATACACCACTGATGAAATATAGAAATGATACACCACTGATGAAATATAGAAATGATACACCATTGATGAAATATAGAAATGATACACCACTGATGAAATATAGAAATTATACACCACTGATGAAATATAGAAATGATACACCACTGATGAAATACAGAAATGATACACCACTGATGAAATATAGAAATGATACACCACTGATGAAATACAGAAATGATACACCACTGATGAAATATAGAAATGATACACCACTGACGAAATATAGAAATGATACACCATTGATGAAATATAGAAATGATACACCACTGATGAAATATAGAAATGATACACCACTGATGAAATATAGAAATGATACACCATTGATGAAATATAGAAATGATACACCACTGATGAAATATAGAAATTATACACCACTGATGAAATATAGAAATGATAAACCCCTGATGAAATATAGAAATTATACATCATTGATGAAATATAGAAATGATACACCACTGACGAAATATAGAAATGATACACCACTGATGAAATATAGAAATGATACACCATTGATGAAATATAGAAATGATACACCATTGATGAAATATAGAAATGATACACCACTGATGAAATACAGAAATGATACACCACTGATGAAATATAGAAATGATACACCACTGATGAAATACAGAAATGATACACCACTGATGAAATATAGAAATTATACACCACTGATGAAATATAGAAATGATAAACCCCTGATGAAATATAGAAATTATACATCATTGATGAAATATAGAAATGATACACCACTGACGAAATATAGAAATGATACACCACTGATGAAATATAGAAATGATACACCATTGATGAAATATAGAAATGATACACCACTGATGAAATATAGAAATGATACACCACTGATGAAATATAGAAATTATACACCACTGATGAAATATAGAAATGATACACCACTGATGAAATATAGAAATGATACACCATTGATGAAATATAGAAATGATACACCACTGATGAAATATAGAAATGATACACCATTGATGAAATATAGAAATGATACACCACTGATGAAATATAGAAATGATACACCACTGATGAAATATAGAAATGATACACCATTGATGAAATATAGAAATGATACACCACTGATGAAATATAGAAATGATACACCACTGATGAAATATAGAAATGATACACCATTGATGAAATATAGAAATGATACACCACTGATGAAATATAGAAATTATACACCACTGATGAAATATAGAAATGATACACCACTGATGAAATATAGAAATGATACACCACTGATGAAATATAGAAATGATACACCATTGATGAAATATAGAAATGATACACCACTGATGAAATATAGAAATGATACACCACTGATGAAATATAGAAATGATACACCATTGATTGATGAAATATAGAAATGATACACCACTGATGAAATATAGAAATGATACACCACTGATGAAATATAGAAATGATAAACCCCTGATGAAATATAGAAATTATACACCACTGATGAAATATAGAAATGATACACCACTGATGAAATATAGAAATGATACACCACTGATGAAATATAGAAATTATACATCATTGATGAAATATAGAAATGATACACCACTGATGAAATATAGAAATGATACACCACTGATGAAATATAGAAATTATACATCATTGATGAAATATAGAAATGATACACCACTGATGAAATATAGAAATGATACACCACTGATGAAATATAGAAATGATACACCATTGATGAAATATAGAAATGATACACCACTGATGAAATATAGAAATTATACACCACTGATGAAATATAGAAATGATACACCACTGATGAAATATAGAAATGATACACCACTGATGAAATATAGAAATGATACACCACTGATGAAATATAGAAATGATACACCACTGATGAAATATAGAAATGATACACCACTGATGAAATATAGAAATGATACACCACTGATGAAATATAGAAATGATACACCACTGATGAAATATAGAAATGATACACCACTGATGAAATATAGAAATGATACACCATTGATGAAATATAGAAATGATACACCATTGATGAAATATAGAAATGATACACCACTGATGAAATATAGAAATGATACACCATTGATGAAATATAGAAATGATACACCACTGATGAAATATAGAAATGATACACCACTGATGAAATATAGAAATGATACACCATTGATGAAATATAGAAATGATACACCACTGATGAAATATAGAAATGATACACCACTGATGAAATATAGAAATGATACACCACTGATGAAATATAGAAATGATACACCACTGATGAAATATAGAAATGATACACCACTGATGAAATATAGAAATGATACACCACTGATGAAATATAGACATGATACACCACTGATGAAATATAGAAATGATACACCACTGATGAAATATAGAAATGATACACCACTGATGAAATATAGAAATGATACACCACTGATGAAATATAGAAATGATACACCATTGATGAAATATAGAAATGATACACCACTGATGAAATATAGAAATGATACACCACTGATGAAATATAGAAATGATACACCATTGATGAAATATAGAAATGATACACCACTGATGAAATATAGAAATTATACACCACTGATGAAATATAGAAATGATACACCACTGATGAAATATAGACATGATAACCACTGAAGAAATATAGAAATGATACACCATTGATGAAATATAGAAATGATACACCACTGATGAAATATAGAAATGATACACCACTGATGAAATATAGAAATGATACACCATTGATGAAATATAGAAATGATACACCATTGATGAAATATAGAAATGATACACCACTGATGAAATATAGAAATGATACACCACTGATGAAATATAGAAATGATACACCACTGATGAAATACAGAAATGATACACCACTGATGAAATATAGAAATGATACACCACTGATGAAATATAGAAATGATACACCACTGATGAAATATAGAAATGATACACCATTGATGAAATATAGAAATGATACACCACTGATGAAATATAGAAATGATACACCACTGATGAAATATAGAAATGATACACCATTGATGAAATATAGAAATGATACACCACTGATGAAATATAGAAATGATACACCACTGATGAAATATAGAAATGATACACAACTGATGAAATATAGAAATGATACACCATTGATGAAATATAGAAATGATACACCACTGATGAAATATAGAAATGATACACCACTGATGAAATATAGAAATGATACACCACTGATGAAATATAGAAATGATACACCATTGATGAAATATAGAAATGATACACCACTGATGAAATATAGAAATGATACACCACTGATGAAATATAGAAATGATACACCACTGATGAAATATAGAAATGATACACCATTGATGAAATATAGAAATGATACACCACTGATGAAATATAGAAATTATACACCACTGATGAAATATAGAAATGATACACCACTGAAGAAATATAGAAATGATACACCATTGATGAAATATAGAAATGATACACCACTGATGAAATATAGAAATGATACACCACTGATGAAATATAGAAATGATACACCACTGATGAAATACAGAAATGATACACCACTGATGAAATATAGAAATTATACACCACTGATGAAATATAGAAATGATAAACCCCTGATGAAATATAGAAATTATACATCATTGATGAAATATAGAAATGATACACCACTGACGAAATATAGAAATGATACACCACTGATGAAATATAGAAATGATACACCACTGATGAAATACAGAAATGATACACCACTGATAAAATATAGAAATGATACACCACTGATGAAATACAGAAATGATACACCACTGATGAAATAGAAACGATACACCACTGATGAAATATAGAAATGATACACCACTGATGAAATACAGAAATGATACACCACTGATGAAATATAGAAATGATACACCACTGATGAAATACAGAAATGATACACCACTGATGAAATATAGAAATTATACACCACTGATGAAATATAGAAATGATACACCACTGATGAAATATAGAAATGATACACCATTGATGAAATATAGAAATGATACACCACTGATGAAATATAGAAATGATACACCACTGATGAAATATAGAAATGATACACCATTGATGAAATATAGAAATGATACACCACTGATGAAATATAGAAATGATACACCACTGATGAAATATAGAAATGATACACCACTGATGAAATATAGAAATGATACACCACTGATGAAATATAGAAATGATACATCATTGATGAAATATAGAAATGATACACCACTGATGAAATATAGAAATGATACACCACTGATGAAATATAGAAATGATACACCACTGATGAAATATAGAAATTATACATCATTGATGAAATATAGAAATGATACACCACTGATGAAATATAGAAATGATACACCACTGATGAAATATAGAAATGATACACCACTGATGAAATACAGAAATGATACACCACTGATGAAATATAGAAATGATACACCACTGATGAAATATAGAAATGATACACCACTGATGAAATATAGAAATGATACACCACTGATGAAATATAGAAATGATACACCACTGATGAAATATAGAAATGATACACCACTGATGAAATATAGAAATGATACACCATTGATGAAATATAGAAATGATACACCACTGATGAAATATAGAAATTATACACCACTGATGAAATATAGAAATGATACACCACTGAAGAAATATAGAAATGATACACCATTGATGAAATATAGAAATGATACACCACTGATGAAATATAGAAATGATACACCACTGATGAAATATAGAAATGATACACCACTGATGAAATATAGAAATGATACACAACTGATGAAATATAGAAATGATACACCACTGATGAAATATAGAAATGATACACCACTGATGAAATATAGAAATGATACACCATTGATGAAATATAGAAATGATACACCACTGATGAAATATAGAAATGATACACCACTGATGAAATATAGAAATGATACACCATTGATGAAATATAGAAATGATACACCACTGATGAAATATAGAAATGATACACCACTGATGAAATATAGAAATGATACACCACTGATGAAATATAGAAATGATACACCATTGATGAAATATAGAAATGATACACCACTGATGAAATATAGAAATGATACACCACTGATGAAATATAGAAATGATACACCACTGATGAAATATAGAAATGATACACCACTGATGAAATATAGAAATGATACACCACTGATGAAATATAGAAATGATACACCACTGATGAAATATAGAAATGATACACCATTGATGAAATATAGAAATGATACACCACTGATGAAATATAGAAATGATACACCACTGATGAAATATAGAAATGATACACCATTGATGAAATATAGAAATGATACACCACTGATGAAATATAGAAATGATACACCACTGATGAAATATAGAAATGATACACCACTGATGAAATACAGAAATGATACACCACTGATGAAATATAGAAATGATACACCACTGATGTAATATAGAAATGATACACCTCTGATGAAATATAGAAATGATACCCTGATGAAATATAGAAATTATACATCATTGATGAAATATAGAAATGATACACCACTGACGAAATATAGAAATGATACACCACTGATGAAATATAGAAATGATACACCATTGATGAAATATAGAAATGATACACCACTGATGAAATATAGAAATGATACACCACTGATGAAATATAGAAATGATACACCACTGATGAAATATAGAAATGATACACCACTGATGAAATACAGAAATGATACACCACTGATGAAATATAGAAATGATACACCACTGATGAAATATAGAAATGATACACCACTGATGAAATATAGAAATTATACACCACTGATGAAATATAGACATGATACACCACTGATGAAATATAGAAATGATACACCATTGATGAAATATAGAAATGATACACCATAGATCAAAGATAGATATGATACACCACTGATGAAGTATAGAAATGATACACCATTGATGAAATATAGAAATGATACACCACTGATGAAATATAGAAACGATACACCACTGATGAAATACAGAAATGATACACCACTGATGAAATATAGAAATGATACACCACTGATGAAATACAGAAATGATACACAACTGATGAAATATAGAAATGATACACCACTGATGAAATACAGAAATGATACACCACTGATGAAATATAGAAATTATACACCACTGATGAAATATAGAAATGATACACCACTGATGAAATATAGAAATGATACACCACTGATGAAATATAGAAATGATACACCATTGATGAAATATAGAAATGATACACCACTGATGAAATATAGAAATGATACACCATTGATGAAATATAGAAATGATACACCACTGATGAAATATAGAAATGATACACCACTGATGAAATATAGAAATGATACACCACTGATGAAATATAGAAATGATACACCACTGATGAAATACAGAAATGATACACCACTGATGAAATATAGAAATGATACATCATTGATGAAATATAGAAATGATACACCACTGATGAAATATAGAAATGATACACCACTGATGAAATATAGAAATGATACACCACTGATGAAATATAGAAATGATACACCACTGATGAAATATAGAAATTATACACCACTGATGAAATATAGAAATGATACACCACTGACGAAATATAGAAATGATACACCATTGATGAAATATAGAAATTATACATCATTGATGAAATATAGAAATGATACACCACTGATGAAATATAGAAATGATACACCACTGATGAAATATAGAAATGATACATCATTGATGAAATATAGAAATGATACACCACTGATGAAATATAGAAATGATACACCACTGATGAAATATAGAAATGATACACCATTGATGAAATATAGAAATGATACACCACTGATGAAATATAGAAATTATACACCACTGATGAAATATAGAAATGATACACCACTGATGAAATATAGAAATGATACACCACTGATGAAATATAGAAATGATACACCACTGATGAAATATAGAAATGATACACCACTGATGAAATATAGACATGATACACCATTGATGAAATATAGAAATGATACACCATTGATGAAATATAGAAATGATACACCACTGATGAAATATAGAAATGATACACCATTGATGAAATATAGAAATGATACACCATTGATGAAATATAGAAATGATACACCACTGATGAAATATAGAAATGATACACCACTGATGAAATATAGAAATGATACACCACTGATGAAATATAGAAATGATACACCACTGATGAAATATAGAAATGATACACCACTGATGAAATATAGAAATGATACACCACTGATGAAATATAGAAATGATACACCATTGATGAAATATAGAAATGATACACCACTGATGAAATATAGAAATGATACACCACTGATGAAATATAGAAATGATACACCACTGATGAAATATAGAAATGATACACCACTGATGAAATATAGAAATGATACACCACTGATGAAATATAGAAATGATACACCACTGATGAAATATAGAAATGATACACCATTGATGAAATATAGAAATGATACACCACTGATGAAATATAGAAATGATACACCACTGATGAAATATAGAAATGATACACCACTGATGAAATATAGAAATGATACACCATTGATGAAATATAGAAATGATACACCACTGATGAAATATAGAAATGATACACCACTGATGAAATATAGAAATGATACACCATTGATGAAATATAGAAATGATACACCACTGATGAAATATAGAAATGATACACCACTGATGAAATATAGAAATGATACACCACTGATGAAATATAGAAATGATACACCATTGATGAAATATAGAAATGATACACCACTGATGAAATATAGAAATGATACACCACTGATGAAATATAGAAATGATACACCACTGATGAAATATAGAAATGATACACCATTGATGAAATATAGAAATGATACACCACTGATGAAATATAGAAATGATACACCACTGATGAAATATAGAAATGATACACCACTGATGAAATATAGAAATGATACACCACTGATGAAATATAGAAATGATACACCATTGATGAAATATAGAAATGATACACCACTGATGAAATATAGAAATGATACACCACTGATGAAATATAGAAATGATACACCACTGATGAAATACAGAAATGATACACCACTGATGAAATATAGAAATGATACACCACTGATGAAATATAGAAATGATACACCACTGATGAAATATAGAAATGATAAACCTCTGATGAAATATAGAAATTATACATCATTGATGAAATATAGAAATGATAAACCCCTGATGAAATATAGAAATGATACACCACTGATGAAATATAGAAATTATACATCATTGATGAAATATAGAAATGATACACCACTGATGAAATATAGAAATGATACACCACTGATGAAATATAGAAATGATACACCAATGATGAAATATAGACATGATACATGACTGATGAAATATAGAAATGATACATCATTGATGAAATATAGAAATGATACACCACTGATGAAATATAGAAATGATACACCACTGATGAAATATAGAAATTATACATCATTGATGAAATATAGAAATGATACACCACTGATGAAATATAGAAATGATACAACACTGATGAAATATAGAAATGATACACCACTGATGAAATATAGAAATTATACATCATTGATGAAATATAGAAATGATACACCACTGATGAAATATAGAAATTATATACCACTGATGAAATATAGAAATGATACACCACTGATGAAATATAGAAATTATACATCATTGATGAAATATAGAAATGATACACCACTGATGAAATATAGAAATTATACACCACTGATGAAATATAGAAATGATACACCACTGATGAAATATAGAAATTATACATCATTGATGAAATATAGAAATGATACACCACTGATGAAATATAGAAATGATAAACCCCTGATGAAATATAGAAATTATACATCATTGATGAAATATAGAAATGATAAACCCCTGATGAAATATAGAAATTATACACCACTGATGAAATATAGAAATGATACACCATTGATGAAATATAGAAATGATACACCACGGATGAAATATAGAAATGATACACCACTGATGAAATATAGAAATTATACACCACTGATGAAATATAGAAATGATACACCACTGATGAAATATAGACATGATACACCACTGATGAAATATAGAAATGATACACCACTGATGAAATATAGAAATGATACACCACTGATGAAATATAGACATGATACACCATTGATGAAATATAGAAATGATACACCACTGATGAAATATAGAAATGATACACCATTGATGAAATATAGAAATGATACACCACTGATGAAATATAGAAATGATACACCATTGATGAAATATAGAAATGATACACCACTGATGAAATATAGAAATGATACCCCACTGATGAAATATAGAAATTATACACCACTGATGAAATATAGAAATGATAAACCCCTGATGAAATATAGAAATGATACACCACTGACGAAATATAGAAATGATACACCACTGACGAAATATAGAAATGATACACCATTGATGAAATATAGAAATGATACACCACTGACGAAATATAGAAATGATACACCACTGATGAAATATAGAAATGATACACCATTGATGAAATATAGAAATGATACACCACTGATGAAATATAGAAATGATACACCTCTGATGAAATATGAAATATAGAAATGATACACTACTGATGAAATATAGAAATGATACACCATTGATGAAATATAGAAATGATACACCACTGATCAAATATAGAAATGATACACCACTGCCAGCCTTCACCTATCTTTACAGAGCCAATGCAGAGCCAATGAGATGTAATGCATGAACAAAGGGATTGCATAATGGCTTGTGCCAATGTATTTTCTATCCTTATCTTGTGCATAATTTTGGAAAAATTTTGTGTCATATTCTTAGGTTTCAGGATAGGATTGTAGTGGAGGTCTTAGACTGAAATTTGAGGTCCGAGGAGTCAGAAGTTAGGGAGGGAATAAGGATAATTTGTTTGGCTATTTGAAATGTTTTGGAAAATGTTTAGGCATATGATCAATGTGGAAAAAACTGAACAACTTGGAATAAACTATTAGTCTTCACAGATTTTAGTTGAAAAATATCCTACATGATGGAGACATGATAAGTTGAAGCACTGGGGCTCTGGCTGGGGCATACATGTGATTATTCACTGAGGCTATGATATGATGACACACTTGCTAAGATTTGGAGTATTATTTAGAAATAAAAGCATCACATTTAAACTTGAAACAGAAAGTTCATCCTTTTCAAGGGAATATTGCCTCACATGTATTACATATGTTCCAGGGGGTCTATATTATTTCAATGAAAGATGAATTACACAAATGCGTTTTGAGTGACACATATTCATTGAATCGCATTTAAGTGATTCAATGAATATGTCATAGGGCAAGGAGATGGTTGGCCAATTCGCGGAGTTGCTCTTTCCTTCCGTATAGTGTGATCTCAGATTTGGTATATTTAGTTAGGGGGGGTGTAGGGACGAAGCCCTCCACCTATTTATGATGTTAAATTATTTGATGTTTAGCAAACAGTCGCGCAAGTTTTTTTTCCCTAGGGAAAAATTTGCTTACGTGGCCATTCGCGCTTTTGAATTTTCATGCATTATGTGCTGACCTTTCCGTAGGCGCACATATGCACTTACAGTCATATAATATAGACCCATTCCAGGCCTTCTAATGTCCATTAGAGAAGAATTATTTAGTTAAACTAAAAAGTTGATATTGTACTTCTTGCAGGAATAGAAGAAGCTGATTACTGTGTGGGAAAATATTGATACTTCATAAGGAAGAAGGAAGGCTTGTGACACCTGATCTACATTATTAAGTGAAAGCTACCCATTTCCTTGCTAAGTAAAGCATCAGTATAGCCTCTAAATTGTTGAGAGGAAAATGATAGTCCAGACTGGTAATGTGTGTGTGATGGGGGGGAGACATATCGGTAGTTTTTCGAAGCTCAGACCAGGGGGGACAAGGGAGAATAAACTTTTTGGAATCACAGACAATGAAAACTGAGTTACAGGGATTATTTGAAAATAAATCTTTTAAGGGATTCATGAAAGAATCATTAACAATAATAAAAAAACAAAGAGAATTGAGAAAACAGTAAAGAGAGAGCATAGAGTTGGACGTAAGAGACTAAGATATTGGAACATTATGCTCCAAGAGGTGAGTTAACAGTTGAAAAGAGCTAAAATGTCGGAAGCAGATTTACCAGGTATGATTAAATGGATACTAGAAATTAGGGTTGGATGAATGCAGGAAAAAAGATTAATTCTAAGGACATGCAAAATATTAAATTAAAAAAGTCTCAGATTACCAATAAATGTGAAAATTATACTTGATTGTCTAAAAAAACTAGGCTAGAAAATAGAGGATTATTTAAGGAAGCAACCATAGTTCATTCCTTGAACTGCGGCAAAGGTAGGGTGGTTTAGAATGTTTCCATGGAAATGCTTGCATACATTTTTTCTACTTCTGCTAGGCTGGCTGAGATATTTCTTGAAATGAATAAACAAGTTTCAAGTGTGAAAGGCGAATAAAGGGAGACTAGAACCATATTTTCTGAGAATGACCTAGGTCAGGTGATTACAGGGTTGAGAGAAATCTCCCTGGAGAAAGTGTATTTTTAGTGTGTTATTATGTTATTAGTGAAGAACAATCATCCTGCAGTACCTCAGGAAGTAACAACTGCTAAAATCAGTTACCCTTGCTGCATATGACACATTCCAATATAAAATTTATAAGGCCATGGGAACCAACATTAGAAACATTAGCATGACCCATTGCAGAACCTTACATAATTTGTAGGTCTTGTATTTGGAAAGAGGCACTTATAATCCTAGTCTGTAAATCAGCACCTCTGAATGGTCTTCATAGCTACCTCACTTTTTAAGTGACCCAAAATGTGATTTCAGGCCTGAATACAGAGGTAAAATAACTCTGCTGATATTATTTTAATACTTGCATAAAACATATATGGTGGTGAGGTTACAGGAGGTTTCAATTTATTTTTCCAAGCCTATAGCATTGCCTGTCATACATTTCTGATTTTTATCATCCTATCAAGTGACAGTCTTACTTACCTTCAATGGTTTGCTATGTACACTGACAGTCAACAGTAGGTGGTCTAATAGGAAGATGAGATGTCATCATCAGGCAACATCCTGTTGGAGTTCCTGAGAAGTATGTTCTTGGCCTGCTGTTTTCAACATATTTGTAAATATGACAAATTAAAAAACATACTGTTTGTTCTGATGAAGTCTGTTTACTTTTCAGATGAAAGCATTTAACATTGTTCAGTAAGTTATATTTTCAGTCCAGGAAACGTGAGAAGTATTTTTGTGAACATATTTTAAAATGGTATGTGAAGACACCCTTCTGTTGAGTATAATTTATTGCTAACTCTGCCGGATTTTTCAAAGCCTCTTCTGTCCTTGAGATGATGCACATATTACAACTCACCATTAAACCTGTGCACAACTGGCTAGGTAGCTGTGGTGTATAGCTTAACAATTCCAAAGCTGAATACCACCTTTTCACTTCTGAAATATTATCGAGCTACAAATGAATCATGAGTATGCATCCATGCCAATAATGATACATACCTCAAAGGGTAATGGCCACAAAGTGCTCATGTATGATAACTGATCAGATGCTAAAACTTGGCTTGCAGACTGATGCCACAAATAATTAAATTAATCCACATTTATTTAATTATATTTTTTAAGCAGGGTGGAGCACTGCTCCACATGGACCTTTTTCATGGTCAACCAAGCAGCACTGTTCAGAGTCACACACCGAGCCAAACAGTTGTTTTGGAAATTAAATTCTGGATCACATGGATCAATATCTTCTAGCCTTAATCTTCCATGACAGCTGTCATACTCCTAGAATCTGTGCATTCCTGGATCACATGGATCAATATCATTTAGCCTTAATCTTCCATGACAGCTGTCATAGTCATAGAATCTTATGTTGTGTACAAGACTATTTAATTCCAGAGGTTCATGTCAAAGAACTAGAGTTTACTATTTCATGAACTTCTATTTGACATTATGCTATAAACTGCAGTTATCATCTCAGGTTATAAACAAACTGGAGATTGCCTATCACCAGAACACCATGTCTTCAAGTGGAGCCAGATGTGACCAAAGGAAATCTGAAATTAGTAAGTTACTTATAGACCTCAAAATGTTTATTAGAAGGAAAAATATTGAATTATTATTGAAGCAAAACAATGTTGTTGATGGTAACCTAAGGAAAAAGTATATTTGGAACCCCCCCTTTACACCCCCAGTTGAAGAATTTTGAAAGCCTGGTTGAAAAGAAACTTAGAACAAGGGTTTCTAATAATAAAACTTGGCCAAATTTGTCTAAAGAGGAAATTTTGATTTTGAATACACTTAAAGAAAAGTTTATAAGAGTAATGAAGCCAGATAAGGGTGGTGGCACGGTTATAATGGACTCTATAATATATGAAAGCAAAATAATGGAACTCTTACAAGATGAAATGAAGTTTTCTAAAGTATCATTAAATGAAATAAACATTGCTTATAAGAAAATTGTTACTGTTTTAAATGATTTGTTATTAGAAGGGGTTATAGATGTGGATACATTTAATTTTTTTGTATAATAAAGAGCCGAGGGTCCCCAGTATATTTGGTATTCCAAAAACACATAAGAGCGCAACCGACCCCCCAATGGGACCGATAGTGGCAGCTAGTCAATCGGCCACTGCACCAATAGCCAAGTACTCGGACTTTAAGTTGAAAAATGCTTCCTTAAATTCCCAGAACATCCTTAAAGACTCATGCGACTTTCTTAGGAAAATAAAAAATGAGTTGTTTTCCGATCAATTGATGTTTGTAACCATTGACGTGTTTGATTTGTTCACCTCCATTCCTCATAGTGACGGACTGGAATTTTTGAAGAAGGACTAAGAAAGTATGAAAAATTTAGCAATAGTGACATATATGTAATAATGACCCTAATGGGATTGGAAAATATAGCGATAGACATATACGTGAAAATGACCCTAATGGAATTGGAAAATTTAGCGATAGAGACATATATGTGATAATGACGCTAATGGAATTGGAAAATTTAGCGATAGAGACATATATGTGATAATGACCCTAATGGAATTGGAAAATTTAGTGAGAGAGACATATATATGATAATGACCCTAATGGAATTGGAAAATTTAGCAATAGAGACATATATGTGACAATGACCTTAATGGAATTAGTTCTCAAACATAACTTCCTTTACTTTGAAGGGGAGTTTTTCCGTCAGGAAAAGGAGTGCCAATGGGAGCAATGTGTGCACCAACATATGCTAATTTGGTCCTTTCATGGTGGGAACAAAAGTATATTTTCCATTCTACATATAAGGATTGTTGGGTATTACACTGTCAATTTTTGGATGACATATGTATCTTTTGGACAGGAGGGGAAGATAAGTTAAATGAATTTATGAAATATATATCTTCAAGTACTGATTTCTTGAAATTCACTTAAAATTCTGGACATGACTATATTGATTATTTAGATGTAAGTATTAGAAAGGACATTGTGAATAAAAAGTTTAAATCAGAAGTATATAGGAAAGACACATACTGTAATTCATTTTTACACTTTCAAAGTGTACATCCCTTTGCCCAGAAAAAGAGTATTGTCAAAGGTCAACTCGATAGGGGCAGCAGGATGTCTTCCGAACATGAAGAATTTTTAAAAGAAGATAGTTTTCTAAAAAGTATGTTTTTAGAAAGAGGCTACCCTATACAATTGATTGATGAGCTATTTAAGGAGATGACCTTACATAGGAGGGACAGATTTGCCCCCATCCTTGGAATAGAAGACACAGATATAGTATGTGATGAGACTAGCACCAAGAAAAGTGGTTATGAGAATGTTTTTGTCCTAGATTACAGTGGAGATGCAAATGTTATTATAGAATCATTGTAAAAACAAAGGATCCCAAAATGAATAGACCTGCTTGCAAAAAGACCTTAACGCAATTTATTTTATACAAACAAGTAGACAGCGTTTTCGCCACTCACACTAGGTGGCTTCTTCAGAGGTAAAAAAGAGCGCGAACACAGTGCTCTTTAAATACATCCACTAATTACATGCAATTACAAATAAAAGGCATCATCCTCTTGTTTTTTGTATTCCATGCATCAATACAATCAACATGTTTAAAATTTAAACCGAATGGGTATGTAAGCACAATCTGAATATAGCAATAAATCACTTCAGTGCTGTCAGGTACAATAATTGAATAGACAAGTAAAAAAAAATGCAACTCTACATGTGTACAACGTATAAAGGCACTAGTAAATTCACATACAAAAGTACCTATATACAAATGAGGGCTAGGAAATGCAGGTAACTACACTCTATTAAAAATTAGTATCACCCTGCTTAATAAAATACCTGCAAGCAATAGGTTGTAAACTTAACAGCCCTACAAGTATACACCAACCTAAAAAGACTGTTTGGAAAATTATTAAAATTTTGTAAATCATAAATAAAAAATTATAACCAAACATAAGCTACCATACATTTACTGCACTTAAATATAATTCACTGGTGCATCTATCAAAAGTCATGTCTCATAACACGACCGCATTAAAAACAACAATAGAAATGAGAGCAAACTTAAACTTATCTCATATACGATTTTAGCTTTAAATAAGGGGCTATGTTACAGCTTTCATTCAATCCTGACAGATTAAATGCATCCAGTTTAAGTTGCCATAAAAGCTCTCGAGTTTCTAATACAATGGCAGTAGGGCCTCCTCTAGGAGGGGGTGGGAGATGGTCAATTCCCATAAAAACAAAGGCATGTCCTGGGGAGGAACCAATATGTTTGGCCAATGCATTTTCGCTCTTCTTATTTTTAATAGCATATAAATGCTGATAGATCCTGTCCTTAAATCTTCTATCCGTCTTACCGACGTAGAAGGCAGGACAGCAAGTGCAAAATGCGATATAAATAATAGATTTAGTATCGCACTTTATTCTATGGCCTACCATATATTTCCTTCCTGCTATACAAAAAGTACTGCCAGTTTTTATGTGTGTACAAAAATTACAAGCACCACAAGAAAACGACCCCTTAGATCTAACACAGTGTTCAACAAGAAGACTGCTTTGTAACAAGTCCTTGATGTTCCTACCTCTCCTAAAAACCACAACCGGTTTCTCACCCAATTTGTTACTAATCAGTGTGTTACTCGACACAAAAAAACAGTTCTTATACAAGATGTTTTGTATGTCATACAAATTCATACTAAAGGTAGAGATGAAACTACATGGGAACTCATTTAAAGAAACAGGTGCTGGAGACATGGTGAGGTCAAGTAAGTTGGTATTTACAACGGGGGTCAAGTTTTGTTCAATATCAGTGGGCAAAGCAAGCAAGGGGGAAAGAAGCGGTTTATAAAACCCACAAGTTCTTT
This sequence comes from Protopterus annectens, assembly GCF_019279795.1. NCBI lineage: Eukaryota > Metazoa > Chordata > Ceratodontiformes > Protopteridae > Protopterus > Protopterus annectens. Next base: position 456,579,333 of record NC_056742.1, read on the forward strand.
TGTACTTCACTTCGTCCGTAACATCATCAACCAAACGCTGTGGATAACCCCGGTTGGTGAAAAGATCTCTCAACAAGTCACACTCAAGTGTGAAGTCAGCCAATTCACTACACATCCTCACCGCCCTCACTAATTGTCCCTTTACTATAGCTTTTTTATGCTTAAATGGGTGCGAACTAGTATAGTGAAGAAAAGAATTCACATACGTATCCTTTCTAAAAATGACAGATTTTAAATGGCCCGATGTACCTACCCTAGATAATTTAACGTCCAGGTAGTTCATACCTTCAACATCAAAATGATAGGTAAATCTAAGAAAGGGTGTTGTAGAATTCAAGTAGTTGACAAAAGAATGTGCTAGAGCAGAATCACCCCTAAAAAGGATGAAAATGTCATCCAAAAAGCGGGTATAGTATACTAATCTACTTTTCCACTCAGGGTTGTTGAGAACAAAATTTCTTTCCCAGTATGTCATAAAAAGGTTGGCCACGACGGCTCCACATGGGGAGCCCATGGCCACACCTTGTTTCTGGATATATATGTCTCTCTCAAACATAAAAAGTTAGAGGACAAAATAATATCCAACAGTTCAGTGATGTTATTGATGACACATTTAGGGGCCCCAAGCTCGTTAAGAAGCAGGTCGATCCACTCAAGAGCTTCCTGATGCGGAATGGATGTATATAAATCGACCACATCAATGGTCAAAAAATTAGTATCCGCTTCTAGTCCTATCTTATTCAAATTAGATAAGAAGGACCACGAGTCTTTGCAGATGCTAGGAATACATTCCACATACTTGGTCTACAATGAATCAACATATTTGGAACAAGGGTAGGTAATAGATGATCTACCATCAATTAGGGCTCTCATTGGAGGGTTCCCAAGGTTCTTATGGACCTTGGGGATCCCAAACATGACAGGGTTCTTGGCATACAAGATGTCAATATATTTCAGAGTATCCTCATCTATTCTACCACTAATAAATAAGTCCCTAAAATAGCCCCTGATCCTGTTTGAACAAATGTTCATTTCATTAATAGAAGAGATTTCATAAGAATCAGAGTCCAATACCCTATGCATTCTCGCAGTGTAATCAGTTTGTTCAAAGATGGCTAGTCCTCCACCTTTATCCGGTTTAATTATCCTGACTCCCGCAGAACGTAATTCAGTAAGGGCCTGCAATTGTTCTTTTGAAATATTAAACTGATTAAGGGTAGAATTAGGACACTTCATCATAAATCTAATGTCTAGTTCACATGCACTCTCAAACATTTTTAAAGCGACATGTAAAGGTGGATTGAATACACTCGGGAGCTTCAATTTAGGAACAAGTGGTTGTGTAGAAACATTGAATAATAATTTTAAATTCAATTTTCTAACATAACATTTAAGGTCAAGCAAGACCCTAGCAACATCGCATTTCCTAGATGGAACAAAGGTATTGCCCAAGGCTAACAACTCCACTAATTCAGGTTCCAAAAAGAGTGTGGAAAAATTATAAATAGTAAAGTCACCTCTTTTATTTAAAACAATCTTAGGGAACCCATCAGTGTCTTCACAGACATTAATATCTAATGGTTCCAGTTCCTGTTCCCCCTCCGTTGTCTTTTGTTGTTCCTGTTCCCTAAAAAATCATTGTCGCCATTTAAGTCACTGTTAGAATCGTTGTTGTGACCTGAAACAGATGTTTCAATATGGCTCCCGCGCATATCCTGCCTATTTCTAGTCCTATTACTTCTACGAAGAGGTTGGTCACCTCTCGCCCTAGTATCATGTCCAACTGTATTACCTGATTCTACCATAGTATCTGCCTCCATTGGGTCTGGCGCATCTTCCCTACGGCCAGTATTACCATGGCTACATAAATTAGGAAATGCCATATCCTTGGAATAAGCAAGTCTATCTCTATGCAATTTTTTAGACTTATTAGATTTAAGCTTCACCATGTACGTATCAATACTAGAAAAGATACGAGCATGGTCATATTTGAATTGCAGAAAAGCACTATTAATTTTAACTTCCTCATCCAAGACACAGACGTCTTTCGTAAGATCATCAATACACAATGAATAATGTTTTACAAGCAATTCCAACAATTGCAAACCCTGTGTCTGAAATAAAAGCTTCAAATCTGTCAGGAAAACATTACTGTTTAAAAAACTTGAGGGAACAAAATTATTCCTAAGACCCTTAGGAATAATGCCCTCATTTAAACATTGTTTGAAATATGCAACTTCAAGTTGCATTTTTCTAAGTTTAAAAGTCTTAGTGTCCAGTAGTTTTAATTTATCTGTTAAACAAGCAGCTAAATTAGCAGTAGAACCTTGATCCTGCACTGACGGAGCATCATTTAAGGGCTTTGTGAACAAGAAAAAGTTGTTTAGTTTACAACCTATTGCTTGCAGGTATTTTATTAAGCAGGGTGATACTAATTTTTAATAGAGTGTAGTTACCTGCATTTCCTAGCCCTCATTTGTATATAGGTACTTTTGTATGTGAATTTACTAGTGCCTTTATACGTTGTACACATGTAGAGTTGCATTTTTTTTACTTGTCTATTCAATTATTGTACCTGACAGCACTGAAGTGATTTATTGCTATATTCAGATTGTGCTTACATACCCATTCAGTTTTAATTTTAAACATGTTGATTGTATTGATGCATGGAATACAAAAAACAAGAGGATGATGCCTTTTATTTGTAATTGCATGTAATTAGTGGATGTATTTAAAGAGCACTGTGTTCGCGCTCTTTTTTACATCTGAAGAAGCCACCTAGTGTGAGTGGCGAAAACGCTGTCTACTTGTTTGTATAAAATAAATTGCGTTAAGGTCTTTTTGCAAGCAGGTCTATTCATTTTGGGATCCTTTGTTTATACTGGTTTGTGGACTTTACTTAGTTTGTCATAGAATCATTGTAAGAAGAATGGGACAGGTTTAGCAGTTTATTGGATCTGAACCTTCAGTTTGACACACCTTTAAGATTTGTTTTTAGGAAGGGGAAATGCATTAAAAACATTTTAGAAAGTAATAAGTACATTACAGGAAACAAAAAAGCTGGAACTTTTAAATGTGGATCTTGCCCACAGTGTCCCTTAACAAATCTGAGATATATGTTACTAGAGAAAACAAATGTACCACCTCCAAGGTATACTATAATTGTGAATCAAAAGAGGTGGTTTATTTGGTGATTTGTGAGAAATGTGAAGTGTTTTACATGTGGAAGATGGAGAGGTGTATAAGGAGGAGAATTTGTGAACATTTATATGATATTAAAAAATGTAACAATAAAAACACTTTATTTAAACAAACAGAAAAATGTGGAGATGCAACTTTTAAGTTTTTTATATTAGAGGAAGGACAAAGAGATGCCAGAGGGGGACCATGGGAAACACAACTAGAATACAGGGAGGTATATTGGCAGTTGATTTTAGAGGCCAACAGGTGGCCTGGGTTAAATGGCATGGTGTCCCTGGCACCTGTTTTGAAGTTACAGGCTGCACAGTTGTAATCATTCAGCAGTTATGACTTGTTTGTACACCCTTCCAGACTTGTTTTATGTTTTGTATTAAGGTAAAGCATTTTTTAGTTCCATGGTTTGTTTTTACACACAATGTTATAGTTCAAAACATTTTGAAGGTGAAGAGACCAATCTTTTTCTACATTTCCATAATGGCTATGTCTTTTGATTGTTTTTTACCATGTTTTTATTTGGCCTTTGATAAGTGTTTTCATTTAATGCAATTTTAATAACAGGAGGTAATCAAATGAATTTTAGATTAAACAGTATTCTGGACATGGAGGTTTTAGTGTAAATTATATATAACATATATACATTTCTCATTTTTTATGTGTTTTTAATGTTTTATATTTTTAATATGCATATACTGATAGGTTCATAGGTAGGTACTAGGCTATTGGCCCTAGGGCCTATACAAGCCTAGCCAAATAGGTACCCTGGCTTTCGCCACCCAAGAAAATTATTTTCCTGTGTCCCTGTCAAGCAGAACCACAGAAGTGATCCCCAGGGTGAATTTCCTATTACCCATCCAATCATCAAGATTTTTCTTAAAGAGTGCTAATGAGGAGCTCTGTTTGACATAGATAGGTAGTCTGTTCCAGAGTATGGGAAGTCTGTGGGACAGGAATCTATCCCTCCAGCATGTTCTGTTTATTGTGGTGACGAGGTTTAGGTCCCTAGAGCGTGTAGCTTGGAGGGATTAGGATTTCTTTAAGTGGAGCATGTCCAACAGCTCTGGGTTTGACATAGCTTTGTATGTTAGGCAGAGATCGCCTCTGAGTAGGCGATATGCGACGGAGTAAAGCTGGAGTTTTATGAGACGGTCTGCGTAAGGCATCTGTTTGAGGCCAGTAATCCTCTTTGTGGGGTATTTTTGCGGCCTTTCCAGTTGTTGTAGATGTCTTGTGAGGTACATACCAAAAGGGGCATTGTACTCTACAATTGGTCTAATGACTGATGAGTAGAAGGGAACAATGACCTCTTTTTTTCTGGATGAGGAAATCTTTTGTGATGAGGTGTGCCATGTAGAAGGATTTCCTGACCACTGTGGCGATTATCAAAATAGAGACTACTCCTTTTGGACTTTGTTAGAGTTTTCTATTTCATGAACTTCTATTTGACCTTATGTTATAAACTGCAGTTGTCATCTCAGGTTATAAACAAACCGGAGATTGCCTATCACTAGATCACTATGTCTACAAGTGGATGTAATAATTAGCACTGGCTAGTGTACAGAAATAAGGCTGCCTCAAGTTGGTGTGAAGGATCACTATATAATATATCACTTGCTTGTTCATTGCCCCCTCATTGGATTTCACTGGTCATCCATTAGCACAACCCTAAATTGGTACATTTGAAGCAGGGATTTGCATTTCAAATCTGCTTTTCAAAAAAAACTGTTAAGATCTAAAAATAAATTTAGTGTTTGTGCCTTTGTCTCCCTCTTCTTGTTGCATGGAGTATATTACCTTTCCAGGATCTCAAAGAAAGGAATTCCCGATAAATAAATAATTTACTCTTTATCCTCAGGCATGCTAAGTAGCCAATTGCAACTGTTAACCACACAACTCTGAATAAGGCCGCACAACAACTTACTCAAAAATACTGATTCAACAATCCAAGGTCAAATGTGGTAATGCTTTCAAGGGTAGATTAACAATGTCAGAGGCTATGACTCCCATTTCTAGCCATACCTCTCAACTATCCAGATTTTTGCAGGATGTCCAAATTTCTGCCTCTTATTTTTGATCTGTCTCTCATGAAATGTGTGATTTTCTGTCAAAGCAATGAGGACTGAAGTCATTAAGTGACAGATATTTCAGTTTCAGACTTTCATATCCTCCAGAAATGCATGCTAATGCAAATTTATTTCAGTATATAATTTATTTTAAGTTTATAAGAGCAATATTTAAAAATTGTCCCTATTTTTGAGCCTTTGCCCACACACTATTTTTGGCTTTGTTCAGATTATTTGTGCTTTCATGTTGAGTGGTTTGGTGCCAGCTATCAACATGGAAAAAAAAATTGAAAGTCAGAAACATCAGGAGGGAGGTGAGGGCTAAACCAGTGTTGGACATCCCTTTGACAATGGAAGGGAAGTATCCTTACTCTGCTGAATAATTGCATCCATTGATCCTTTTGAACTGATGGCAGCATACAGGATAAAGTGTTGTTACTATTCACATACAACCTGATGGTTCAATTTGAAGAAAGGACCATTAAGTCACTAGGAGACACAAGCATGAGTTTCATCACTAGTACCTCAATGAATCATGACAAACTACCTGATCCAAATTCTCCAATGAAGGAGAGGAACATCTATAGCATGATTGGGGTAAGTGAATGCAAATGATGTAAGGAGACATAGAAGGCTCCATTAAGTGTCCTGATGGGTAGAATCAAGATTCACTAGATGATATGGTGGCAAAAATGAGATAAACTAGAAACCAGGATTTACCTGCATATATATCTCAACTGTCCCTGATTTTCAGGGATGTTCTTAACATTTGTTCAGAATTATTGGTGGATTATAAATGACAAATACATTGATTACAGTTGCAGACCTTGTTTACTTCAGAAAATACATGCTAATTCATGTATTCTAATTTTGTAAACTTTATGAATCAGTGTTAGTAGCATTTAAAGTGTAACCCTGATTTGGGTCCTTTGTCAATGAAAAGTTTTGTCTTTATTATTGACCTGGTGGTAAGGGATTCAGATCTATAGATGAGATTCCAAAAGAAAATTACAGATGTCTTAGCACCCTGAAGGAAGAAATTGACGTATTATAGGCAGATTGATTCCATAATGGATGTAGACAAGAGCAAGTAATAATTTATTCAGCATGAGATAATTGTAGACTCTGCTCATGTCTGGATGTGCCTAATGACAATAGAATGTGACAGACTAGTGCACTAACAATTTTATGAAAGTAGTCAGTTGAAAACATTTGTGCTTACCCTTCCCTTTACAATTTCCTGCAATTTGTAAGTGATCCTACAGAATCTGCAAAATATTAAATTAAAAAAAAACGCAAGCTACATTTAATGGAATACAGTTGGCTGTGCTACAACAAGCCATAATAAAGGACAAACTGCAATGCATCTCAGAATGACATTGCTGACCAAGAAATGATATATAAATGAATGGATAGATAGATAGAGAGATAGATAGATAGATAAATAGATAGATAGATAGATAGATAGATAGATAGATAGATAGATAGATAGATAGATACAGTTTAAACAGAGAGCTGATGAGCATTAGACAGAGGCTATGTGTTGGATGTGTGTACCTCGCATGTCTTCATGCAGTCTGCAGGGTAAAGAGTACCAGTAAAAACAAAACTGCAGTCTAGGCATACTGGTCTCTGGGATATGTCATCAGCATGTGGGTGATGCTGTAGGAGTGACCCAGACAGCCACCAGTCACATTCTAGGACAGTTCCTGGCAGTAATGTGCAGGAAAATGAATGAATGAATTCATCCACTTCCTAACAACAGCCAGGATGTGCAGAATTGCCATAGAGCAATTCTATGCCATTGCAAACTTCCCCTGTGTCCTGAGTGCAGTAGACTGCACCCACATCCCAATGAAAACCCCAGTCACACTTGATGCTAAACATTACAACAAGAGAAAGGGGTGACCATCGCACAATTGTCAGGTTGTGTTCTCACAAGATAGCCTTATTACCAATATCATGGTGATACAATTTAGCAGTGTGGTAAGATACAGCAATACAGAGGGGAAGAGATCTGAGGTCCACTTTCCAGCATGGTGAAATCCCTGTGGGGCTCCTAATCATTAAGTATAGGACACAGCTATAATGTAAGTATAATCCAGATTGCTCAAGCAGTATCTGTGAGGACTATATATGTGTTTTCAGCTTCCCACATTTAGGTGACTGCAATTATCCACAGAAGCCCTGACTTATGACTCCATACAGATCTACATTAAAGTGTGCCTAGAATGAATACATCAGAGCACATACCAGGACACAGAACACCATGAATGTGTGTTTGGCATGCTGAAATCAAGTTTCCAATGTCTGGCCATTTCAAGAAGTGCACTATAATACACACCAGAAAAGGCATCACAGATGGTCATTGTGTGTGCCATGCTCAACATTATTACATCCAAACATGATGGTGTGTCAGCTATAAGTGTGGTTGATCTACCTGAAGAACCTCAGTTGTCTAACCTGGAGCTCTCAGGGCTGTCACAGGATGATCAAGAGGATAGAAGGGTGAAAAAAGCAGGCATGGGTAATGGAGGCTGCGGCCATATGTTTTATCTCAGGCAATATGGCAACATCTGGCTCACAGCTGTGGATCATGACAAGCTGCATGTGCAAAAGTACTCAGACACCCCAGTGATGTGCACACACAGTGTTGCACCTCAACAGCACATCTACTCGAAAAAGACCATTGGTCATCAGATTAACCATCATAGATACCATAACTACAATATTTAGCTTCAAAGCTTTATACACACATATATGCCATAGAAATGACCAAATCCAGATGGCTACAGAGGACTAGTCACCACAGGACACTGTATGCAAGGTGGGACACCACCAAATACTGGCAGATGTGTGGCATATCCAAGGTGTGCATAACAGAAAGTGTCATTGTTCAGGGAGGATATCATCATCATACATGCATTTAGTGTGTGAATGTATCATTATAACTGCTTTCATCACAATAAATGTAGGATAGTGCATTGGGTAGGAATGTATCACAACCAAACAGAACCTAATTGCATTGATGGTTCAATAACGCTGAGATGTATTACACATGTCATAGGTATGTGTAACACCATTGTTCACCACAATATGCAGCAAACAACAGCAGCAATGCTGACAATATGAGAAGGATCCACAACAAAGTCATATATCTGACATGCCACATACAAGTAGTGCAGGACATGCCTGACATGGAATGCCACATGTAAGACAACATTATAAAGCACAGGTTGTTCAACAACATGACTCACCCAGATGAAGAAATAGGTTCAAGTCTGCAAAGCATCTATGACAGATTTTACACATTAGCCATGGACCATGCATTATCAAAAGTAATACGGCAACATAAGTATACATATGTGTGTGCATAAGCAGGGAGGTATGGAAAGGCACACATGGGAAGTACATGTCAGCAAGAGGATAACAAAGGTGAATATGTAAACAGAGGTGTACACTGTGCTAAGGGGTAGGATGTACAGTGCATGAATAAAATGCCATGAGTATTTCCGGCATACGTGATAAAGTACACCTGTGCATACAGTTATGGTAGACAACAATGACGTGTAGTGTATAAATAAATGCTATATGAATATGGTAATATGTGGAAAACTGGGAGAAATGCTTGCTATATATCAAGTAGCAAAAGCTGCTAGAATGGAAGCAAGGTGACTGGTAAATAGAGCAGTGCAGTTACTAATAATTTACCTAAAACATAATAATGAAAAATATGTACAAGACACACCATGAAGGCCATAGCTAATGTCAGATAAATGATCAGAAAAGAATTGTCATTAGACATTTTAGATGCCACTTACCAATATAGTAGGCAGTGGTCAGCACAGTGGCCATCATTGCCATAAGGTTGGAATGGCACAACAGGATGCACATTGGATCAACTGCCAGTGTTATTTTAATGTAGTCTAGGGTACCCACACTGAAGGCTCACACAGTGGTGTTGGCTGTCCCTGCCATGTCCTGAAACACTTTGCCCACAGTGCTTTACCATGAAGCTGGTGATGAAACTGTCTGCCTAAGAGCAGTGTAGTGATATGTCTGCCTAGACATAACTGCTATGTTTTGAATAAGTCAACAAACAGCAGATATGCATGCGCTTTGCAGCACAGGCAATGATGTAAAAGGTCCACGTGTGGGTAGGGTCTATATTAGTTTGTCAAAAATTTCAGCGAATGGCTGTTCATTGAACATAAATCAGTGAATGGACATTCATCAAATGTTCACATCAGCAAATGTTTTTCACAGGGCAGTGAGTTCATTGGTCAAGATACCGACTTTCACACACCGCAGTATATCAAACCCACCAAGGTGGGGAGTTACATCCCCCAAATCCCCCACACCCCTACTTATGTATACCAGATCTGAGATTGCACTACAGTGGGGAACAGGGCAAATTTCCTAATTCTGGCCAAGTAACTCACTGTTCTGTGAAAAATGCTCGCTGATGTGAATGTTTGATGAATGGCTGTTCACTGATTTAAGTTTGATGAACAGCTGTTTGCTGAAGTCAGTATTCGATGAACTAATATAGAGCTGTGTGGATGTACTGAGAGGGGGTCTGCCTCTACCCACTGGTGGTAATCTGTTTGTGAGGGTCAGGCTATGTAACACTCAGTTTGCACTACAGCAGGGCTCTCACAAAAGCCATAACAAAGCTTTCAAAGGAGTCTACAAAAGATACCAAGCTATCATGCTATGCAGTCAGTGCTGCCACAATCTCTCCATTTCTACACTCTTGACCTTCATGTAACACATGCAGCTGATGTGCTCCATGATCGGTAGCATGGACAAGTGTGAGAAAGTCATTGCCATGACATCAATGTGACACGTTCATGTGTCTGTAATAGCAAGCATACACCCTCTGTCAAGTGTCTACACACATCAACTACACTCCCACCCAAAGTCCAACGGACACTGTCAGTCCATTGTGAGGAAGGGTCACATTTACTACCAGATTCAACATAAGACAGTGGATTATGGTCATCATCATGTCCAATACCTGATGCCCCTACATCATCAGAATGACTGACCATACTATCCTGCTGACTGAAGGCTATACCATGAAACACCTGAATGTCCCATTCCAAACTGGACAATGAATCAGTACAGTGTCCTGTGTGCCATTTTCTACATTATCAGAGTGAGGCATATCACATTCCACATCAGGATCAGTTTATTAGCTACTGGGGAAGCAGCAAGGGGACATGCTGCAAATACATACAGATGAGACATGTCATATACATTCACAGATGTCAAATGAGGCAGGATATGACTGACATATTTGGCTAGTAACTAACTTCACTGACTAATTATGGTGATATGGACTTACCAGATCAGCGTGGCTGTGAGCAGTGCAATGGTCCTACAGAGCAGAGAAAAGTAATACAAGTCAAATATCAAACAAATATGAAGGACAATTTTAAAACAAACATACCTGATGACAAATCTGACCACCTCTGGTGTAAAGGCGGAAATGCCACTGTGATGTAAAAACAGATGGACAAAACAACTTAGTAGTGAGGACATACATAGCATCATGTAGCATTGTATGTGATTTATACCACACAACAAATAAGGCATACACTTACTGGATGGCTAACAGTGTTTTTAAGAAGGCAAGCGGCATAAACAGGTAAGCCAGACAATATTAATCATAAAGGTCACAGTTGCAATTAAAGATATTGAACTATAGCAACTGTATAGACTACTTTACCAGGTATGTCCTCTCTGGATGGAGAATGAAGCATTCTGTGTAGTACAGAACCTGTAGCAGAACACAAGCAATATGTGAGTACATATTAGTCATAATGCTGAGGCAAGTAAAGGTTATTAATCATCCTTACAGACTACTGAGACATGCTCCTGACATGTGGTGACATTGACCTGATGCTGATGGCCCTGTGCAAGTATGCAAGACAACATTAGTCATAAAGATCACAACTGTACTTAAAAATATCACAGTAATCTGAGTACAGAGGAATGTACCTGATATGTAACACTGTTGGGCAGATATTGATGGTCCTCTGCATGTGAAAAAACATTAGTACACATGGTGCAGACAGTGTTACCTAATCATTGTTTATTTAATAGAATATGTTAATAGACTTATTGGGTCTTCCCATATCCAGGATGTTAAGATGTACATGACATCGGTGTGCCACTGAGATATGCATAAAAGCAGGTAAGTTGTGCAAATGAATGTCTGTTAGTGGCAATATGATTATTCAGTTGTGTTGGTGAATGGTACATATACCTGTATGTCCTGGAGCACCTGCCTCAATCACCCCTGGGTATCTGATGATCCTAGTAGGTATTATGGTTGGAGACCAGGAAGATCATCATTTCATCCAGTGGATGCAATGATGGCCCATGCCTAGTGGTATATATCTGCCTCTCATAGTGATGGAGTCTATTAGACACATAGAGGATTGTGTCAGACCAACGGTCATGACAGGCATCCCTGGAGCAGTTGCACCCACCCACAACATTCACCATGTTGGTACTGTCCCACCAGACTAGTTTTCTCAGGAAAGTATCACACATCCATTCAATCAAATTGTGGCCATGTTGTCATAGTGTCTCTAGAATAATTTAATTTTTCCTATGTGAAAAGTAGTCATGGCAATTCCCTGTTGATATCTGAAAAAACAGTGAATTGTGCATATCAGGAGGTATACAAGTAGTGCACTTATTGACAAATCAACTTTTAAAGCATATGTCGATGTAATGACCTCATACATTATAATGATATGCAAAACAGAAATCCCATGTATAACACCATAATGTACAGCAAAGCAAATAGAACATGCACAATGTGTATGTTATGACTTGTAAAAGCCTATAGGAGTAAGGCAAGTACCTCATTCCATAATATGTCATGCATGGGATTAGAACCCAGGTTTATAGAAATGTTTATAACCATGTGCCAATCACAAAACCACTGCACCAAACCTTCAGCAGCCAACCCACTCTCTTACTCATAATCATATGCATAACAAACTAGACCTACCAGTGTAGTTGGTAACAAAGATTAGCACAATTAAGTCACACACACTAATATAAATAAGAGATGCAGCTGTTATGTGTGAAAAATCAATGAGAACAATAACAGCATATGAAAATGAACATTTTGGTGGTGTTGGCTAGATGTGAAAACAACAACCAAATACTGAATAACTCATCTTGATGTCCTGCCATCTTGCAATGTAGGAATAAGCATCAGTAAATATCCACAAATCATACTTTGGATGTACATTTTAAGGACAGTCCTCTAAATCATTATTATCTGCAAACAGCACTATAGATGTACAGATGAAACAGTATTACTGACCAGCATGGACTGATTCCATATCTGCAGTTTAAAAGGGCTGGTGTGCTTGTAGCCATTACTCTATATATGAGGAAACATCCCTAGTAATGACAGACAAGTAATGCATGCATATTGGCAAAGACTACCACTGTCCTTTATGTATGTGACACACTGACGTGCAGATTCTTTCAGATCGAACACTACATGAGCTTACACTTACAAGGTACACACAGGACACTATGAACATAGTAGAGGGATACTGAGCTCAGTAAAATATAAACAACTGACCCAATGGCAGCTTACCTTATGCTTCTAATTAGCAGTCAGGCAGCTGTATCTAGCAGTAAGGTTAGCTCAGTGCAAATAACTATTAAGTACCATTTGCATCATGCATAATTAATGAGATTCATTAGCATGCAATGTTTTAGAATCACATCAGTGAACATCTGAGTAAGTTTTCAAATCTTTGTGGCTTAATGTATAGCTTGGCTTAAGTGTGCCATGCTCTTGACAAATACCTAATAGTAATCATTGAATGTCAGCCAACAGACTACTACCACCCCATGTGTACCACTTTTGAAATGTGATACTGATGCATTTTTCATTTCATACCATTGCTACCTGTGAACTAAGTGGTACCGCAGTGAACAATTTTCAGAAGGCATTTTTGTTCACTATTTCTACCAATTTCAATGAGATGTTGACCGAGAGGAGGCTGCAATAGATCTTAGCACCCAACTGGACTGAAGAGGAGATCCTCCAGATGTTGACAGTCTATGTGGGGCATGAAGAGAGGATGTGGACAAGTCTGAGGGACTTCATCCAGATCAACATGTGGAACTAGATTGTGAGAGATCGATTTATGGAACTGGATTGTGGGAGATCAATGTATGGAACTGGATTGTGAGAGATTGATGTATGGAAATGGATTGTGAGAGGGCTCCATGGATACTCCAGACTCAACAGGACTGGCATTCAGGTCCATTATTGATTTTACACTGTTCACTGTAAGGACTGCGATGACCCTAACAATAGGATTGCAGAGGTTTGATGACAGCAACATCAGTTAGTGCTACAATCCTCACCTTAACACCTATTAATTACTGTTGTCAGTTATTGAACATATGCTGTGATATAATGAAGTGAGATCAATAATCATTATATTTATGTATGTATTACCATCAATAAGTTAATTGTTATGAAAGCAATATTTAGTAGTTAATTAATGATGGCAGCACACCTGCACATCCTGTAGCTACCTGCAACTAAGCAGGGCGAGAAATGCAGGTGTGTAGGATTTTTAAATCACAGCATGTCTTATTAATGACTGTATTTGAGACATCTCAGTAACAGTGTAAGTTATTAATCAAAGTTGGTCCACTGAATGCAAATGTATTGTCCATTAGCTCAACTGGTTAATCAAAGTGGCAGTGTACAGGGAGGTTTACTGTCTCTGAGTTCAGAATCCATGAAACCATTGTTATTCAGCATTGTTACAGACCATACCTCTCAAATGTCTAGACTTTCTTAGAATGTCCAGCTTTCACGTCAATTTTTGTTCTGTTCCTCATAAAATTTGTGGTTTTCTGGTAAATCATTGCTTGAGGATTTAAGTCAATAAATAATGAAACATATATGAGATTGAGACTTCATATCCATTGGAAAATAATTGCTAATATAAAATCTGTTATTGCAGCAATCGTCTAAGCTTATAAGAGCAATATTTAAACGTTTTTTTGCACTTTGAGGTTGAGAAGTATGTTATACACTGATTTATTTTGATCAACTTCACATAGTATGACTATTTTGCATGGTTGTGTGCTGATGTATGAAGAAATCTACACATTTCATTGCTGGAGTGCTTAACTCCTACAGTACATAGGCCGCTGATGACTATAGTTCTTCATTGTCAGCAGCACTTCAAAACAGTAGCATGCCAAATAATTTCTTAGCACGGGTTTAGATGTGATTCCCTTGTGATAGCTAATGAAAAACAAAAATATATAAGTTCAGACTTAGATGTTCAGTACTAACTATTCACATACGATACTTCTTGACAGAGTTAGAAAACTGTAAGAGTATTGCAGATCACCATGTATTCAGTGTGAGTGTTGTAATCACACTTGCTTTATAGCAAATGTAGAGATGCAATTTCTAGACTGAGGTATAGCTAAAAGGTCAGCCCTCTAGATAATCTCAGTATTTGCACTCTTATTTCTTTTGTGTTTGTGGGTTCAAATCTCACAGCAGTTCTTTAATTCCTGTAATGCCCTATTTGGGTTTTGTTAAATATTTAGGCATGTTCTGTTACCTATAATGAAATGTAAGGTAATTTCTATGCTGAAATACGTGATCCTTTTATGCCACTGATATTGACATTGCAGCAGCAGTTCAAGAATGTTCCATACAATTTATTTTGTTAACATGACTATCCTTCTGATTTGATTCCAGTGCAATTTGTGTTTGTGGGTTCAAATCTCACAGCAGTTCTTTAATTCCTGTAATGCCCTATTTGAGTTTTGTTAAATATTTAGGCATGTTTTGTTACCTATAATGGAATGTAAGGTAATTTCTATGCTGAAATATGTGATCCTTTTATGCCACTGATATTGACATTGCAGCAACAGTTCAGGAATGTTCCATACAATTTATTTTGTTACCATGACTATCCTTCTGGTTTGATTCAAGTGCAATTTTTATTGAAAAATAAAATAACAAGCTCAGCTTTCAATGTTAATTAATAACTATATATGTATATATATATATATATATATATATATATATATATATATATATATATATATATATATATATATATATATATACTTGTCTGGGTTAGAAAAATATATAAGATGATTGCAGGGCACCATGTATTACAGTTGAGTGAGTGCTGTAATTACACTTGATTTATAGCAAACGTGAATGCATAATCCTTTGAATATAGTAAGCCCTCAAGGTAACATAAATGAGTAAAGTCTGACTTCTGTTTGTGTTTGCAGGTTCATATCCCACAGAATTTCTGAAATGCCCAGCTTGATGTTTGTTAGAGGTTTGTGCATGCTTTTGTACTCGTAACTTAGGCAAGGTGATTTCTGTGTTATAATATCTGATCCTTTTATATCACGGATATCAACGTTTTTCATCCATGTCCACAATGTCTAGAATAATAATGATTATGCGATGGTTAATGAGGCCAACATCTGTCAAACAACACAGATCAGCAGATGTTATTCATTTTTACTATTACATGCCATATGTGTACATATTCACTCACATCTTTCTGTCTCACATCTCCTTATGTACAGTAGAAACAGTAATTAATAGTTGTTATGGTGCAGATTATGGCTCTAACTTATGGCATGCAGGCACATAGATATGTGCATGGATATGTATCTCTATACAGGTGCATATGTATATACATATGGGAAGAAAGAGATACATAGAGATATTGCTCTACATAGGCTAGCATGCATACACATATGTATACGGGTCTATGTTCAACCATCAGATGGAAAACGCATCAAATGGCATGTCTCATTGAACATGCTGTTCATCAAGCCATTCGACGAAGGTCACATTATATTAGGGATCGGGAAATTTGTCCTTTCCCCACTGTAGTGTGATCTTGGAGTTGGTATATATAGTTAGCAGGGGGAGTTTCACTGAATGGCATTTTTGATGTCATGCCATTCAATGACTTTTCCTTTTGATGGCTGAACATACGCCCATATATACATATCCATATATAGCTAAGTAATGACAAACATATGCACAGACTTTTGGAAATTTATGTATGTTTATATTTGAATGTCTACATCGATTTGTATATTTGTCAAGATAACTAAAATCATTGGAAGTATGCACCTACAATATTATTAATATGTATATTTATATCTGAAAGTGTCCACATATGTCGTGCTTGCTCATTTCTGTGCTATCTCATGTGACAGTACTTCTGCTTATATATTCTGCATGGAGCTATGATAACATTGTAAATGTCACCCCCTAATACTTAATGTGCACATGGCAGTAACCTTGTTTAATATCACTCTAAAATGTGCACCATGCTGATCACATCATTCTTCTGAAGGTACGCTGGGCCTGTCTCACATCTTATCCACCAGTCATTTTGTATTATATCATTATACAAGATCACATGGTACTGTACAACATGCTTTAACTATTCAGTCACACATCAAACATGTTTGACTAACTGTGGCGTATTCACTCCTACTACAGTGTAAGTAGCCAAGCAGGTAGAGGTCTAGGTTCTGCTGTGGACATAGGTGAATCCCATTGGATTAAATTTAACTTCCTTCACATTGTCACCAGTTGTCCTAGTAGGTGAGTTATAGATGTACTTTCACATAAAATTCTTATCTATACACACTGTTACCTAGCTGTATACAACATTGCTTGATCATGTAACTTGCTATTATGGCTGTGATCTGCACAGAGTTAATGTAACATTAACTGTCATCTAACCGCATAACACAGAATCATCATTGTAAGTTAATATTTTTTATCCTTTTATTCATACAGATGCTGAGGAAAGAGCTAGGAATCACATGTACTGCATCAAAAGTATGCACAGACTTGCAAAGCAGTGAAGGGATAGAGTTATGTATCATTATTTTCAGCCTTATTTTCCCCTACATAACTCACAAAACATCTTTCTTCAGTATGAGATTTGTATTCACATGGCACTCATGCATGTAAATTTGATGATACCAATAGTCAACTCCTCCCTGGTTAGATCTGACCACAAACGAATCACCTTGGAAATCCACCCCCCCCCCCGCAAAGGTAACCACCATGAAAAACTTCTCCAAAGCGAACTTTGGGCTCCTAAAAACAAAGATGGCTAACTTCACAGTACCCATGCAAATGGAGATCAGTTAAATGACTGCTGAGTCATACACCAATGCACTGTATGAACACGTACATAAATGCATGGGTCTCACCATACCCAACAGAACCAAGACGCTCATCTCAAAAAAAAGGAATCCAATCTGGTGGTCCCCTGCCATAAACAAACTCTAC
Organism: Protopterus annectens; assembly: GCF_019279795.1. Taxonomy (NCBI): domain Eukaryota; kingdom Metazoa; phylum Chordata; order Ceratodontiformes; family Protopteridae; genus Protopterus; species Protopterus annectens. Next base: position 456,596,967 of record NC_056742.1, read on the forward strand.
AACAGAAGGAGAAAACTGATGTGGAATAAGATGAAGTCCCAAGACTGGAAAAACTCCCTTATCAGGCTCAACAAACAGTTGAGATCCCTCATCAAATCTTCTAAAGCTAGCTATGAAAACAGAATTGCAGCAGATAGTACAAAAAAACACAAGACCTTCTATACTTATGTAGAGAATCTCCACGGCAATACCCAGATTTCCTCTGAGCTACTGCTCAATGGTACCTTCTATACACAGCCAATAGATATTGCCAATATAATGGCCGACAGATTCAGTGCCAACTTTACCCCTCCCCCCCAAGGAATCAGTCACAATACCAGTAGATTGCCAGGCATCCAGTATTATAGCTGCGCAGGTTAAAACAACACTGTCTAAGGCCAAGAATACAGCTTCTATGGGACCTGACAATATCCCTCGCTGTGTTCTACATGAACTACAGAGTGAACTGGCACCTCACCTGTGTGCCCTGTTCAATCACAGTCTCACCTCAGGCTTTGTCCCTACCAAATGGTGCACTGCTACAGTCATCCCTCTCCACAAAAGAGGAGTGACTACAGACTCTGGGAACTATCACCCCATTAGCCTCACAAGTTTGATATGCAAAGCTATGGAATGCATCATCATGGACCTAATAAACAAGGATATAGGGAATCTCCAGACTCTGGATCCCACACAGTTTGGTTTTGTGACGGGGAGATCATGCCTGCCCAACTTGGTCAACTTCTTTGAGTCAGTCACCAGAGCTGTGGATGAGGAAAGGTTGTTCATGCAACCTACCTTGATCTGGCCAAGGCCTTCCCCATTCCCCACTCAGGAATCTTAGAAAAACTCACCAAGCTAGGCATCAACCCCTATATCACTAGGTGGGTTGAAAAATGGCTCACAGGTAGAACCCACAGTGTGAAGGTAGTTCACTCCAAGTCAGACTGCTGACCAGTTACGAGTGGAGTTCCACAGGGTTTGGTCCTGGGTCATCTCCTGTTTGGTATCTGCTTCTTTGAAGTAAAGGCCAACACAAAGGGACTCTGTCTGACAAAGTTCATAGACAATTGCAAGTTGGGACCTATTATTAACTCCCCAAGTGATGTTGACATCCTACAGAAAGGCCTCACTGACACCAATGACTGGTGTCAGAACCATGGCCTTAAGCTCAATGCCAAAAAATGTGTCGTCAACCCTTTTGGGAAAAACTTGGCTTCCATAAATTAACACATTGATAGTAACCCACTGAACACAGACGGTGTTATAAGTGATCTGAGAACACAGGTTGATAGCAACCTCTCTTTTGACCACCACATTGCCACTGTGGTCAGAAAGTCCATCTGTGTGGCACATCTCATTACTAAGGGTTTTGCATCCAGGAAGAAAGAGATCATTGTCTCCCCTACTCTTTCCTCATTAGGCCAATCATTGAGTGCAATGCCCCATTTCTCATGTACCTCACTAAACACCTGCAACAACTGGAGAGGCTGCAAAAGTACCTCACAAAGAGGATCCTAGGCCTTAAACATTTGTCCTATATGGACAGACTAAAAAAACTCCAACTATTCTCTGTCTCATATTGCCTACTTAGAGGCGATCTTTGCTTGAGTTACAAAGGCATGTCTGACCCAACTCTGTTAGAAATGCTACATCTAAAGAAATCCCAATCCCTCCACACCACACATTCCAGACACCTCAACCTCATTACCACAATCAACAGAACATGCTAGAGGGACAGGTTCATAACCCAGAGCCTGCCCATGCTCTGTAATAGACTTCTCATACATGTCAATCAGAGCACCTCACTGGCCATCTTCAAGATAAATCTTGATGAGTGGATGGGAAATAGAAAATTCATTCCAGGGATCAGTCCAGTGGCTTTGCTCGAAAGAGGCACTGGGAACTAAGGTCGGGTGGCATGATGCCAGGGTAATCCTATGGGCTAGGCTTGTAAAGGCCCGAGGGCCATTAGCACAGTACACACCTATGAACCTATGAACCTATATCTTCTATGTGTTAATTTAGGTGTACATCACTTTTGCTGTGCATACAATTTAAAGTTATATCAAGGTTAGATTATGTTTGCTTACACAGCCAGAATGATAGTGATTTATTTTCTATTTGTGTAATGTTTTAGTTTTGAATGCCTTTAGTATAAGTTATGTCTGTTTGCTGGTTTGGTATTGGCTGACAATATACCACACAGCCTTTACTGTTTCTACCATCTTATCAACATGCAGTGAGCAACCTGTCTCTATGGTAGTGGTTCTCTGCTGTGTTCACATTGAGCATAATTTGTCTGTTCATGCACTGAATGGGTGTCTACTGTCTTACAGTATCAGTGATGTTGGCAGAATTGTAATGATGTATATTGTTTGAATTCCACTCTTCCTGCCCTGATGTTTAGATGTACATGTGTGGTTGTTAGCACACTGCACTGAGGGCATGTTTACACCTTACTGTCTCATGTGCCGCTCTTTGGTATGCTCTGCTGGTGGGATGTAGAATTTATGTCCACTATGAGCATATTCTGTTTCAGGAATGCAGCTACATCTGTCAGTGTAATATGTATTGGTTCAGTGATATTTCAATGATTTGACAACATACATTGCTGGAGACTGTTATGTATATATCGCATGGCGTGACCATGCTGTCTTTTGTAGTGACAATGTGTAAAAATGTTATCTATGCATTCAATTACCATTCTGATGTAAGTATTTTGTGATGTCATCTCTAACCCATAATTCAATATTAACATTCATAATGCAATAATTAACAGTTGCATAACCATATCAACAATACACTTGCATGTGTGTATATAATTTTCATAGAACCATGTTTCTGATGCTGGTTATCTCCGCATGCATTAGAAATTGAACATATTCCTGTTTTATCATTTCATGTTACTGTTATAGTGACACAACAACATACACGTATACGTGAATAAATCACTGCAGTGACAGTCTCTTTAGATGTGGACGCACTGATTTCCTGAAATACTGTTTATAACCTGTATAGAGTGGGAGCTGCAAATTTGTAATAGCATTTGTTGCTGTCAATGTGCATCACTCGTGTGTTGTCCAGACATAAAACATTCTGGTACTAAAAATATGCAATTGTAACAACAGAGGTCATTCTGATCCCCCTTGTCTTTTATTCCAACTGATGTCACTGTGTAATTTGCTTTATCATTTTGGTGGATGCAGTCAGTCATTCATGTGAGTCTACCTAGATTATTGCCATGTCTGTGTTGTTATGGCATTAGTGCTACCTACAGCCTCATTTAGGTAGGTATGTGATGTGCCCGGCTTGGTAGCTTTTCTTCTGAATTTGATGATCATATTACAGGACAGTAATGTGACTTTTACAATTGCAATATATCCTTACAGGGCAGTAATGTTCTGTAGACAGTGGAATTGCTGACATTGTTTATTGCACATCATACAGCTGATTGTATATTTGTGAGAACACCAACTGATTATTCTTAGTAGATGGTGTAGCTGTCATTGTGCTGGGATGTTTGAATACCTTGTTATATACTGTAGTTACATATTGTTATGCATTTGTGGTACCTCTGACTATACTACTCCTTGCCATCTGAATCCATCTGAATTACGTACAGATATATTAATTTATTGATATGTGTGTGTCTTCATTTAGTGGCCATTTTATATGCTGCCCTGAAAGTCCTGTGATGTGTACTAGCTCTGTTTTGTTACACTTCCACTATGCAAATTATTATTGACAGGCTTTCTCATACAACTTTGATAGCAGCAAACACTGTCCTGTCAGACAACGTATATGATGTGCATTTCTATATAATGAGATCATGATATTGTCTGACACATTTATTCAATTATCTGATTGCATTACATATGATATGGATGTATGTAAATGTGTTGCCTATAACGATATGACTTACATAACAGACAAGTTTGTAATATGATAGGGTTAGATGGTTTGCACATTGTAAAAAAAGCAGTAAAGATGGATTAATGCTCAGCTTAGTAACATGTAAGACACACAAGACTTAAACAATGTACACAGTCTACGAATCTGTTATATTGTTATATACTTGCTCTGTTTTTTTCTTTTTACTATTAATGCTCTTTTATGAATCTTATACAGTTATCATCATGTTACAGAAAGCAGGACCCACGCCAGTTCACACCTCCACTGTAGAAGATGACAAAGTGCTCAACCTTTTCCAGCCGAGTCTGACTTCCAGGTCAAGGACAGGCACCAGGCTAATGATGATGATGAGGGACTGGGGTCAACATGGGCCATCATCTCTGCAGACCAGTGGCAATGATGACTTCTACTATTCCAGCCCAAAGACCTGAAGGACCAAATCTGTGATATTTTCACCAAAGTTTTCCAGATGTAGATGAATGAGATGATGGGCACATTCTTTCAAGACTCGGCATGGGCCATACAAAACTACTTCCAGAAGACTGCAAGGAAGATCATCCTGAGATTTTTGACCCTAAACAGGAGTGTCCTCTGGAATCTAAATATTATCTGTGTGATCCAGTCATGCAATGCTGCCACCATGATGTGTTCCTACTTGGTTATCTTTCAGTATTAAGCACAAGTCTGTGCACATACTACTACAGTAAAATGCACTGCCAGAAAGGACTCCAGAAGTCAGGCAAAAAGAAATGAAGTTCAACTGTTTTATTAAGTGCTTTTCATCACATGTAATTGTAGGACTTCTTCAGATAAAACTAATTCAAGTCAATGTCTATTAAATTATCAAGAGTAAAAAGTCATGTGCCCGCAACCACCAATACACTAAAATATCTTGTTAACAATAAACTAGATCAATTAAGGTTCACTAATTAGCGTTCACTAAACACATTCAGAAATCCCCTTTCGAAGATAATGTTAAAACCTTTTTTCTAAAAAGTATAGACTTTTACAAAGTTGTACAAATTGTTAAAATATGTTTGCACAACAAAATATATGTTAAATAATTTATACACGCAACAAACTCTAAAGTAAATGCAACAGCATATTATAAATCAGTTGCAGTGATGTTTTTTATTTTTATTTTTAGTTCCATTTTTTACAGTGATTTTACTTTCTGTGATTTATCACACTTAAGGTTATTGTATGCTATGGAATCATCAGGGTTTCAGGCTGATGTTTACTATGCTGTTGTATTTACTTTAGAATTTGTTGTGTCTATAAATTATTTAACATATATTTTATTGTGCATACCTATTTTAACAATTTGTACAACTTCGTAAAAGCCTGTACTTTTTAGGAAAAAGGTTTAACATTATCTTGGATAGGGGATTTCTGAATGCATTTAGTGAATGCTAATTAGTGAACCTTAATTAATCTAGTTTATTGTTAACAAGATATTTTAGTGTATTGGTGGTTGTGGGCACATGACTTTTTAATCTTGATAATTTAATAGACATTGACTTAAGTTGGTTTTATCTGAAGAAGTCCCATAATTATGTGGGACGAAAAGCGCTTAATAAAACAGTCAAACCTCATTTCTTTTTGCGTGACTTCTGGAGACTTCTCTGGCAGTGCATTTTGCTGTTGTAGTTTGTTTCAATTTTTCTGAGTTCTTCGTGTCACATATCACATACTGCAGTCATTCTATAATATGTACCTTGTGATACACACTTCACAATCCAGGTCATATGGGGTTATCTAGTTTTGCTGCATTATGACACATTAAAATATGTCACTGGCATTATCATCTTTGTGTCAAGTAATCATCAAATTATGTCATTTCTGCTGGTAGAGTTACAGACATGTAGAAAATGTATTTTCCACTCTTTGGCTTGTTTCATCTGCATACAGTGGGCCAAGGCATTGTTATTTCTGATCCAGTCTGCCCTTGTATATGACAGATATGTATGATGCAGTTAGCAGTCTGTCAGGGTCACACGTGTGTCCTGTTGGCAGTGCTCACATGGCTACATGGAAAGATGATGATATGCACCAGCACTACATTACACCTCCTGCTAAGTTTAATAACATTCCATACACATACCACTGTAGTGCCATTCATCTGGGAATATATGCACATGGGTGATATATGTGCATACGTTTGCACACATTGTTGTTAAAATATTGTTTGTTGGTACTCCTTTTGACATATATACCATTATTTCAATGTATTTGCTCCATCTGTGAAATCGGTATGTCATGTGTTCCCTTTGGCACTCTGCCCTTGTGTGTGATGTTTCATGCTGGTTTGTGTGTCTTGTAGTACACAGCTTTCTACTAATGTCATACTTTGTGCCCCTGTCATTCATATCTGCATTGCCTGTCTCCTTGCTATTTAGTGATAATGGCAAGTATTGACATTCAGAATGTTTTCTGACATTTAATGATGACATTATACTGATGGCACATGTAACAAATCACTGTATTGTGCAGCCTTGTTATTATGGCAAACACTACTGTATTGTGTCTATAGCTTCTCTTCGGACATGTGTACACCTTTGCTGCCTGTTACACATGTTAGTATACAGGGGCAGTTTTCCTTCTATATACTACACCTGCATTGCTTTGTATGACTGCACATCTGTGCTAATTGCCCCTTGTAATGTAATATTGTGAATGAGTATTTCTTCTGCCAGTCATGTGCCAGAGCTGTGTCTATACAACAGTCATTTGTTCAGTCATGCACATTTACATATACTATTGTTTTTGATTTGTGTGAGTGTGCCACCTGGTGTCTTAGGTTTCCGTGGCAGCATTTATGGGTGTGGGATATACAGCCCTACTTTCTTTATGTACCTGTGCTAGTTGCTGTTTACTTCTTGCACATTACTGTTTTGTTTGTGTCATTTGTACATGGACATGTTAATAGCCATCACCAATGCATGATACACATATCAGACATTGTTCCTTTGCTGCATGTACCTTGCAGGGGAATTGCAGTCCATCTTGTGTTGGGGATACATGCATGTGCAGTGTTTTTACTTGGATATGTTTGTCCTATGTTTTTACATGCCTGCCTTTTCAGACATGCATTTGTTCCTACCGTAGACGTATGTTTCCCATTCCCCTCCCCCCTTATAGCCTTTGGCTGTATGTTACATGGCATATGTATATGTTTTGTGCACCTTTGTTTACTGTTTCTCTTGTTGGAATGCAGGTGTACTGGGCTTTATGACATGATCCCACCATGGTTGGCAGTCATACCTATACAATGCATTTCCACACACTGTAGAGACTGTTGTGTTGTATGCATGTTTTACTAGTGTGACATGTCTTACTCCAATGTACTTTCTATGCTGCCTGCATAACTATGTATGCACATGCTTTTATACCTTAATTTCTCTTATTTATATGCTATTTAGTAATGCATCTGTATCACCATGTGGTTTCTTCATGGAAATTTCACATTGCATGTCACTAGTGGGGTATGTGTGATAAGTCTTCTGTGTGTTCAGTTTCTATGACATCATGGCATGTCACATATCTGCGTTATGTACCTGAACACCATCTATGTTGCCTTTGACATGTAATGTCTACTTTGATGTCAGGATCCCATTTCACCTGCCTACTATGTGTTCTGCACAGTTAGTAGTTTTCGGGCACTTTGCTCTTTTGTTACAATACTGCTGCTTGCCACTGTGCTTAGCAGTTTCCCTATTGAATTCAGGGTTGAAGGTTCAAATCTGACATCTGATTGTCTGTTTCTACATACATTTGGTCAGCCTTGCTTTTGCTTAGCTTACACGTATACAGTCAACAGCCTAGTGCATGATGACGATGCTTGATGTTCACTCTGCACTGCAATGCCAGCAATCCCCTTCTAATGTTTTGTGTCATATGCCTACAATCATTTGTACTCCTTTTTGTATGGCTGTCATATAATGTGGGGCATTTCAGCACTGTTTTCTGCATTAGTATGTAATATATTACTGAGGTGCAACATGACTGGTATACATTCCCACCCTGTTTGCCATCTTTCCTTAACCCATGTTGTACAGTCCATATGTGTGTGTTTATGTAACTCACCTATCTTTTCTGCTACTTACCTTTGTCCATTTTATATTCTACTACATTATACATTTATTCCCACCATTTTCCCCATGGCCTCTCTCCATTTCTTTTCAACACCTTCTGTTCTCCAAAAAATAAAACAATGTGGCCTATTCCAGTCAAATAAATTGCCTGTGCCCCTCTGACTCTTTATCTGACCTTCCTATACAATCATCCTTCTTGTGTGCTCCTCTTCATCACCTTTACCCCACAGCTGCTTTGCTATTGCTATACATCCTTGGGTGTGCGCATTACACGTGGCCCAGACACATGTCCCATACCCATTTTCAGCTAAAGGTAGCACCGGCAATGTGGCTGTGGATACCATTTTGTTATAATTACATTTTGTTTAATTTATTTATTTTGTTGCCGATTATGACAGAATCCACTAATGATAACAGGTATATGTGCATGTATATATGTCTGCATTTGGAGATGATATCTCTAACATGTTGCATATATTTGTGGTTTCACAGGACAATTGCTGATGCACATTTCTATTCTGTCAGTACTTTCCACATATTGCCAACATGTTTCATTAAGTCTGACTACATGTCACACATATACATTGCTAATGTAAATATATCACCGTATGGACATTTTTTTCTTTGTAATACAGTTTTGAAATACCTGACTAGTTTTGCTGACAGTGCCGGTTATTTGCTGTTTGTACATTGTGCTGGGATTGTTCATTAGACAGGAATACATTTGCATATTAGTTAATGTACTGCAAATCTTGCGAGGTACTCGGTGCACTCTGTTGATTTCCATGTATTAGTTGTAATATAGCCCCTAATGTGTAGTGAGCCATATAAAGTAATATTTCATTTAAATTATGCTTGTTCATTTTTTTTATTTCTCCTAACAAAATTCTTTGAAATTATCTTCTATCTTATTATGTTACCAGTCTGACAATAGCATTGTCTAAAATAACTGGACATTCACAGTTTGAAAAACACTCCTTGGCTTAAATGAGTAAACTATTTTTTAAGCAAACAGCTAGATGATTCACCAGTAATTCCAGTAACCTGACCTTACTTACATATATAATTCTGTTACTGCTGTATGTGATGCAGAAACAAAGAGTATTAAAAATAAAACATGCATTCTAAAATGGCTAAAATACAATGTTTGACTACAAAAAAGTAGTTTATTATAAAATATCAGACTATTATTTCAAGTTAAAGTCTGTTACAGCCAAGACAGCATGTGATTAAGTTGAAAACTTGTACCTCTTCATTAGTGCAGTAGAAATAAACAATCTGGGGAAAAGATAAAACATGTGCTTTCATAGCTAATGCATGTTTACAGAATAAAATGCAATAAGTCAAGTAAAAAAAGGCATTTAAGGACAAGGCAGAATGCACAAAAAGGCCACCTCCTGCTTAAAACAGTTATTCATTTTGAAGAACAGAAGCTATGCATTTATTCTTTTATTCATTTTCTGATGCTCACTTTATCCTAGTTTGAGATGAGGGACATGGCCTGGTATGCTGCTCAGCAGGTGTAAGGCCAAGATCAAGTCTTGAATGGGGGCATTAATTCATTGCAGCATGTGTACGCATATCGAACATGCAACCCACAGAGACATCTACACATTGCAGCATGTGTACACATACTGAACATGCAACCCGCGGGCACATCTATACATTGCAGCATGTATACACATACTGAACATGCAACCCACAGAAACATCTACACATTGCAGTATGTGTACACATACTGAACATGTTACCCGTGGACACATCTACACATTGCAGCATGTGTACACATACTGAACATGCAACCAGTGGACCCATCTACACATTGCAGCATGTGTACACATACTGAACATGCAACTCACAGACACATCTACACATTGCAGCATGTGTAAACATACTGAACACGCAACCCGAGGACACATCTACATATTGCAGCATGTGTACAAATACAGAACATGCAGCCCACAGACACATCTACACATTGCAGCATGTGTAGACATACTGAACATGCAAAGCATGGACACATCTACACATTGCAGCATGTGCACACATACTGAACATGCAACCCACGAACACATCTGCACATTGCAGCATGTGTACACATACTGAATATGGAAACTGTAGACACATCTTCACATTGCAGCATGTGTAGACATACTGAACATCCAACCCGTGGACACATCAACACATTGCAACATGTGTACACATACTGAACATGCAATCCGTGGACACATCTACATATTGCAGCATGTGTATACATACAGAACATGCAACCCACAGACACATCTACACATTGCAGCATGTGTAGACATACTGAACATGCAACCCGTGGAGACATCTACACATTGCAGTATGTGTACACATACTGAACATGCAAGCTGCAGAGACATCTACACATTGCAGCATGTGTACACGTACTGAACATGCAACCCACAGACACATCTACACATTGCAGTATGTGTACACATACTGAACACGCAACCCAAGGACACATCTACATATTGCAGCATGTGTACACATACTGGACATGAAATCCACAGGCACATCTACACATTGCAGCATGTGTACTAATACTGAAAATGCAACCCATGGACACATCTACACATTGCAGCATGTGTACACATACTGAACATGCAACCCGAGGACACATCTACACATTGCAGCATGTGTACACATACTGAACATGCAACCTGCAGTCAATCTACACATTGCAGCATGTGTACACATACTGAACATGCAACCCACAGACACATCTGCACATTGCAGCATGTGTACACATACTGAACATGCAACCCACGGACACATCTACACATTTACACATTGCAGAATGTGTACACATACTGAACATATAACCCATGGACACATCTACATATTGCAGCATGTGTACACATTCTGAACATGCAAGCTGCAGAGACATCTGCACATTGCAGCATGTGTACACGTACTGAACATGCAACCCACAGACACATCTACACATTGCAGCATGTGTACTAATACTGAAAATGCAACCCGTGGACACATCTACACATTGCAGCATGTGTACACATACTGAACACGCAACCCGAGGATACATCTACACATTGCAGCATGTGTGCACATACTGAACATGCAACCTGCAGTCAATCTACACATTGCAGCATGTGTATACATACTGAACATGCAACCCACAGACACATCTGCACATTGCAGCATGTGTACACATACTGAACATGCAACCCACGGACACATCTACACATTTACACATTGCAGAATGTGTACACATACTGAACATATAACCCATGGGCACATCTACATATTGCAGCATGTGTACACATTCTGAACATGCAAGCTGCAGAGACATCTACAAATTGCAACATGTGTACACATACTGAACATGCAACCCACAGACACATCTACACATTGCAGCATGTGTAGACATACTGAACATGCAACCCGTGGAGACATCTACACATTGCAGTATGTGTACACATACTGAACATGCAAGCTGCAGAGACATCTACACATTGCAGCATGTGTACACGTACTGAACATGCAACCCACAGACACATCTACACATTGCAGTATGTGTACACATACTGAACACGCAACCCAAGGACACATCTACATATTGCAGCATGTGTATACATACTGGACATGAAATCCACAGGCACATCTACACATTGCAGCATGTGTACTAATACTGAAAATGCAACCCATGGACACATCTACACATTGCAGCATGTGTACACATACTGAACATGCAACCCGAGGGCACATCTACACATTGCAGCATGTGTACACATACTGAACATGCAACCTGCAGTCAATCTACACATTGCAGCATGTGTACACATACTGAACATGCAACCCACAGACACATCTGCACATTGCAGCATGTGTACACATACTGAACATGCAACCCACGGACACATCTACACATTTACACATTGCAGAATGTGTACACATACTGAACATATAACCCATGGACACATCTACATATTGCAGCATGTGTACACATTCTGAACATGCAAGCTGCAGAGACACCTACACATTGCAGCATGTGTACACGTACTGAACATGCAACCCACAGACACATCTACACATTGCAGCATGTGTACACATACTGAACACGCAACCCGAGGACACATCTACATATTGCAGCATGTGTACACATACTGGACATGAAATCCACAGGCACATCTACACATTGCAGCATGTGTACTAATACTGAAAATGCAACCCGTGGACACATCTACACATTACAGCATGTGTACACATACTGAACACGCAACCCGAGGATACATCTACACATTGCAGCATGTGTACACATACTGAACATGCAACCTGCAGTCAATCTACACATTGCAGCATGTGTACACATACTGAACATGCAACCCACAGACACATCTGCACATTGCAGCATGTGTACACATACTGAACATGCAACCCACGGACACATCTACACATTTACACATTGCAGAATGTGTACACATACTGAACATATAACCCATGGACACATCTACATATTGCAGCATGTGTACACATTCTGAACATGCAAGCTGCAGAGACATCTACAAATTGCAGCATGTGTACACATACTGAACATGCAACCCACAGACACATCTACACATTGCAGCATGTGTACACATACTGAATACGCAACCCGAGGACACGTCTACATATTGCAGCATGTGTACACATACTGAACATGCAACCCGAGGACACATCTACATATTACAGCATGTGTACACATACTGAACATGTAACCCGTGGACACATCTACATATTACAGCATGTGTACACATACTGAACATGCAACTCACAGACACATCTACACATTGCAGCATGTGTACACATACTAAACATGCAACTCATGGACACATCTACATATTGCAACTTGCATACACATACTGAACATGCAACCCGCAATCTACACATTGCAGCATATGTACACATACTGAACATGCAACCCATAGACACATCTACACATTGCAGCATGTGTACAAATACTAAACATGTAACCCAAGGACACATTTACACATTGCAGCATGTGTACACATACTGAACATGCAACCTGCAGACACATCTACACATTGCAGCATGTGTACACATACTGAACATATAACCTGTGGACACATCTACATATTGCAGCATGTGTGCACATACTGAACATGTGACCCGTGGACACATCTACATATTACAGCATGTGTACCCATACTGAACATGTAACCCATGGACACATCTACATATTGCAGCATGTGTACACATATTGAACATGCAACCTGTGGACACATCTGCACATTGCAGCATGTGTACACATACTGAACATGTAACCCATGGACACATCTACATATTGTAGCATGTGTACATATACTGAACATGCAACCAACAAACACATCTACACAGTAAGCAGCTCATATCGGATTGCATTGTTGAGTATTGAAATATTACAAAATGTAATTACCTTTTCAATGCTTGCATTAACTTCATTAAAAAAATGATATCAGTCTTAATAAACTAACTAGCTTGTTTGCCATCTTTTCAGCAGTTTCTGTTTTGGTAGTTAAAACTTTATATCTATAATATGTGTACTGTTTTGCTGTTGCACAGGTTCATAGGATACTACAAGGCTATCTGTACTTGCAGACCATTTTATGTCTAGCCAAATTTCCCAAACCAAAGATAAGAATCAAACCCTGTATCAACTGCTTTGGATGTAAGCACCATAACCATTATGCCAACTCCTGGTTACTACAGGTATATATTATAATTTGTAATGCATTATATTATTTAGGACGTATTGTACTTCAACATATCTGTGTTTGTCGGAGTGTATGGCGGTGGTATTCTATTTTCCTTTTTCCATACTTACTAAAGCCATTTTATTTATTTTGTACAATTTTTTTTCTTTCATTTTCTGAACAGTCTAGGGTCTGAGGATCTGGAAATTAACATGATAAGTTGCTGGGGTAACTCAGGAAATCACTTCTGGACAGAATGCCAGCCCATTAAAGGACCCCATCCCACACAAGCAGCTATGGGTTTCAGAAATATTAATTCTAATATAGATATATATATATATATATATATATATATATATATATATATATATATATATATATATATATATATTTTACAGGTGTCACTATGTCTTTTCATGTTAATCTAGATATAACTGTGTATTTGATTTACAGATAAAGTCACATAAAGTCCTTTGATTATATCATATAATTAATTAAACCTAGTTTTTGTACACTAAATTCAGCTTCAGAGTTTGGCATTGCATATATATTTGAAAGGCATAGATTAAATTAATACGCATATATCCATTATAAATGAACATTCTGGGTAATTTATATGTAGTAATGCCAAAAGAATCCATAATAAAATAGGATTGTTTCTTTATTTTTTTGTAAATGTTTGCAAAGTAAATTAGAGTAAAAGCATCTTCACACGTGTTTATAAAATTATGCATAGGAATGTTATAATGATAAGTAAAGTGTTAATGTAATTTTAGTTCTACCCCTTTATCAAGCAAAACAATGACTTGTAGGTCTAAGACTATTTTTAATGTAAATGAAAGGCTTCTATGTTTGAGCAGTGATATTTTATTGGTCAGTCTAAGACACTCGATAGCAAAGTTGTGATTATGAGGCACCAGTCGGTTGGTTATGGACAGCACAGTCTTTCATGGTTACCTCATTCACAGTCTAGCAACATGTTTATTATAACCTGCTATTTTACCTCTTTTATTATTATAAAACTTACTTTCTCACGTCCAGTGATAGCCAAGTTCTCCTGCCTGGTGACTACAAATGCTTGTTTTTTTTTAAAAAAACATAATTCAAAGTGTTATCTTTGATTTTAATTAATTCCTCTGATAAATTTGACACAGACTGATACTTTTTAATCTCATGTATATTTTTACAGTAGCACCTCACTTACACAAGAAAAATAATGTATATAACTAGTTTGTTCACCCTTGCAGAATAAGGAAGATATAATGAGAATTGTGCTTCAAACGCAACTAGGTAAAATTCAATATTCACTCCAAATGGCTATTAATATTACTAAAAGTCAGGCCAGGTTTGATTATTTTATACAATAAAATGTTGTTTTACTTGTTTGGGATGTTAATATTGTTCAGTAACCAAATAAATGTTAATTTGCTCTATTTCATGTTTGGAGAAAAAAAGAAAAATGGAAACATTTATCTTTGAAAGTGAAACAAAGATGATTGCATTAAAACTATCCAGCATTTCACTGCTGTGCATTTCATCACAGGTAAAGATAAACAGTATGTTTTCTGAGCTGTAGATAGTGACTCTTTTACATCTGATCCTTGTGTGCAGTACAAATAATAAAGACAGATGGGCATTACTCAGGGCCACTTTTGGTTACATATTCAACTGCACTTTGCTTCTGATAGTTGTTGACTAAACTTATGTTATGTCAAAAGTATTTCCATGGACAAAAATGACTAATAAGTTATACTAATTTTTGTATCTTACATATGATAGATATTATTTGCTGTTTTGCCTTGTATTATATTGAAATGGACTGTAAAACATCTTGTAAGATTTGTTAAATTTGGAGTTTTTCTTGCAGGACCTTCTCTGAAAATGAGACTTTCCTGATAAACAATAAATAATAAATAAATGTAGGTGATCTAGTGTACATTACAATAAAGGTTGCTTACACATTTCATTAAGGGCTACACTTCTGGACAGCCATAAAGATAGGCTTGAAATATCTCCTTACCATGAGAAAAGCTATAAATAAGGCATCAGACTTCTCTCTATTTATTTCTTTTCCTCCTGTCTGCTCAACAGTGATGTACATCCACACCACCTATGATCCCATGCATTTCTCTCTCTCTGTCCACCCTTATTGTCCATGAGTGTTCTGGCCAAGTCCTACAGTGTTTCACTCCAGGAAGACAACAACCTGATAGTCAACACTATATCAGCCAGATAGCTTCACAGTATATGTCCTTCCAGGGGTCTGGCTGAATCCCACTATACCCATGCAGGTGGTCTCCTCCCATCAGTAAGAGAAAAAAAACTTGCATTATACCACTACTAGGACTGTTATTCTCCCACAGTTAAGAGATATTTGTGTCAAACAGTGGCTATTACACATGTGGTATGGACAGAGGTTTTAGAAATACAGAGATGGGGAATCCCCAATCTGCGGTGGTGGTGCTGCGGTAGTGTTGTCACCTCACAGTAAGATGCTGTCCGGTTCGATTCTCAGCTAGAGTGTCTTCTGCTTGGAGACATGCGTGAATGGGCGTACCTCCTTTGAAGGTTGTGCATCAGGGCTGGCAACTTGGCACGTAAAAATCAACCACCAATCATTAGCGGACCGGAATTCCGATGTGGCGACCCCTAACTGGGAAAAGCCAAAAGACACAACAAGAGATGGGGAATCCTCAACAAGAAAGATTGATCCTGATATCACAGCCATTACTGTCTTTGATGGCAAATGGTTTGCCTACTACCACCACTGCCAGCCACTATCACAATGGTAGTCTGTAAGCAACTAGGGAAACATGTTCCAGTGTCCAACAAGGCATGTCCTAGATGAGAAGAGAAGCAGCCCACCCCCCACATCAGAACAGGTGAGCTGATATGTGCTACACATTTCTATCTCTGGCTGTCCTTCTCCTCCATTGCTTGAACCACTAATCACTCTCGGGTCATCTAGTTCATGGGTCCAGATCTCTATTCCATAGAGCTTGGGGCATAAGATATTTAAAGAATATATTAAATGTAATCAATTACTCCTCAAACCACAGATAGTCACATCAGACATCACAGATTTATGTATTCCAGGAGCACACACAGAGAAAGATTTCATAGTAACTGATGTTACATATGTCCATTCTTCTTATACGTATGGCTGTTCATCTAGTTAATGGTCCATATGTGCATGTATTTACATGGTGACATTCATGCTCAACTTCTACATCTTATAGGTTCATTGATAATTGCTAGGCTATCTGCCCTTGCAGGTAATTTTATGCCTAGCTAGTTCCGCTTTTTGGGCTTGAAATAATCTTATTTGGTTATAGATTGGCTTTATTTATCCCATGGTCGATAATTACATATTTTTTCCCTGAAGAGAATATCTGGCACTATGATCGAATGTACTGCAGGTAAATATACCTATCAACTACCCAGAGATCTGCAAAATGTCATTGCCCTCACATTTTTGACCTGTCCCTCATAAGATTTTTGCTTTTCTGTAAATCACTCAGACTCTCTGTCCGTTAATAATGCCAGATATTGGAGTTTCATTCCTGGGACTTCAGAAAGAACCCTATTGCTTGTGGTAAGAGCTGTGGCCAAAAGGGACTGTTTTCACTAATGAGTGAAAAGCAATTTAGAGACATGTTAGCCATAATGAAGAAAGACCTCATTATTGACTAATTTGCATAACTTTGAATGACCCATAATAACCATAGGTACAGCTGTAATCACCACTGGTGGCACATGTGTAGCCTTGCCACAGGCACTACCCCTTATTTAGTTACCCACAGACATGCACACATTCAAACAAACGCACACACACGCACGCACACACATGCACACACACGCACACACATGCACACACACGCACACACACGCACACACACAAATACACACACACACACACACACACACACACACACACACACACACACACACACACACACACACACACACACACACACAATGACATACATCTTAACATCTTGCCTGTTCCTGAGTTGACAGACTGTCTCTGATGTATATTCATAATTTTAACCCTGCCTTCATAAATCACACATCATTACAGTCAGTCAATAATGCCAGGCATTACAGCTTTCATTTTCCTTAATGTTCATAACATGCTTCACAATTGCTGTTGCTCTATTAGCCTTTATGTCAGTGCAAGTAATAGCCTAAAACTGTCTTTGATTTTACAGAATGCTCTTGCTCTCTTACACATGCCCTGTCCCTCTTAACTTATAGACCATTGCAATCAGTTAATAGTGCCAGCCATTAGAGTTTGATACTTCATATAGCATAAAAAATAAACACTGTAACACAAATCCACATCAGTTAGGGCAGAGGGTTAAGTATCTGGCACGGCAGTCTATTTTCTCTGCCAAGGGGGCAGGATTAAAATCCCCTCTTTTACTTTAACTTGCATTTTTTCCATATGTATGATATTTTGTTATCAGTACACCTGATATATAGTGGTGGTACAGAGGATTAGCATTCTGCTCAGAATCTGGGTTGTGTGCCAAAGGTGCATGTTTTGAAATTTCCCAGGTTTACTTTAACCTTTTATTTTTAATGTATTCAAGTTAATATGTAAGACGATTCCTGCTCTCTAATGGTACTATAGAGACATAAAGCTTTGCTACACAGCTGCTATAGAGTGTCAAAACTTGATTGTATCCTAGTAGCTAACACATACCACTATTGTTTCTTGTCTAGTGTCATTCCATAACGTTCTATTATCTCTAATAATAAACTATTTCTCCATGTCCTTAATTTTTCCTCCTGCTCACTATGCCTCATCTCATCTCATTCTGTTACTCCATCTGTTTTTGACATCAGAATACTCTATTTCTTTCCTTCATATATTAATAGAAATATAGTGAATATTTTGAAAAACTATCTGCTACTTTGCTCGACATAGACTATCCACTTCCGCAAACTGTCTTGCTACTATTATATTCTTGATTAGAATCTCTCCTATTGATATTCTGTAAGTGTATTTCAGACTGCTGTGGGGAATCTTATCCTATTATATATAAGTTTCACCCCAATCTATTGTAAAGAGTTTTATATATCGGGGGGCTTTTCTCCTCTTATAAATAATTAGTTATAGTCTATTATAATATGTTTTTATATGTGTTTATGAAGCCTTTCTCCCCAACTCACTGTAAAATATTTAATCTGTTGCTGGGCTTTTCTCCCATGGTATAATTACTGATCAACTATTGTTTAAATGCTTTTGAATCTGTTGTGGAACTTTTATCCCCTGGCCTCCCCTGAAGAATGGACCATTGTCTCATTCAGACTGTATAGACTAATATTTGTGATGGGTGGGAGGGTGAGTGTGAATCTCACAAGGAGTCTGTTGTGGCATATGTCCTAAATTTTAGAACAAGGCTCAGGGAACTCATGGGCTTGGCCCAGGAGAACTTGGCAAAAGCCCAACAGCAGAAAAAGGTATGTTAATAAAAATGTTGATTGCTTATGTGTGGTTCCAAACCTCAGTATAGCCTCTTTTGGATAAAATGTTTGCAGTTATGCATTTACTATTGCACAGTACCCTTGGTAGATCTATAGTTGCTTGTTAGTTATACTTTAGATATTTTACACATCTAGCATGGCTGTGGTATGTTGACATGGTATACTATTAAAATCTTGAGTTGAGATGCCTGCAGATGACAAATTTGAAACAGGGATGTTCAAATTTCCATCTTGCTGAACATCTCCATGTTCGAAAGTTTATATCAGCGAATGCACAGTGCATTCGCTAAGATAAACTTGAAGTACTGTACAGAGATCACAGTACAATGCAGTTTGAGAAATTCATCCCTTTCCTCACTGTAGTGCAATCTCAGAGTTGGAATATGTAGTTAGCTTGATATGAGGTGTAAGAGTTTCACTTACCTGAGCTCCTATACAGACATCACGTGATCTGTTTGGCGACAATGTCGAATCTGCCAAATTTGTTCAGCTGATTTGACATTGTGCTGTGTTACTGATTTTGACTTTTATTTTCTTCCTTGGTGTTTCAAATGGAATTTATTTTTCCATTCACAATTTTGATAGTAAACCATTGACACCTACAGCACTTAGGCTTAGATGTGTAGTCATACCATTCAGACATGCTACTGTTATGTCAGACTTCCCATAATGAATCTACATGATGTGTTTAATGCATAGTGATTTATTTTTAATAAAATTAATGTTTACATAATTTTAAGTAGAATGGTGTCTTATATCTTATCTACAGGCATTTTTTATTACATTGAGGTTATGTGCCATTTGCTGACATAACTAAATGAAAGACATATGTGTTCAACGTAGGTTCCTTGTACTATTGCTGATGTTTGTACAGGAAGGAGTTGTAAATTTGCATTATGGGAGTGTTTTTTGTTAATTATATGCCACGGTGGTGCAGCAATAGTGTTGTTGCCTCACAGCAAGAGGTTCTCCCGTTCGATTCTCAGCTGGAGTGCAGGGAGTGCCTTCTGTGTGGAGTCTGCATTTCCTCCCCGTGGTTGGGTGACGTTCAAAAAAACATGCGTAAATGGGCATGCCTTTGTTGAAGGTTGGACGACGAGCTGGCACCTCGGCGTTCGTGAAAATCTACTGCCAATCATTAGCGGACCGGAGTTCCGCTGTGGCGACCCCTAACTGGGAAAAGCCGAAAGACAAACAAAAACAACATATTGTGAATAACCTATTCATTCTCTTATTGAACAGATGTGTGCTAATTCAACAATTATTAATGCTTTTGACAGATCTTATTGGACTGCACTTCCTGAGCTCCACTGCTATGGTTTGTTAAATGCAACATTACATATAATTTCCTTTTATTAGTGTGCCATACTCCAGTCCTATAGTTTTATTATATGTCTGCAGTGTTGCAGTCTATATTCATGATCATCACCTGAAGCACATATGTAAGCATAATACAAATGCAGGGCAGCTACAGAGCTACATTTGTTGAGGGACAGTTATGTATGTGAGTCATATATATAATTATACCTGTTTCATGTGGCTGATGTGCCTGTGACTGTCTTCAGTTATTCAGAAGCTTGCAAATTCCATTATCATATAATGTTGTGATGTCACCCATAAACCATGTTGCACTGCTCACTTCATTAGCATATACATTTTAAATGTAACATTGTTAGTCTTGCAATATATTTTTAACACACATATTTTAACCATGGTATGTTAACATAACACATTAGTTACACATATGGATAAGTTATAGCAGAAATGTAAATGTTATATTGACACCTCAAGATAAATGTATGAGGTGCACATTGAGTAATGAATAGGGGTGTTAATCCTAAGGAGCTGTTTTCAAAGTTTGTGACTGAGAGTAGTGTAAGTTTGCTTTGGTACTATTTGTAAAGTTTAGTGTTAGTTTTTCACTGGACCAAGTTGTCTTGAATCCAGGCCAATGTCAGAGTTGAATGATATTGTTGCATAGTATATTTATCTTGAAAGTGACTGGTATGTATACATATACACTAATAAATGTAGAAGTAATAACAAAAATATTTCTAACAAAGCAAATACTGTATTCCGTGTAATGTACCGGAGTAACTTAATACAAAAAATATAATGGGCACACTGACCCATTAATGGCCTTCTATTAATGCATCAATATATGAATATAATAAGACATTTAGAATGTTGCATAATCATGACATTACACTTTTTATTATAAATAAACCTTATGAGCCAGATCTGGTGATCATTACAGTGTCACAACAAATGTACTGCACTGTGATGTAACTTGGGCAAACATTACACATGCTCTATTTCATATATTTTGATGTTGTTAGTTACATATCATATAATAACTTTACTGCTATGTTGGTGCACATCTGACATTGCAGTGAAATAAAGCTGTTTCAGATATCTGCCTTTAAGGCTGATTGTGTTATGTGACACATCACACAATACTGTGAAATAGTAGATAGATGTGGCAATAAAGGGCAGCTTGCCATGTGTATTACATCTACATACATATTACTATTGTGAGTGACCTCTTTAACTGGATCTTCATAATTCTTTAGTGACATTTATTGCGCATTGTGTAATGTCTAGTTTGTTATACTTTACATACATATAAGACTACTGTCATGTTTTGTAACAGATGTGTTATGGCAACGCATTGTACAGTGTCACACAATGTTAATGATTTCTGTGCATGCCTTATGAATCATTGGGCTTTATTTCAGGTATGTATTGCATATCACATTGATATATATCACATGCCATTTTGTAACTTATTATGGATTGGATGTATGCATGACATCACACAAGGTGTTATAGTTGGATAAGGTCAGACAGTAGTGTAACATCGTAACATCACACACATAATAGTTACAATATGTAGATCATTTAAGTTCTGTATGAGTTTTCATTTATTAACTAAACAAAAAAAACACCAGCACAAACCCAAAGGTCTCCCAAGAACAAGGCACGAGTATCAAGAAAAGATAACTCAGAAGATTACCACAGCAGTAAAAACAGTTAATTGTAGACAAGCGCTTTCACATAGTAACCTATGCTTTCTCAAGTCCTTAATACAGCTAAGCATACTAATACATCATTTATACAAGTTAACATAATTAAAAAATCAATTAAGATAATTCAAAAACATTTGGTCAAGTCATCAGTTCACATATTATTTCAATTAAAAGGAAGCGCAACTAACTCCAGTTTGATACTCACATAATTATTCAGGTCATGATATACATGTGCCTGCAACCTTAAAATCCACTTTAATTCTATTCTTTCTACTTGATTATTGCGATCACCTCCCCTTTTATCAAGAGAGACTAATAGTAAAACTTTAAAACTAAAACTATGTGTAGAAAATTCCATTAAAGGTCTGGCTAAAGCATTCAATTTATTTTTATTTCTTATGTCATAAATATGTTGGTACGCTCTATCTTTAAGCCTTTTCTGCGTTTTACCAACATAAAAACATTTATAATTTTTACAGCCCACTAAATAAACTAAATTAGAACTATTACATGTGGCATTAAATCTAGCAACAAAAGTAAAAGGCAGAAATGGATGTTTAAATTCCTGTACTCTGTTAATATAGTCACACATCCTACAATTTCTGCATGGAAACGTTCCTACTTTATGTGCATAAGGTATTGTGTTTTGTCTTTCATTACGCAAAAGAAGTTTCAAATTCCTGTCATTATTATATAAAACTAGGAGTACGCCTATAACATTAACTGTCTCTTTATCTCCTGTCAAAAAATGCCAATTCCTTCTTACAATATCACATATCTTACTACTATCGTTAGCATACTTAGTCATAAAACATACCTTGTTTCTCCTATTGTGTAGTTTGTTCTGTACATTCACTACTATGCCATTGTTGCAACCGCTACTCTGCATAAACCCTTTCTTAATATTTTCCAATCTAGATTTAGCATACCCTCTATCAACCAACAATTCCTGTAGCCTATCTATCTCTTCTTTATCCGTGTCTATATTGCATATATTGTCCACTCTATTTAGCTGTCCTTTAACAATGTTGGGAAAAAATGTGTCTTGGATGCATACTACTATATAGGTTCATAGGTTCATAGGTACGGTACTAGGCTATCAGCCCTGGGGCCTATACAAGCCCAGCCAAAAAAGGTACCCTGGCATTTTTTGCCACCCAAGAAAATTATTTTCCCATGCCACTGTCGAGCAGAGCCACAGAGGTGATCCCTGGGGTGAATTTCCTATTTCCCATCCAATCATCAAGATTTTTCTTGAAGAGTGCTAATGAGGAGCTTTGTTTGATATAGATAGGTAGTTTATTCCAGAGTATGGGAAGTCTCTGGGACAGGAATTTATCCCTCAGGCATGTTCTGTTTATTGTGGTGACAAGGTTTAGGTCCCTAGAGCATGTAACTCGGAGGGATTGGGATTTCTTTAAGTGGAGCATGTCCAACAGCTCTGGGTTTGACATAGCTTTGTATGTTAGGCAGAGATCACCTCTGAGTAGGCGATATGCGACGGAGAAAAGCTGGAGTTTTTTGAGACAGTCTGCGTAGGGCATCTGTTTGAGGCCGGTAATCCTCTTTGTGAGGTATTTCTGCGGCCTTTCCAGTTGTTGTAATGTCTTGTGAGGTACATACCAAAAAGGGTGTTGTACTCTATAATGGGTCTAATGAGTGATAAGTAGAGGGGAACAATGGCCTCTTTTTTTCTGGATGAGAAACCTTTTGTGATGAGGTGTGCCACGTAGAAGGATTTCCTGACTACTGTGGCGATGTGATTATCAAAGGAGAGACTACTGTCCACCTGTGTCCCAAGGTCTCTTATCACACTTTCGGTGTTAAGTATACTACCGCCTATGTTGTAGTTCATGGGTACAGAGTTTTTACCAAAGGGGATGACAATGCACTTTTTGGCATTGAGCTTGAGGCCATGGCTTTGACACCAGGCATCTGTCTCAGTGAGGCCCTTTTGTAAGATGTCCACATTGTTAGGAATTTTGATTATGGCTCCTAGTTTGCAGTCATCTGCGAACTTCATTAGCCAAAGACCTTCTGTGTTAGCCTGTACTTCAGAGAAGTAGATACCAAATAGGAGAGGACCCAGGACTGAACCCTGTGGTACTCCACTTGTCACTGGTCTGAAGTCGGATTTGGAGTCTGCTACTTTCACAGTGTGGGTTCTGTCAGTGAGCCAGTTGGCAACTGTGACATAGGGATTTATATCTAGTTTACTGAGTTTATCTATAATTCCAGAGTGGGAGATGGTATCAAAAGCCTTGGCAAGATCTAGATAGGCTGTGTGAACCAACTTACCCTTGTCTACGGCTTTGGTGACTGCTTCAAAGAAGTCTATCAGGTTTAGGAGGCATGATCTGCCTTTTACAAACCCGAACTGGGAGGGGTCCAGAGTTTGGAGATTACCAATGTCTTTGTTTATAAGTTCCATGATGATATGTTCCATGGCTTTGCAGACCAGGCTCATCAGGCTAATGGGGCAGTAGTTCCCAGGGTCCGTGGTGGCTCCTCCCTTGTGGAGTGGGATAACCGTCACTGTGCGCCATTCAGCAGGCACAAAGCCTGAGGTGAGGCTATGATTGAACATGGTACTTAGGTGGGATGCCAGTGTGTTGTGGAACACAGCCTGGGATGTTGTCTGGTCCCATGGATGCTGTGTTCTTGGCATTGGAGAGTGTGGTTTTTACCTATGCAGCCGTGATTACAGGAACTTTGCATTCTTCCGGTATAGAGATGGGCTCTTTAGGGGGTGAGAGTGTGGTAAAGTTAGCATTGAACCTATCTGCCAGGATGTTGGCAATATCAGTTGGGTATGTATATTTAGTGCCATTGTGCTGTAACTCAGGGCAGATCTGAGTGTTGCCATTGAGATTCTTGACATAGATATATAATGCTTTGTGGTTGTCTTTAGAATCAGTGGTGGTTTTGTTTTCGTAACTAGCTTTGGAAAACTCTACCAGGAGTTTATTCTAATAAACTATTCTTCCAACATGTTTTACGAGAGAGCTTGGTGTTTAAAGCTCCCATTTTAACTCTATACACTGTTACATCTAAAAACTCTATGCAATCCAAAGAATAGGCTGTTGTGAACTTAAAAGAAATTCAGTTGTTTCTCCCAGATACTGTATAAAGTCTAACAAGGAATGTAGTTCCCCATCCCACAACAAAAAAATATCGTCAACGAAACGTCTATACATCTTCACATGTTTATTATACTTGTGACTAAACAAATGTTTAATTTCCCAATAATATACTGTCAAATTTGCATACGAATTTGTGCAGGGGGTTCCCATAGCAACCCCCCACCTTTGCATATATATAGTGTTTTCATACTTGTTCCCTGCCTTTCCTGTAACTAGTCTAGTCCAGGTACAGATTTGCTGTATTCCAGGACTCTTTGTAAGCTTCTGAGCCCCCCAAGCCTTTCTGTGTTGGAGGGAATCCTTCTAGCTTATCAGTGGGAGTGGTAAGCATTAGGTAGACTATCTACCACAAGAGGAGTGGTTCCTGGCCCAGAAATTGTAGCTATTGGCCATTTGGGCATTGTTTTCCCATCTCTTTCAACGTTCTGGTTTAAAAGCCACACTTGCGCTAGTTTCCTGCCTTTCCTGTAACTAGCCTAGTCCAGATACAGAGTTGCTGTATCCAGGACTGTTGGTAAGCTTCTGAGCCCCACAAGCCTTTCTGTGTTGGAGGAAAGCTTTCTAGCTTATCAGTGGGAGTGGTAAGCACTAGGTAGCCTGTCTACCATGAGAGGAGAGGTTCTTGGCCCAGAAATTGTAATTTATTGACCATTTGGACAGTTTGTCCATCTCTTTCAACTTTCTGGTTTAAAAGACCACATCTGCGCTTGTTTCCCATCTTTCCTGTAACTAACCTACTGGGTAGTACCAGAAAGCCTTAAACTGATACAAGGAGAGAGACTTTGGAGTGATTACTTACCAGTTTTATGTATTTTCTTGCTGTACTTAACTGTTTTCTGCCTAAACGCAGATTTTCCAATGTTTATTGTGATTTAAAAGCTTGATTTTTTCACATATTGTACTTATTTGACTGCCTGCACTTTTAAAAAGTTGTTTTTTGTTTAAATAATTTGTTTAACTGTTGTAGGCTAGACACTAAAGTGCGATAGCCTTTCTGATCATTTGTAGTGGTTTAAAGCTGTTTTAAGTGTATTTTTTATTGTTTTTGCCGTATCTTTTCAAAAAAACAAAACAAAAAAAAAACAAAAGAACTACTTGTTTCCCACCTTTCTAAACTAGTATAGTCCAGTTTTCAGGCTAGTGCTGCATTCAGCGCTGTGATACTAGTTTCTGAGTTGCCCATACCTTACTTGGATAGAAGGAAGTTTCTCTGTTCACCTGTGAGAGAGGGGAGCTTTGAGCAACCTATCTGTCCATGGAGGAGTGGTTCCAGCCCAGAAGTTAGTAGTTTACTGGCCATTTTGGGCTAATTTATGTCTCTTTCATTTCCCTACTAAAAAAACACGTTTGCATGGTTTTGCGCACCAGGCAGTGCCGGTTAGCTACGGTTAAATTATTCCCGGCTCCACTAAGTCTCCTCTTCGGTTTTTCCCTTGAAACTAGTCTAACTCTCAACCTAAGCACTCAAAAAGCATCTTACAGCCCAGTGCTTCCTCAAACCTAATAGCAAGCACTAATATACTCTGACACTGATTGCCCAGCAGGGCAAGGCTCTTTATTCACCCCTCACCAACCAAGCGACTAAGCACCTCACCCTAATATTCAGGCATGACTAAAGGGCAACTTCAGGTGCAATCTCCAGTCCAGCTGGTGAATCTGGGTACCCTGAGGCAATGTTACAACTGCCTCATGTACACAGACAACCCTCTCCTCCTACCACAAAACACTAACATATGCAAGGGATGCAATTATACAGCCAAACTGGAAGCTAAGCTGTCTCGACCCAAGATTGGAACAGACAGTCAATAAGAGAAGGTTAAC
Organism: Protopterus annectens; assembly: GCF_019279795.1. Lineage (NCBI taxonomy): Eukaryota > Metazoa > Chordata > Ceratodontiformes > Protopteridae > Protopterus > Protopterus annectens. The sequence continues at coordinate 456,624,158 of NC_056742.1, forward strand.
ACTTGCACCACACCTCCAGCCGCACACAGAACTATGAAAACAGCACTGGAAAAAAATACACATAAATACACAAAATCATACTCAGAGGCTCTAAATAAAAACCTTCAAAAGCATCAGAGACCTCTAAAGCAGACACCCAAACAACCTGCACTTGCCGTCACAACACATAAAACACAAAATCAGTGTGCAGCACAATCACAGGCCTTAAGGCGAAATAGCATACCTAACACACTAGTAATAGGTGACTCTATAGTCAGGCACACTGACGTCCCACTCACTAGGCTGGACAAGCAGAAGGTTACTGTTAGCTGCCTGTCGGGAGCCAGAATCCGCCACATAACACAAGCACTCAGGTCACTCCAGAACAAGTACAAATATGACTCTGTCATTGTTCATGTTGGTGTGAATGACCTGAGAAGTACCTCCTTGGACTACATGAAAAGAGACATGGAAGTGATCTCTGATCATGTAGCCCAGGCTGGTATGACCCTGACCCTGAGTAGCATTCTGCCCTCACCAAGAATGATACCTCAGTATAAAGAAAAAATTATCAATTTCAACAATTGGCTAAGCTTCTGGTGTCATTCGAAGGGGATCCAGTGTCTGTCCGCCTGGGACGGCATGCTTGACAAGCCACGTTGCTTCGCAAGAGATGGCTTGCACCTGTCACCCCTAGGCTTTTGAATACTGGCCAAGGCTCTTGCTGCCCCCATAATGCCTTTTTTAGGCAAGGCTCAAAAGTCAAACCCACCTCCATAAACAGTACAATTAACAAAAAACTGAGGGTTATTCTACTCAACGACAGGAGTTTAAATCTCAAAATGAACGCGCTCAAAGCATTCCTCAGTATGGAGAATGTCGACATCTGTGCAGTAACTGAAACCTGGTTCACGGCTCCAGAGAGCACCCTAGGACTACCGGGCTACAACTCATACCACACGTTTCGGCCACAGAACATGGACCGAAACATAAAAGGAGGGGGTGTATCCATATTCATCAAGGATACCTACACCTTCAGGTTAGTGGCGCAGCATGATACCTCTGAGATCATCCATGTGCAACTAACATCGAGCAAATCTGCAATGCAAATTGTGACCTGCTACAGATCACCCTCCATGACCCAGGACCACCACTCCACCTTTCTGGAGACACTGGAAAACATGAAGGTTCTACCAAACACCCTGATATTGGGCAATTTCAATTGCCCTACCATTCACTGGGAAAACTACTTGAGTACAAATTCCCAGGCCAAGTGCTTCCTGGAATTCATCAGCTCAAATGCCCTGGATCTGCTGGTAAACTCCCCTGCCGGAGGTGAAAACATATTGTACCTGGTCATCACCAACATGGGCGACAGGTGTTCCACACCAGAGGTCAACCCATCACTGGTTAGATCAGACCATAAACTAATCACTCTGGATATCCACAATCCACCACCACCCCTAACTAAGGAAACCACAGTAAAAAACTTTTCTAAAGCAAACTTCACCTTACATAAGACAGAGGTGGTAAGTTTTACAGCCACCACACTAAAGGATAATGCTGCCCAAGATGCAGAAACCTTTACAAATGCACTCTATGAGCACCTACAAGGATGCATGGATCATACCATCCCTAGCAAAAACAAGACTCACTCCTCTAAGAGAAGGAAACCAGTTTGGTGGACCCCTGCAGTAAACAGGCTATACAATAGAAGAAGGAAACTAGTTCAGAAAAAAAAGCAAATCCCAAGAAGGAAAGACATCCCTAATCAGTATCAGTAAGAAACTGAGGTCCCTCATGAAATCATCCAAGGCTAACTTTGAAAGAAAAATAGCCAAGGATTCAAAAGATAACCACAAATCCTTCTTTAGCTATGTTAAGAATCTAAGTGGCAACTCACAGATATGCAGTGAACTAGTGCAAAATAGCACAAAATATACTGAAACTACTGATATTGCCAACATCCTGGCAGATAGATTCAGTGCAAACTTCACCCCCCTTGCACCTCCAAAAGGGCCCACAACAATACCGGAAAAGTGTAGTGTCCCAAAAATCACAGACGCACAGGTGAAAACAGCCCTTTCAATAGCCAAAAACACAGCATGAATGGGACCAGATGGTGTCCCAGGCTGAGTCTTGCATGAACTACAGAACAAACTAACCCCCCACTTAAACATGCTGCTCAACCTCAGCTTCTCCACAGGCTACATGCCCATAGAATGGTGCACAGCAATGGTTATTCCTCTCCACAAAGGAAGGGCCACAACTGACCCTGGTAACTATCGCCCCATAATCCTGACTAGCCTGGCCTGCAAGACTATGGAGCGCATCATCATAGAACTCATTAACAAAGTCATTGGGAACCTCCAAACACGACCAACCAAGTTTGGCTTTGTTAAGGGCAGATCCTGCCTACTAAATCTGGTTGACTTCTTCGAGACAGTCACCAAGGCCATAGACGAGGGAAAGGTGGTTCATACAGCCTACCTTGACCTCGCCAAGTCTTTTGACACAATTTCCAACTCGGGTATTACAGAAAAACTCACCAGCCTGAACATAAACCCCTATGTCACGAGATGGATTGCCAACTGGCTTACAGAGAGAACTCACATGGTAAGGTTAGCGGGCTCCAGGTCCGACTCTAAACCAGTCACAAGAGGTGTCCCTCAAGGCTTGGTCCTGGGACCCCTACTGTTCGGCATATACTTCTCAGAAGTACAGTCAAACACACGAGAAATATGGATAACCAAGTTCGCCGATGACTGCAAACTGGGAGCCATAATTGACTCTCCGGCTGACACGGACATCCTCCAAAAGGGCCTTACTGAGACAGACACCTGGTGTCAAAGTCATGGCCTCAAGCTAAATGCCAAAAAATGCATAGTCATCCCATTTGGGAAAAACAAAACACCCACGAATTACCACATAGGTGGCAGCCCCCTTAATAAAAAAGCGGTAATAAGAGATCTGGGGACCCAGGTAGATAGTAATCTCTCCTTTGATAATCATATTGCCAAAGTAGTTAGGAAATCCTTCTATGTGGCCCATCTAATTACTAAAGGGTTTGTATCTAGAAATAAAGAGGTTATAGTGCCCCTCTACTCATCACTCATTAGACCCATCATAGAGTACAATTTTCCATTTGGGATGTACCTCACAAGACACTTCCAACAGCTGGAAAGACCACAAAAGTACCTCACCAAGAGGATTACTGGTCTCAAACATATGTCCTATGCAGCCCAACTGAAAAAACTCCAGCTGTACTCAGTGGCATATCGCTTACTCAGAGGTGATCTCTGCCTGACTTACAAAGCCATGTCCAACTCAGAATTGATGGACATGCTCCACCTAAAGAAATCCAAGTCACTGTGAGCCATGCGCTCTAGTGAACTAAACCTCGCCACAACAATAAATAGAATATGCTGGAGGGATAGATTCCTGTCACAGAGACTCTCCATGCTTTGGAACAAAATTCCAAATTACATCAGGCAGAGCCCCTCACTAACACTCTTCAAGAGAAACCTAGATGAGTGGATGGGTAACAGAAAATACACCCCTGGGGTCACTTAATTGGCTCTGCTTGACAGAGGATCAGTTAATTAATCAATGGGGTGGCGAAAACTGACACACTCTGGCTAGGCTTATAAATGGCCTCAGGCAGATAGCCTAGTACCTACCTATGAACCTATAAAGACATTGTTTGATAGAATAAGATCCAATTAAGCACAGACCAACAAGATCTCATCAGTATTGCTATGCCCTAAACTATGCATAACTTCTCTAACAGCTTCTATACCATAAGTGTTGGGTGTACATGTTGATAAACTTTGAACATCTAGGGTAACCATGTAACAACCCTTCAAATCAAGTTTCTCAACATGTTCCCTTAAATCCCTCAGGAATTGGAGTGTATCCCTGAGGATAGTTGGAATTTTACTGACTAAAACCCCTAATTTGCTTTTTACATATACAGAAAGGGGTTCTGTCACCCAACCATTTCATTCCACAATAGGTCTCAATGGTGGCTGCTGCAAACACTTATGTACCTTAGGTAGACCTTTTATACAAGGTATTCTTGGATATTCAATATTAAAGTATGCATATAGTCCTTCATCTATTTGTCTACACATTAAAAGATCGTATAAATTCCCTTTGATGTCCTTAATAATATTTAAATATTGAACGCTATTCAAGGGCATATATGTGTCAGTTACTCCTAACAATAAATGCATAGAATGCCTATAATCACATTTATTCATAACTACTATGCCTCTTCCTTTATCTGCAGGTCTTATACTAAGTTTTTCTTATTTTGCAGTGCACATAATGCATTCCTTTCATCAATTGTCAAGTTATAATAATAAATGCTTATTATTCTCATTTAAACTATTACATATTTCTTTACAAAAGCTGTAACAAACATATCTATATGGGAAGGTATGACTGGTGTAAAAGAACTTTTCTTGTAACATTTTGTACAGTCATTTTGTATTTCATTCTTAAAAAACAATTTCAAATCCACATTACGGGCAAACAATCTTAAGTCTGTCAAAACATCACACAAATAAGTTTGCATAGAGGGTATGAAAGTTAAACCCTTATTTAGCAGAGTTAATTCAGCTTTATTCAATTTATAGTTAGACAAATTAAAAACAAGTTAATTTATTGCCTTGGTCTTCTATTTAATGTTGGTTTGAAATTGTTTTTTTATTGGCAAAAATTGGCATTTTTTGACAGGAGACAAAGAGACAATGTTATAGGACATACTCCTAATTTTATATATAAAAATAATAAGAACTTGAAACATCTTTTGTGTAATGAAAGACAAAACACAATCCCCGGGATTCATGAAGCTTGCACCAGATGCAGGAGTAGCGTCTGCGATCTAATGCCAAATATGGCTACCAAGCGATTCAGGTACGAGCTGTTTCCACGTGCACTACCAGCGTACGCCAGAGCTGCGCAGCTCCCAGTGTACGTATGCTAATTACCCCATGCAAAGCAGTGTAGCATGCAAATGAAGGTATATAGTGATTCATGAAGTGGTGCAGGCATAGCGTAAGGATGAAGAAATGTAAACCAAAAAAATTGTTTACATTTTTTTCAAACATAAAATCTGAGCCATGAAAGTGGACGTGACTTACGTATTATAATGTTAATATATGCCAATGGCTAAATGTATAGCCAATGGCATTAAAAACATGCACAACACATAAAAAATAACATTTAATGTCATGGCCACACTAACGCAAAGTAAATTCGCAGTGCATCGATGCACAAACGGGATCACAATGAAAATATATTTAGATGTCATAAAACTGCAATGTAACACAATTCATGAATTCCCCATAATAGTCAATGGCATGCATGCTACACCACAACCATGGCGCAAGGGTTGCTAAGAGTCTGTGACAGTGTTCTGTGCGCTAACTAGGAATTAGTAGTCAATGCGATGCAAATGAGTCAAGCAATACTGAATCGCAAAATTCCCGCCGGCGTAAGGATGTACCACACAGCTTAGTGGTACAACACCAAGGTGTGGCCTGGAGATAAACATGACATCAAGAGAGGGGTGCACCACCATAGCTGTAAGCACATTGGAGCATTGCTAATCCGGGTTGCCTGTTGCTAAGCAAAGCCACAAAATAGGGATGTGGAAGTAGCCATAGCTTTGCTTAGCTGAGAGCACAGAAGGTAACTGAAAGTGCATGTGAACGTGGATGAAAATGCACTCAAAACCTGGTAAATGGCTGTGCATGGTGCACCATAGCTGAAACAGGAAGGTTACAGCAAGAGAATAAGGAAATGCTGCAGCATGGTAATTGGAGTACAAATAAGTAATTAACACCTAGGAACTTACAGTGGGCCATTAACAACAGTTAACAAGGCTGCTAGCAGCTACCTGCAGAACAGAAAGGGGAGGTGCTGTACTGCAAAGAAAAGAGAACAGTCACAGCAGAACAAAGCAAACTTGCAGTAGATCAGCTACATAACAAATTTCACAACACAATCCTGGGTTGTGAAAGTACAAAACAAGAAAGCAGGCAGCTGGATGCATGCCTGACAATGGGAGGGGAATCGGGTTGAAAAGTGAAGTAAAGGGCAATAGATGAATCATGGCAGCCAAGTGTAAGTCAACACCAAAGGCCCCACAATAGCAGTACCTGCTGTAAAACCCATAATTAAGACACCCTGCAGCTGGAATTGCACATACGCACCCAATTACACCAGCATCATCCATTGCACAATAGTATAAGGTGTGAAAGCCCCACACACACACTTGAGTTTTCCCAGACACGCTGCACCATTGGTGTATACAGACGGGGAACTTTTACTATGAACATGTTAGGGACTGCCATAGCTTTGATGCACCAGCATGTGTTGGAAACTGACGGTGGTGTGGAGGATGACGCTGACAACCATCTCAGGCACCGGAGGAGGAGAAGAGTGTTCAGACCCAGGGTAACCTGCCAGGGGCTACATGATCTGGAGATAGTAGAGCGTTACAGGGTGGACAGGGACACCATACAGCAACTTGTTGAGCTGTGCTGGCCATGCCTCAGAGCCAGAAATAACAGAAGGGAACCCATCCCAGTGGACATGAAGGTATGTGTAAGCTTGAGAATACTAGCCACAGGCACCTTTCAAAGGCCAACTGGGGATATCATGGGGATCTCACAGGCATCAGCATCCAGGTACTCCACCAGTTCCTGGATCCCATGTTACCACATGCCAATGAGCACATATACTTCCCCCGAATGCAGGAGGAGTTGGCCAGCAATATGCTTCTCTTCCACCATGTGGCAGACTACCCGGAGGTACTGGGTGCAATAGACTGCACGTACATACACATCAAGAAACCACCCGGTGAGCAGGGTAGGTGCTATATAAACCACAAGGGATACCCCTCCATCAACTGCCAGATCATTTGCAAAGCCCAGGGCATTATCATGGATGTGTGTGCTGGCAGCCCTGGAAGCTATCATGACTCCCACATCTGCCATGCCTCACAGCTGTATCAGGTATTTGCCAAGGGGTACATCCCATATGGCCACCTGGTGGGGGATGCTGGCTATGCACTGGAACCGTGGATAATGACTCCCATCAGAAATGCACACACAGCCACACAAGAACGCCATAATGAGGCACACACAGAAACCAGAATCCTCATAGAGTGCATGTTTGGAATGCTGAAATCATGGTTCCGTTGCTTGGACATATCTGGTGGAGCCTTGCAGTACTCTCCAGACACGTGTGCCCACATCTTCATAGTATGTGCCATGCTACACAATATGATCTTGCGGAAACAGCTGCAGCAGGGACAGAATGGTGAAGGCTCTCACAGCCCACCACCATTGTCAAGGGCCCCACAGGCACAGGGGGACTCAGACCATGAACACCCTGTGCCAGCCCCAGTAGGCAGACGGAGGCATGCCCAGTATGCCCATGCCTTGGCAAAGAGGGAATGTATAGCACGTGCACTGTCAGTGTAGGCACTTATCGACTGTCACTCTTCTCCACCTGCACAAACAGCAAACAAGGATGGCACACACACACGACCACCTGTAAATTGTCATGTATAGGTGGTCTACTGTGTGCATCCTACATAGGCAACCCTCAACTGTTGTACACACAACTGCAATTGCCACAAGTTAAGTCAATACCTGAACAGTAAATTAAGCTATCAGCATGTGTCCATACTGTATGTATAGGTTCATAGATACATAGGTAGGTACATGCCTAACTGTCCGAGGCCAGTCATAAGCATAGTCAAAAAGTGTCTGCTGTCACCAACTCATTGATTAACTAACTGTCCCTCTGTGGAGCAGAGCCAATTGCAGGATCCCTGGGGTGTATCCACTGTTCCCCACCCACTCTGCAAGGATTCCCTGGAGTGTTATTGAGGGTTTTCGTATAATGTAATCAGGGATGTAGTTCCAAATAATGGGGAGTATCCATGACAGGAATCTGTCACTCCAGCATCTTCCAGTTATGGTTGTGGCAAGGTGTAGCTCATTACAGTGTGTGGCTCACTGTGACATGAATGCCCATAGGAGATGCATATCCATTAAGCCTGACTTGGACATGGCTTTGTTGGCCAGCAAATATCATCCCTGAGTAAATGAGATGCCACTGAGTAATGCATAAGTTTATGCAGTCTGGCAGCATAGGACACATGTCTGAAGGCATTATCCCTCTATGTGAGGTACATTTGTGGCCCTTCCAGCTGTCAGATGTGTCTTCTGAGGTACATCCAAAATGGGTTATAATACTCGATGATGCAATTGATGACTTATGAGTAAAGGGGCACAATAACCTAAGTTTGTTTAGATGTGAACCCTTAAGTAATCAGATGGCCTACATAAATGGATGTCCTAACTACTTCGCACATATGACTGTTAAAGGAGAGATCACTATGTAATGTAGTCCCCACATACCCATTACATCGTCTGAATTATACTGTCTGTCACTCATGTGTTAACATGTATGTGTGTATTTTCCCAAAATGGAATGACCATGCAGTATGTGGCCTTTAGCTGGAGGCCATCACTCTGACACCCTGTGTTGGTCTATGTGAGGCCCCTTGAAGGACATCTCTGACAGCTGGACTGTCAGTTATGGCTCCCAGTCTATAGTAATCACCAATCATGGCCTGCTGTAGTCCACCTGAGTTTGCCCATACCTCTGAGAAGTATATGGCAAACAGTAGGGGTCCCAGGACTGAGTCCTGTGGGACACCAGTTGTGACTGGTCAAGAGTTGGACCTGGAGGCTGCTAGGCTTACCATGTGGGTTCTGTGTGTAAGCCTGTTGGCAAACCAACCTGTGATGTATGAGGAGTGTATGTACTGGCTAGTGAGTGTAGAAATAATACCTGAGTGGGGAATGGTGTCAAAACCCTTGGCGAGGTCCAGGTAGTATGTGTGAACTACCACACCCCACACCTAAAGTTTAGGTGGCTGTAAGATGTCAAATTGGTTCTGTAGGCATGATCTGCACTCAATCAAGGTGACCTGGGTTGGGTCAAGTGTCTGTAGGTTACCATTGTCTATGTTCATGAGTGCCATGAGGATGCGCTCCATAGCCATGCAGATCAGGCTACTCAGGCCTATGGGGTGGTAGTTACTATGGTCAGTTGTGTCACCACCTTGGTGGAGTGTAATATTTGTTGCCATGTGCCAGTGAATGGTCAAGTAGCCTGTGTAGAGGCTGATGGTGAATTGATAAATTAAGCGGGGGGCCACTTTGTCTTGTAGTGTCTGTGGGATGCAGTCTGGGACACCATCTGCCTCCACTGACACTCTGTCATGCCATTTGAAAGGGATGTTACCACCTGTATGTCACAGATGTCTGGGATACTGTACATTTTGGGTATTGTTGTGGGCCCAGTAGGGGGTGAAGCTTGCTCCAAATGTATTATCAAGTGTGTTGGTGATATCAGTAGGGTCAGTATATTCAATGCAATATTACACCAGCACAGTGCAAATCTGTGTGTTACTGCTTACATCCTTGACATAGCCAAAGAAGCCTTTGTGGGTCATATTCCAAATCCATGCCTATTTACCTGTGGATGTCAGCCTTGGATGATTACATAAATAACACAAGTATCTTGCTAAAACTGGTCACAGACGTCTGCATGTCTTGGGATTTGCTGTTGTTCTGGACTACTGTACTACTTCTGTTGTATAGCCTGTATAATGCTGGGGTTCAACAGACTGGTGTCCTTTGTAGGAGTAGCTAGTCCTAGTTTACCATTGATGGTACAACCCATACATCTTTGTAGGTGCTTATAGAGTGCATTCGTAATTCTGTCTGTATCTTGAGCAGTGCCATCCCTGAGCGTGGGGGCTGTGAACCCTCCCACTTCTGTCATTAGTCCTGTGGATTTAGCTGTAAGAAAGGTATTCACTGTGTGTTCCTTGTGTGGGGGAGATGGTTGGGATTAGAAATCATCAGTGAATAGTTCATGGTCAGATCTAAACAGTGACTGGTTTACCTCTGCTGTAGTGCACCTGTTGCACATGTCAGTGATTAACACTTCTAGTATTTTTTCACCTCTCGTTAGTCCGTCTACCATCTGATACAGGACATATGAGGTGATAAATCCCAGTAAGTGCTGGGCCTGGAAGTGCATGCTCGAGTAGGTTATCCAGTCAACTGTAGGGTAGCCAACATTGATCAATAACAGGGTGTCTGGTAGGACTGTTATGTTTACCACTGTCTCCAGATAGTTATAGTGGTGCGCCTGGGTCATGGAGGGTTATCTGTAGCAACTCACAGTTTGCATTGCAGTTGTGGCTGATGTTAGCTGCAAATTGATGATCACAGAGGTATCATGCTGCCCCACTAACTATTAGGTGTAGGTATCCCCAATGAATATGGATACACCCCCTCCATGTCTGTGCCAGTCCATGTACAGTGCCTGAAATGTGTGTTATGGGTTGTAGTCTGGTAGTGCTGGTGTGCTCACAGGATCCTTATGCAGGTCCCAGTCACAGAAGAGATGTAAATGTCCATACTGAAGGATGCTGTGAGTGCATGCATGTTGTGAGTACTACCCCTGGTGTTGAGTCACCTAACCCTCATTGGTTCCGCTATTGTGCAGTTCATAGAGGTGAGATCCACCTCTGAGACCTGCCTACAAATGGCACCATGGGTGCACCAATAGCCTTGGCTAGCATTTCAAAGCCTTTGGCTGACACATGCAAGTTGGTATGGCATTGTTTCAGGCATGTATCCCATCTGTGCTTGTGTCCCATCTTTCCTGTAGGTAACCTACTGCTAAGCAATACAAAGCCTGAAACCTATACAAGTCCACTAGCTTCCAAGATAGGCTTTTGGTGTGATTATGTATCAGTAGTCTGTATGCTGTTGCTGTACTTAACTGTTGTCTGACTACATGGTGAATGTACACTGTATATTGTGATCAGAAAACTATGTATAATCACATGTGATGTTGGAGATGACCTGCACTGTAGAGGTTTACAGATAGGTAGTAGGCTATCTGCTCAAGGGCATTTAGAAGCATAGCTACAGTGTGGTGGCTTTACCTGCACCATTGATGAAGTAAGTGAGCCTCTGTCAAGCATAGTCAATGAAGTGATTCCAGGAAGAGTTGCTGGAAGCTGTTGAAGACTGGTGTGCTGTAGGGTGACAGGGGCACATAGTGATCTCAAAAGGGCATGTTAACATGACAAACCAACAGCATTCAATTTCCCCAACAGGTCTTGCAGCTGTAGAACTGGAGTGGCTCCCCCACACCCTGGCTGTATGTGTCTGGGACACATGATCCCAGGGGTATATATACTGTTGGCCAGTCACACATCAAGGTTTCCCCTGAAGTGTGTCAGTGAGTGGCTATGCCAAAGGTAGTTAGGATGTTAATGTATAGTCTCCCAATTCATGTGTCATGTCGGTATTTTGAGAAGTTCACTGGGTATGGGTGGACCTGCCTGTTGTGTAGCCAAGCTTATACATAGGATTCATGGACATAGGAAATAGACAGAAAGAATGTCAATGTCAATAGTGTAATGGCTAAAGCATTTGCATCATATCTGTGCTGTCCTGGTTCAAATCCCAATAAAGTCAGAGATGATTTACATGTTACATAGTATACCTTAACCACAGCTTGCATATATAGGTAGTATTCCACAGAATAATAAACATTTGGAACACACAACAGCTGAAATGTGCATTAATCACCCTTGCACTACCAGTGCCTGCTCTGAGAAGTAAAATTACCACTGCCAAGATTAGAACACGCACCCATGTACACAATTGTCACAATAAACTACTACTAAGATACTTGAGATGTACCAGTGGCAGTTGTGTATACTGACAGGTTAAAATACAAAAGGTAGGAATGTGTGGAAATAGGACAAACTGGCATGTACCCAATGAAAGGTATATATATATATATATATATATATATATATATGTACATATATATATATATATATATACTTATAAATAAAAAATATATATATATATATATATATATATATATATATATATATATAATTCAACATAAATATATATATATATATATATATATATATATATATATATATATATACATATATATAAAGAGAGAGAGAGAGAGATGTCGATATATGTGGATATACATATGTATGTAGATATATAGATAGTTTAACAACATCTACATAACCATGCAGGTACATATAAATGGAATACCTACCAAATAACGACTGCTTGACATACCGACACATGTAATCACGAGGCTTAAAGTCTGAAAGACCACAGTACTGAAACACCAGAAGTGCGAGGTCAAATATCCCGATGTTAAGGGACATTTAGTCAGTGCTTTTGGTGTTGCGGATCTGGTAGGTTACTGTGTGTAAGTGTGTTTCTGAGGGCTGTAGTGTGTGTAAGTGTGTACTCTGAGTGTGATGTGTGTTCCTGGGGGACTGTAATGTGTGAGTGTGGGTTTGCTTTGTGCGTCTGTTTGTGCAATCTAGGAGGTAGAATATTAAAGTGGGGGGAGTGGGGGGTGCAGAAACCCACATGGGGGGTTGTAGGGAGGGTTGCCCACCTGCTCATATGTACTGTAGGATGGTTTGTTTGGATGTGGTGGGTAGCCGTGTGTGTGTGTCTGTGTGTGTGTGTGTGTGTGTGTGTGTGTGTGTGTGTGTGTGTGTGTGTCTGTGTGTGTGTGTGTGTGGGTGTGTCTGTGTTTGTGTGTGCGTGTCTGTGTGTTTTTGTGTGTGCGTGTGTGTGCGTGTGTGTGTGTGTGTGTGTGTGTGTGTGTGTGTGTGTGTGTGTCTGTGTGTATGCGTCTGTTGTATAGATTGTAATGTACAGTTCTTGTCTGCCCCTCACAGGTGATGTAGGTGTGTTTCCCTCCTACGGTCCATTTGATGTTAGTGTCTCCACAGACTCTAGCAGTGATGATGAACATATGATTGAGGCACAGGCAGGGTTGTTGGGGGTTGAATCTGCGCTATTGGTTGCCATTCCACCTATATCCCCTTCATCCCCGCACACAGATCCCATGCCTACACATACCCCATCACCAGTGGCCATAGAGGAAGAACAGTTGGCATGTGGTAGCTTGGAACAGGAAAGTGTGGTGGCTATGGAAGGTGTGCCTGCACACCATGGTGTCAGCCAACTGACTGGTGATGCCCCACACAGGCATGTGGCCAGTGCTGCTCATAGAAGGTCCTCTGGCCAACATGCCCCTGCAAGACAGAGCGCAGCAGTTGGTGTCACCAGACACATGTTTCAGGCTGTAATGAAGGCACAGGCACGTGCTGAATGACACAACAGAGAAGATCAGAGGCTTCCGAGGGCTGTTGTCCATTCTTTAAACAACAACATCCAGGCAATGGTAAATGATCAACAGCAGATTGCTGAAGCGTTGAATAGACGATTGGGTGACATGGTTGGAGTCCTTGACCGTGACATGACAATCTGCAAACGAGAGCTGTCTGTGTTGGCACATCTGGTAGGAATGAGGTGTTGGGCACATGGGCGTAGGCCTGCTACATCACCTGTTTCGTCTACATGAATGAGCTACCTCACATGTCCGCTCCCATAGTGGCGGTAGCAGCAACAGTGCAGCTAGTGCTGTGCTGTCCACACCACAACACAGCAGGCCATGTGCACATGGCCCTGGATGGTCCCAACAGGGAAACATTTCCAGTGGACAAGTGTCATCAGACAGTACCCAATCTGCACCTCTGCCTGGTAGTGCCTGTGCAACCCCTGGCAGGCACAGGTCACATGTCCGTGGCTGGACACTGTGAACTGTAAAACCTGGCCTGTACAGTCCACAGCTGTCAATAATACCCCTGTGTTGGCCAGAAACATGCCAGAACTGTGTGCATACATACACACACACACACCGGAAACATATGTAGGGCACCACAAAACACACGCATGCATAACATCCACACATGCCCAATTAGATCAAAGGCCCTAACCCACACACATGATGTCATCCAATGGTGCAGCCTAGGCCTCTGGCAAACATTATTACCCTGTGCATATGATAATGCCTGTGCTGCATCCCTGACATCCACACCATTGGTGCAGGGACATGCTCATATGGTCTGAAGCACAGGGTGAACAGACTAGGAAGATAAGTGTAGTTTACAATTGTTGAGTACTGTTGACAGGCAGCAGACATACCATGTACTACAGGTGTACAATGCATTTCATACTGTTAACAGTATGTGTCTTGTGTAACAACAGTAACTGCATGTCGGTCATGATGTTCTGCTTTTATCCTTCTGGTCTAATTGCACATGTTGGTGGATGTCAGTGTTTGCAGTTAGCGTCCCATATGTCAATGTGGACTATTCACATGTATGTATGAGTATACCAGCATGCACCTTGTAGCTGCCACATAACAGTGAGAATGTCCCATGTTCCAAACATGTCTACTGATCCAAGAGCAAGATAGCTGTGTATTAAGCTACTGTGGCTGCAGATCTGACATCCATACTGGGTGACATTACAGGTATAGTTACATGGAGTGGTGAGGTAACAGAGCGGTCTAGCTGAATGCAAGGTTAGAGGCCAGTGGGAAGTGTGATGCCTCATTGGGAAGCAGTAATACATGTTCCCATGACAGGATGCCAACACACAACTGCACCCACACACTCAGGTATTGACACACATGTATTCAGTGACACAGTAACACACCCACACACACACGGATTCACCGACCCAGTAACACACACTCACACACAGTTGCTACTGTTGAGGTGAGGACCCCTGCCTATGTGCAAATCATCATTACAGTACTGTGCCCCTACATGACTCGTCACAGAGAATACACATGTACAGGTAGTCAGTATGGTCTAAGATCGGGGACATCAGCACGGATACTAGATTGCATCACCTGGATGGGGGAAGGGGTCTTATCATTTCAGTATGGTAACATACATCCTCACTCCAGGGACCAGACAGCCATACAAACACACACCCACACACACACACACACACACACACACACACACACACACACACGCACACACATACCCACACTGTGGCATTCACTATTGAATACACCTATGTCACGCACATGTCCGCACATAAAGATACCTCACATGTGTGAGATACACACCCCTGTCTATGTCCTGCTTTCTACATTGAGTCTGTACAGATGTCTGCACTAGTGTACAGGAGACTGAGTAACAATTGAGATGTATTCCCCACCATACGTGACATATATGGACACACACGCAACCACACATGCCAGTACTTTGAGTCAAACACCTGCCTAGCTCATGATATGTATGACAGACTTACAGCTGTAATGCACATGTTACAAAGTGTACAGATGCTTCCTTTGGCAACAGTGCTGATATATGCACACAGGAGTTCTTAACTGTTACAGGTGTCAAGTGATTTACCTTCAGTGTCACCCTGACTGCTGTCTGTGTTGTGTGTTATGCCATTTAATTAATGAAACCATTGCCTACCGGTTGCACAGGTTATTGTAGGACCACTTGTGACACACCTGTGAGCTGTCCTCAGCAAACATCCATCTGCAAAGATGCCCCACCACTTAGTTATTTCCACACATCTGTCCATATCTGAGGTACATCTTTCCATACATTCAGCATATCACCATATACAGTTAGCAATGTTGAGGCTGCATTCCAACTGCATGATGTACTAAGATACACATCACCTGCATACATCAGCAACTGCACACGCATGGTATCTGAACACACACCACTACATGTACATGTGTGTAGGTCCTACACTCCTGCCATTTGGGCATGTTTGTAGGCATTGCAATTGGTGGACATGTGTAATGACATACATGGCACATGGACTGTTGTATGATATGATAGGTGTAATGGGTGATCAGTACAGAGGGAATGTTACCTCTGTCAACATTGATATCACACCTTATGTACTGTTAGCATTCAGCAGACATGGACCTACATTCTATGTGCATGTGTATGATGGCTGTAGTCGCCTGTCTGCACAAAGGACAGCAACAGCTATGCTATTTGCATGTATGTTGCGTGTGTGGCATGTACATATCCAAGGCAGGTACATGTATGTCATATTCAAACATGAGGGTGTTTACTGTTGTACAGCAACAGTCATCTGCTAATGCTGTAAATAACCGAGGGCCCCTGGTATTTGTACAGCTGACCAGGTTACAGACAGTGGTATAATTGCATTGCATAAGACATGATGCAACCATGTCAGTACATGGGTACTCTCTACAGTTGATGTAGAGCTTGGTACAGTCCACTGGTCAAGGGTCACATGGTGGTGTACTCTTATATGTCCTACAACATGTATGAATGTGTGTTGGTGGTCCGAGGGCATGGTGGTGTCTGTGGTTTACATCCTAGAATGCAGCAGTTGACACTGTGTCCTGCCCGTGACTCATCTATGATGCTTTTTGTGGGTGTACCGGTCAGTACATGTGAGTGGCCTCTATGTATGTGGGGACACCACCACCTGGAGTGGTCTGTACCTGTGTTATGGCCAACACATCTGGTTCTGAGGTATATGGTGGTAGTCATATTGTGCAGTACAGAGCCTTCAGTCAGGTGTTTCTCACTGCACAGATGTCAGTACTCCCCATTGTTGGATCTACAGTGACCAGCTGTGATTATGGACACTACACATCTAGCACTAGTTAGCATAAGCATACAATGCAGTTGTCCTTTAGGTGTCAGGGTGTTATCCTGTGTTTAGGACATTTGCCTTGGAATGGCACTATATGGGTGAATGTGACTTGGGTATTATCCCCACTGCCTGGAGTGATGGATGCATGTGATATGTGTCAAAGGACTGTCTACTTTCAGTCATGTCATCCCAGAAAGACAAACACTGGACAACCTCGTAATTACAGCAGGAAATTGGCTCATTGTGTTGGTCAAGCAGTTTCCACTCCTAGCAAGGCTCATTGTGTTGGTCAAGCAGTTGCCACTTCTAGCAAGACATCACTGTGAGTGGTGGTATTGTGCTTGGTATAGGATGGTACATCTAAGGTGATGGACAGCAGCAGACGTTGTTTATAAGACCGGTGTCAGATATATGTAGAGCAGCGTTCCTGCTAACAATGACAACTACTAACACCAGAGTCCATTACAATGTGTTCTTTACGTCTAACTGTAATAGCATGGCCACAGTGGCTTTTCGTGTTTAGAATCAGAGTGCATCCCAGACAGCCCTGTGCTACTAAGTGTAAGAGCATGCCCAGTATAACCTTGTGTAGATGGCCACATAGTGCATTCCGAACAGCCTTGTGCTACTAAGTGTGTGAGCATGCCCAGTGACACCTTGTGCCAGTTATGTGCCTCAGTGTGTATGGGAATGGCCATTGTAACCCTGTATAGTGATAGTAGTCATCCATTCCACAGATGGGCATACTCCAGGTCAGGATGGATTCCTACTTTAAACACACAGGTTCACATGTATGTACATTTTAACTGCCAGCATCCCTGTTGATGTCCACATTCCTAGAAGGTCATAATGACAGCCTTGACATGTGTAGTCTGTGTGACGCGACTCGTAACTATGCACTATTGTAATAGTTATCTGTAGATAGGCGGGTGTTCCATTCCCGCCACTGGTGTGTGTGTGTGCATGTGTGTGTGTATGTGTTTGCCTCTGTCTGCCTGAGAACTGAATAATGGTTTTAGACTGCTCATACTCCATACAATTCCTATACCCACCTTTGGCAAGGCTGATGATGTCACCCACCTAGAAATACACCTCTGGGAGTGCTGTGTCCCTGTAATCTTGGTAGCGCATTCTGTAACTGCATAATGCTGTAGTGTAATAAAGTAGTTAGGTTGGTTTTATAATCCCAGACTTGCCAAGTGTGTGTGTATGTCCCCGTCTGCCTGAGGACTGAATAATGCATTTAGACTGCTTACACTCCATACAATTCCTATACCCGCCTTTGGCAAGGCTGATGATGTCACCCACCTACAAATACACCTCTGGGAATACTGTAACCCAGTAATCTCGGTAATGCATTCTGTAACTGCGTAATGCTGTAATGTGCTAAAGTAGTTAGGTCGGTGTTCTAATCCTTGACATGCCAGGTGTGTGTGTGTGTGTGTGTGTGTGTGTGTGTGTGTGTGTGTGTGTGTGTGTGTGTGTGTGTGTGTGTGTGTGTGTGTGTGTGTCTGCCTGCGTGAGACAAGTACAGTGCTTTGTAGCGTATGTCCTCTCTGTACAAATCACATGACCACCTTTATCAATCCTGCTGTTGTCACCCACCTAGGTCTACACCTGTAGGTGTGCTGTAACCCAGTGTTTGCCATAGCGCATACCGTAAAAGTGTATTGCTGCAGTGTGATACAGTAGGTAGGGGTTAGTATACAGGACATGGCAAGTGTGTGTTTGTCTGTCAGAGCCTGTGTACTGGTGGCAGTGAGTGTCTTACCACTGGAAATGTTGGGGAGCGGATTTTGTTGTTTTCCTATATGGTGTCTGTCTTATGACACATTGGCCACCTCACGAGGAGTACAGCTGTGAGTCAGCCACAAGACTGTGTTGGCAAGCCATACCCTTACATCTGGTAAAAGGCCTGGTGAAAAACGTATGTGACCCTATTAGTACCCGGTATATGTCCTGCACCCATGTGCCATGCACAAGCACAGGTGCCTAGGATATCCTGCTATGTGGCTAGTACCATGCACATTGATGACAGATAGTAGGCATGGTGTGAATGCAGTGGCTTGCAGAGGACATGGCACCCTGTACAGCAGTACAATACGCACATATTTGCGGACATTTTGCCTTCACTATGTTCCCCACTGGATGCCTGCAACATATGTGGCGCCATCAAATGTGATCCACAGAGGCCATACAATGCCATACACGTGCCCTGTATGGACCAATGCCACTGACACCAGGGAATACCTGTATCATACTATCAATACAGGTGCAGGGTTGACCTGCTCACTATAAGCAGGTTTTACCACACCAGGACAGTATTGGCATATTGGGGGATAACAGTCTGTGTACATAACATGTGCCTGCCAAACCAGGTACACCTGTATATGTCACTGTACAGTATTGTGGGACATGCACATCCCAGGCAATGTCCATGTGAAGGACTATCAAACACAGACATGGCACGCACTGCAAAGCTATGGCCATACACACTGGTAACCATGATGTCAGGGCAGATCATGCAGTAGCCATCTGTGTGGAACATTGCAGACACTACACCCCTGCACAGTGCACCATTATTGGTTGACTCGATGCCAAGGAGTACCCCTCACCTAGCCTTGTACACCCATCTTGCACTGCCAACCACTACACACCCATGCAGCAATGCATACATGCATGTCAGGTGTCTGCATGTGGGTTATGATATTCTCAACCACGGTCACTCCCAGTATAACCCTCATTGGCATACCAACAGATGTCAAACACTTTCACATGCCCTAGCCCATAGAACCTCCAGATATCCCCTGTGGTGCATGTAGTCCTGTGCATCACTACAGTGTGTCAAACAAAATAATTAGGTTGTGTATTTGTGGCCCTGGAAAAGAGTTTCATTGCGAGTCCATTAGAGAGTGTGGTTGTGGTGACAATGGCATCCGTTCACATGGACAGGCATGTGTGCCACACCTAATGTATGTCTACTATATCTCTGTTGCAGATGTATCTCACCTACACACATGTTCTTACAGCACAGAAACATGTCGGCTTTGTGGCACATGTAGTAACATCATGCACATGTAATAGTAATGACTACTAGTCAGTCAGGGGTTTGACCCCTGTACTGTTAGGCGTGTGGCAGACGATGCTTAGGGTTAGGTCTCCAAGCCCTTCTCTGGTGTACTTTGCCTGTCCCACCCACACACTGTCTGGTGGATGTGGAGGTGTACACCTGCTCAGCAACTGCATGTGTATTGTAAGTTATGGACATGATCAGGTGATGGCCTCTGCACCTATTGCAGTCCTCCTCTAGCTGATTGCATGTGGAACAGCTGTGATGGTGTTCCCATAGCCATTTTCATGATAAATAAAGTACACTATCTAGGAAATACATGTTGGTATTTGGCCATAACAGTCGCTGTGAGTGGTACCTGGATGTGGTGCTCTGAAACGGCATTACAGATGATATCTGGATGTACCTCAAACATCATACACAGTGGGAAATAGCCAAAAGACAGGAGGGTGATGTGCCACACATGACTACAGCATGTAAGTGTAGCTATGCTGCATTGAGACTACTGTCTGTTTAACATGTTGTGTGTGGTAATGGTTATTCTGCAAGATTTAATACAGACATGGCAGTACTCTGTTCGTGAGGGACCCCCATCTGCAGGGCCATCTGTGAACTGGTCAGTGTGTGGAACCATTTGTTTCCTGTGTTGCACACTGAACACACATCTGTACACAGCAGGAGCATAGTGTGAGGATTGCAGACAGTACATGATGATAGGGATGTGTTACTGCTATCACATCCCTGACTTGACATATGTCACATGAAACAGTGGTATGAAAGACACTGTCTGAGGTTCCCAGTGACAAGCCAATAATGGGCAACTGTTCATAGCTGCAGTCACACGTCTACTACACATTGTACAGATAGATGGCATGCAGTATAGATATATATATATATATATATATATATATATATATATATATATATATATATATACAGATATAGATATATATGTATATATATATATATATATATATATATATATATATATATATATATATATATATATATATATATATATATATATATACATGTGTTGCGCTCCCACTGCAAATGTATACCATCTGTTGTGTTGGGTTGATGGTGATATCTATGCATACTGTTGTAGGTAATCCTGTATGCTGTTGTCTATCACTAAGCCATATGTGGGTTTATGGGTTTAAACTGCAGCACCATAGGCTCAATGGGTTGGGAGGTCCCGGCAAAACCTCCTGTCACACTTTAGCTGACCATGGCACCGGGCACCAGCACATCTGGGGCCCAGCCTTGGACATCAACCTCTGTTGGCTCTGCACCATCTTCTGGTGGTACTACCACTGTGGATGGGGCATGCCCCCCCCGGGAGCAAGACCAGACAGTTGCATGTCTGCTGTCATGCGGTCCCAGATGTGTTGCACTGGGGGCTCACTAAGGGGTTCCGAAGCCAGATATGCAAGCTCAAGGGTGGAGTGTCACATTTACAGGGTGATGCTGCCCCTCCTGGATAGTCCCCAGCACTGCCTCCTTTGCAGCTGTTTAGGTGCAGTGGTGGCTGCCCATGGCTGGGGACCTCCATCCCACTGTTCCCATGGGGTTGTGAATGCTGAACACCCATCCCTGTCCAAGGTGTATCCCCCTACATGTGTTATATACCGACCCTGTATGCTGTCTTGTCTGTGATCCTACCCAACCTATCCTCCACGGCCATACCTACACTCCTTCCCCCACATCCGACTCTCACCCTACGGAAACATAAAGCCAATCGGCCCCTAGGACAACATCTGCCCTATACATAGCTGTCCATTGCACACACATGCCCACTGGACACATGTACCCTTGTAGAATGCATCACAACATACTCCTGTTATCCTCATCCCTGTCCCTCAGGTGCACGATCCTTGTATGCACATCACTCCTAAATGGTCCAAGTACATGTGATGAGGATGACTCCATTGTACATACAACACTACCAGTCCCTCTATGGTTACCCCATTTACCTTTATCATGATGAGGATGTTGCACACAGCACCTTGCATGAGCACTGTTCACACATAATGATTGGGCAGGTACTGTTGTGTTAATGTACATTACATGCACAGAGGGATGTATACGTCCAATGTACAACTGTTTGCGTGTATGAATGACACATGTCTGTCTGAGGGGAGTCTTGAGATTACATAGAACAGCACCACTACATAATAAAGGCATCACTGGTGTTTCCCATTTCATTCATTTGTAATGCTTTGTTGCCACATGGTATGTTCCTGATATATCTCTATATATGTATGTACCTATATGCTGGACATAACCACTCACATATACATCTACATGATGGGATACATTCCTATACTGTTGAATGACTGCACTGTATAATATGTTTGTGGTACTGTCCATTGTCTGTATATCTGCCATAGCGTATTGGTAAATCACATTAGCTGTGTGTGCAGGGTCCTGGTTCCGAGCCTTGCAGAGGATGTTTATTTGGTCACAGGGCAGAACAAGGCCATTGGATACGGAGGGAGTAAGGCACATTAAAGCAGTTGTGAGCGGGTGTGTGTGGGTTTGCGCAGTGTTAAGCAATGCTAACCTCTGGTTACAGCTTCTTACACTCAGTTAGCCTCTACAATGCTTTAACAGTGCAATACTCGCATACTGGTAGCCAAACAGGCTTACACCCGCTCTCTCCGGCACTTGCAAATGCACCGACATTGGTGCTTGCATCTGACATTCACACCCCTGGGTGGGAGCGAAGACCACAATATTACCTTGTGATGCTTATTACATTGGATTACATGCCTACACTATCGAGAATGGCTGCCCATAAGGCGACGGCATGCCGTTCGAATGTACAGAATTGGCGGCCTGTCCAGTGATTTATTCATATTTGTGTGCTCCTCTTACAATTTGCTCCCATGTGGCTGGTACATGGGAACCGAGACTCTTCAATACAGACAAGTAATTGGGTTTTGGGACCTACATCCGTCGGCCGAGTCATGCATCCCTATTATAGGGTTGCCACATTTTCAATTGCCCAAGGTTGGACTTTTATGTAGAAACGTCTGATTTTGCAGGGCAAAACATACCCACACCCAGTACAAAGGAAAGAACTTCACTGTTTTGCCTAAATAAGAGCTTATTCTTGTAGCATTATAATTGCTTATTCTGTTTCTTATAACATTTAGGTGTTTCATATACAAAATAATTGTTTTATGCAACTACTACAGACAATATAGGATTTTTTTGTCCTAAAATCTCAGGACATTTGCCATATTTTCAATTATTTTGCAGGAGACAACTGCCCAAAGGGGACTGCCCCTCGCAAAGGTGGACAGTTGGTAACCCTAACTTATTCTATCATCTTTCTAAGGTAGTCAGTGGAATATGCGCTTTCTGTCACTATCAGACCTCTCATACAAATGGGGAAGAATGAACACTGAATCAGGGACACTGCATAACAACATCAGGGACACATATAGAAGTTTGGTGCTATTAACCTGACACATTGACAGACTCAGAGCATATGTAGGCATACACATTGTCTGAGGTATATGCTGTTTATAACTTACATGTTGTCATTATTCGTTACGTGTCTTCCACCACCTTTCCTCCTAATATCACTAGTTCTAGGAGGGTTTAGGTGGGACAGAGTTAGATTCTGAGTCATAATCATGGATGTCCCTGGTAATCGGGAACAGTTCTATGGTATTGTCCCTATGTGTTCCCCCAATGGTTTACAGACTATCCAGTGGATGTGCTGTTAGGGTTTGGGAGGTACGGGCATCTGCTATGCCAACATCGGAATATTACTTTCATCCACAGGGTGGTCCTAATATGGCTCTGCCAGCCAACACCTGCATGCCTAAGCCCATAATCGCATACCCATAGTTCCCCCTACCTGCCACTCCTCTACAGCACTCATCCTTACTGTGGGCACTGGAGGGGTATAAACACACCACTATGCACTGCCCACTCCCCCATGTCAGGACACATGTCGTACGTTGTGTCGACCCATGTGTTATCAGGCTTGCACAACCTACTGGTCCGTGTACATCTACAGCTTGGTTGGAGAAATCATTACATGGCCTAGCTCCGGTCATTAATTTATGGTGTCCCACAAGGGACATCAGTGTCTATGTTTCAAATGTAGATCTTGCAGATCTCTCCCACAGGTAGTTTCCAGCCGGTAGTCTGAGAAGCAGTGGTGTATTTACCTTTATATTGTGTCTGTATGTCTCTCTGGTCTAGATGGGGGGGGGGGGTGATGCTATGTGTCACACGTTTGTTTATTGGACCTCCCACCAACATATGCCTGGCCTGTGAACATATGTTGCCTGTAACTGCTGTATCATATCCTAGCTATATACATATGTATATTTACTGTAACATATGTATATCTATTTACATTAATATATACAGATATATCTGCATATGTATGCATACATATATATTCATATCTTGCTGTATATACACACACATATATATATATATATATATATATATATATATATATATATATATATATATATATATATATATATATATATATATATACATAATCTAACTACATATGGGTCTATGGTTGTCTGCATATGTATATATTCATATGTGGGTATGTATCTGTATTCATTCTATGTATGTATACATTCGTACTACAGCGAGGGAGAAGCATATCTCTATCTCGCTATGGGTGGATATACACATAGATAGCTCTAAATATATATGTCTACATCTGGGTATTCCATTTCTTGCCATATAGATTACACTTTGCTTTAGTGGGTCTCGCAGTGGGTGCAGCTGCTCGTTGGGTGACACCTCTGCCCAGTTAACACATTCGCTTGCATCCCTAGGGCTGTCCATATTGGCCAACATCAGCCACACCTGCACACCTAGACCCATAAGTAGCTACCCATAGTTCCCCCACCCTCATCTCCTTGACAGCACCCATCCTTAATCTGGGACCTGGTTGGTTCTGGACACACCACAACATGCTCACTTTCCAATTCACAGGACCCATTTCATACAATTGTCTCGGCCCATGGGTCATCAGGGTTACCCACCCTTGTATTCCGAGTCTGTATACACCGCAGACAAGATGGCCGATCTATCACATATGTATTGTTTTGCCAATTTTTGGAGTGTCCCGCAAGGGACGGTCCAGTATGAGTTGCATTATTAGAATCCACAGGTGCAATGTGTCCCCCCCAAGTTGTATACTGCCTGTGGTCTGGGGAGCAGTAGACACTTTACATTGATTGCGTGTATAGGTCCCGTGTCCTGCTGTGGGGGGGTGGAAGGGCATGCTGCGTGCATCATGTGTCTTGACTGGGCTTCTCACTTCCATTGCCATAGCCTGTGGACATATGTCATTCCTGTGTTCTTTTGTTCTTTTTCCTATCATAGCTGTATATCTCTATATATCTACACACACACACACACATATATAGATATATATATGTATTTATGTATTTATATATGTACGTATATATATATATATATATATATATATATATATATAACTATCTATATATATATATATATATATATATATATATATATATATATATATATATATATATATATATATATATGTATACATGTATAGATATAGATATAGATATGTGTGTATATAATTGGGAGCCTATTTATGTACATGTTCAGCATATTTCCTTTACTGTTAGACCAGTTTAGTACTTGGCATTGCCGTAACGGGCAGATCACAGGAATGATTCCATGTGTGGGGAGGCCCTCACATTTGATTATCATCAGCACAGCACTGACTTAGGACACTGTACATGTCTCTGCATTGTAGCAGTTTTGTCCCGTCCCTCTTCTACACAGCCTATTATTCCATCTACTGTCAATGTTTGTATGTGCATATTCCTATTATTTATGCCTACAAAGGGCATGCATGTGTTACAGAGAATATACTTGTACATATTGATGTCTGCATGTGTGTATGCATATATACTTATTATGAACTCGCTGACCTCCATGGGACAGTTCAATTAGAACCGGGCCATCCAAACCTGGCACGCCTGGATCCATAATTTCATACCCATAGTTCCTCCACCCCACCCGTGTTCAACTTACATGCGTAACTTCCAGCATGCACTTGTTATCGCAGCCATGACACACCTCCAAACATTGCCCTCTCCAGAGCATTAGTGGCCCTACACATATGTTGTTCCGCCTTGCGTATTCTCAGGCTCTCCCACCATTTAGTCTTTGGACATACCTGCCCTTGCTTGTGTAATGGTCGGGGGGCTAAACGCTCTTATTCATTTTTGGGTAGTCCCAGCAGGGACTATCCTCTGTCTCTGTGTAAAGTAGACTGAGCAATTCAACTATGTTCCTCTCACTGGTAATATCCTGCCTTTGGTGTGTGTAGCAGTGCTTTTCTCACTCTTGGCCAGCGTGACATGGCATATGCTAACAGCACTCTATGATACTGTAGTTGCTGTTGATTCCCTTCTCATCCCTTGTTTAACCTTTATTGTTACGAAGTTCATTCGTCATATATATATATATATATATATAAAATATGTGTGTGTGTGTGTGTGTGTGTGTGTGTGTGTGTGTGTGTGTGTGTGTATATATACATATATATATATATATATATATATATATATATATATATATATATATATATTTATATATATTACATCTGTACATACTCATATACATTTCCTATGCTGGGCGCTGCTTACACCCGCACAAGCGCAGTCGCATATGCTTACTGTTTGTTATATATATTTACTGCCACTTATTTGTGCTTACTTGTGCCTTATTCATTATGACAGTACCCCTTTGATTGAAATGATCTGGTTAAAAGTCCCATGCGATACGCAAGTTCACTTTTACATGTTATTATGTCATTTTTACAGCAGGGCGGCATTCATTCCACATGGAAAAAGATATGTGCTATAGTCGAACTTGAACTGTGAATGCCTGTTCGTTAAGCAGATGCTCTAACCACTACACTATTCGTATGCTGCTTCATTTATATGTATGACTATCGTTCATAATTATCCATACACACGACTCAACATGTCACTGACACCACAGGCATCTATTCTCCAGTTAGGAAAACTGCACCACTACGCATGCACCATTCCCTACTTCTCTGGGCCGGTCCTACATGTTGACTCACTCCAAGTATATTCAGACATCCCAAACATATAGTCCTGGGACATACGTTCATATAATGGTCAGGGTTTTCATTAAGTCTTCCGGTTCATTTTATCCGAATGGTGACTGGGACTGCCCTGTTCCTGTCTGAAAGTCAGACTTAGCATGTGCACACAGTTAGTTCCACTTTTAGCATTCTACCTGTGGTTGGGGATGCAGGAGGTTTGCTCACCTCTAGGCGGCTTGATATGACAGCACTAAATACTATGGGGGGGGTTCTGCTGCTGTTTCCCTTCACATTTGTTAGGACTGCTTTATTGTGTCCATGTTCATTCTTCATGGATATATATATATATATATATATATATATATATATATATATATATATATATATATATATATATTTATATATGCATGTCTGTCTGTCTGTCTGTCGGTCTGTACATTCACATGCATATACACCTACATGCATTTTTACATTTCCAATACTGTTGAATGACCGCCAGTTACCATTGCGCTCTTTGAGGTGACATAATCACCCGATTTCCGATTGCCATTTTCTGGGCATCATTTAAAATTAGCAGCCCTTGTATGGCTTGGACCCGGGAACAGGAACAGCATAGTCACTGGTTCTACCACTAAACCATCCGTGATACATTCTGTATGGATGGTAATTAGGATATATGATGTTATTACAGGCATTCCACAGTGCTGGCAACACATGTGACAGTCGGTTGGTGTACATATGTATAGTACATGCTACTGTTCATATGTTTCTGAAAGGCATATGTATACATTTGCAAGTATACATATTTATGAATTGGACACATACTTAACAGGTACTTATATACATGTATTTGTGATGTGTAGCTATGCGAATGTAAGTATGTACATTTATAGATATATGACTACATATCTGGAGTTATACATGGCCATGTATATGAACGACCGCATACGGGAGGTACCTGTACCGTTTGTATACAGAGGTTGTGTGCATCATTACGATGAGGAACATGGAAGAGGTATACAATTTGTGGACATGTACTATTTGGAAGATGGCTATGCGGAAGCTTCATGGGAACATGTGAAAGGTATTTATTCCCGATAATGCACGTGGGGAGACATGCATCATGGTCCGGTGTTTAATCCCGGGTCATAGGTTCTGCAGGACCGGGTGTAGGCTGAGCAGAGTTGTGGTCAGGTACTGCTAATCTGACTTGTGCCTGGTAGGGTTGCCACCTTTTCAAATGCCCACAGTGGGACATGTTTTGTACAAGCGTCAGAGTTTGCAAGGCAAACATACCCACAGCCAGTACATAGGACAGTACTTCATTGTTTTGCCTACATAAATGCTTATTCTTGTAGCACTTTAGTTGCTTTTTCTGTTTCTTATAACATTTAGGTGTTTCAGAAACAGAATAACTGTTTTATGCAACTATTACATTAAATATAGGAAATATGTTTGTCCTAATATCTCAGGACATTTGCCATTTTTCCAAATTTTATGCAGGACACAACTGGCCAAGAAGGGGCTGTCCCTCACCAAGTGGGACAGGTGGTAGCCCTAGTGTCCGGATGTCAATGGGGGTGGACATTGTGTTATGCCACAAAGTCTAATCTTGAGAACAGACACTTATCCCATGAGGGATGTCCAAAAATTGTAAACGACAGACCCCATTCAGCTGGCTATTCGAAAATGTGGTAGGGTTATGCATGCATGGGATACCTAGTTTGCAATCCTGAGACTGCCTAGGGTGCAACTGCCTACTAGATGTGAGTAGAGGTCACTATGTGCAGATATGGCTGCGCCAAGCTAGCAGCCTGTGTATGGGTGGTTTTGGTGGACGTTCAGCAATGGGAGGCGGGTGGTGTGCTGTGGAGGGGATGATGGGTATTCAATTATGTATCCAGGTGTGTTGGGGTTGGATGGCTCAGTTCAGGCCAAACCATTATGTGGGAGTGAGCCGGTAACATTTCTGTACATGTGTATCGCACATTTTAATGTTCATATGTTTGTAGGATTGTGTTCTGCAGTATGGCCTGTCAGGTTGTATTGCAGATGTGAATGTTTGTTCTTTAGTTTCCTTTCTGATTCACCCACTGCTTCCTCGTACACCTCCAGTTCACCTATTGTGCATCCAACCCAGTCTCCCCTTGGTGAATTATTACATTACCCGTCATCACCCACCCCCATATTCCACACACACCATCCATCCCTTCTCTGGTTGATGGGCCATGGCACAGACAACAGAAAACATTGCATGCTCCACATATCTCTGGTACCAATATGGTTGTGAAGACAACCCTGGCATATTTGATCTTCCACATGCTGTACTTCATACACATAGGTACATGCAAATACCTATCTTTCATGATATGGTAGGTAGACCCGGGTAATACCCATTCATCTTTGGGCCATCCAGACAGGGACGACTTGGACCGCGAATGGGCAGATATTGAGTGAATGCTCTGACCATTGGTAGGGTTGCCACCTTTTCAGATGGCCATAGTGGGACATCTTCGGGACACACATCAGATTTTACAGGCTGACACATGCCCACGGTCATTACAAAGGAGAGTACTTTACTTTTATGCCTACTTGACAGCTTATTCTTTTAGCAGTTTAGTTGCTTATTCTGTTTCTTGTAACATTTAGGTAGTTTAGATACAGAATTAACTATTTTATGGAACTATTACATAAAATATGGGACATAATTATGTCCTACAATCGCAGGACATTTAACATTTTTAATACTTTTGGTAAGGAGACAACTGCCCAGAGTAGGACTGTCCCTCACAAAGTGGGACAGGTGGTAACCCTAACCATTGGGCTAGGCTTAGCAAAGGGCAGTGGCATGCTAACACTCTGTGTTTCACTTCCACTTGGTATAATAATCAACACTACAATGGAATACGGGCAGGGGTTTTAAATGTCATTTGTTCAAGAGACAGGGACTTAATATTCATCTACATGCCTTTGTGTTTACTTTTTATTTTGGTGTTCTCAAAACTGTCTTGTATGCTTTGAATACATTTCAGTATCCACGGACACTGACAGGAGTGATTATTATTAGAGGCAGGCTGTACTAGTCAGCTTTTTAGGTTGCACGTCTGCAGCCGACATGTTCATGCCTCTGTGCAGTGCTTAGACATGCCCCCTGCACTCGCGCATGTTTCCTATGCACATGGACGTTGCGGCAGCTTGCCTTCATTAATATGCATGTGGTGCTGCTGCACCATCTCTACGCTGCACGGTTGGTGCAAGGCTAATGTCGTCCTTGCACCGATCTTCATGAATCCCAGGGAATATCTTATACACATAAAGTAGGAATGTTTCCATCCAGAAATTGTAGGATGTGTGAGTACATTAACATAGTACAGGAATTTAAACATCCATTTCTGCCTTTTACTTTTGTTGCTTGAGTTCATGCCACGTGTAATAGTTCTAATTTAGTTGATTTAGCGGAATGTAAAAAAATGTAAATGCTTTTTCTGTTGGTAAACCCAGAAATGGCTTAAAGATAGACCACAGGATTTACTAATCTTCTGTGTAAGACTAGATTAGTCTTACACGGAAATGCCAGTCTAAGAGTATGATGGCAGCGCGCCATGCATATTAATGAGGGTGCGCTGCCTCAACTCTAAAGCTTACACGGAGCATGGACGAGTGTTGGGGGCATGTCAGACTGCCGAGCAGTCCAAAAATCCATGCCCCTGCACTGACAAAACCCAAGAAATGTTGAGTTACATGAGTGAGTCCGCTCACATGTGTACATTGTAACACTACACTCCCCCATATGTTAAACCTCGTACAAATTTAAACATTAAAAGAAATTTATTTTTTTTTGTTTTATTTCCGATATAGCTGCCTGTATTTGCAAGTGTTTGCACGGGATTGCCCATTGCTTAGCTACAGTTAGCAGCTTAGACACCGAAGAGGATAATAAGAAAAAATATGCCAATGAAGCAAAATAGTGATAGCGTAGTGGTTAGAGCTTTTGCACAAAGATGACGCATTCCCGGTTTGAGTCCCATTACTGCAAGTTCCATTTTGTGTTGGAAATCTGTATACAAAAATATTTCCTGACATTTATCATATATATGTTTTGTAAAAAGCATTCAAATGTTGTATGTAGTAGTAAATGAATTATATATATATATATATATATATATATATATATATATATATATATGAAGGTGAAATGGTTATGCATTCTGAGACATGAGTAACTTATTTTAAGCAATATAAAGCATGGCTAAGCATATTTTAGCAGTATATTGCACATTTAAAACCAATTGCTTGTAGCTGAGCAGCTCGTTAACAAGCGTAATGTATTTGTGCGTAGCTGTGCACCACGCTAACCAGCACAAATATTTGCGTGTAGCTGCACACCGCGCTAACTAGCGCAACGTCGGGCAACGTCAGGCAATGTCAATCAACGTCGAGTAACATTGGGCAAAGTCGGGCAAAGTTGAGCAAAGTCGGCTAAACACAGCCACACCTCCTTTACTGTACCTTAACCATTCAGGTCTGGCCAGTAGGAAAATAAAAAGCAATGACAGGGCTCAAACTCAGGATATTGTGCACTATAGTCACAGTACATAACCA
Source organism: Protopterus annectens (assembly GCF_019279795.1). Lineage (NCBI taxonomy): Eukaryota > Metazoa > Chordata > Ceratodontiformes > Protopteridae > Protopterus > Protopterus annectens. Next base: position 456,655,551 of record NC_056742.1, read on the forward strand.
CTAAGCCCTGACAGCATTTCCTAACCATGCACTTTCAACAGACACATATCTATCAAAGGAATATTAAACATTGCTAACATCAGCTAAGCAGGTGTGCCTACAGCTGAGTTTTTCAAAACTGGCCAATCACAAATAAGTGCAGGAAATGAGGCATATTTAAGCTCCACAGGCAGGAATACTTGCCAAACTGGTTGTAGCTCCCTTCTGCAGTCAGCATGTCCAATGTTGGAGAAGGCACTCGATTTCAAGGGCAACACTGGGGCATTGAGGAGACCAAAGTAATGGTTTGGCTCCTTGTCCACAATCATGAGGAAAGACTCCTGCAGGGCCACTACCAAGGCACCCAATATAAAACGGAGGCCTGGAACAGTCTAGCTCGTGATCTCACCAGTGCCACTGACATTCCTCAGACTGGTGAGCAGGTCAGGCACCATTATTCTGACCTGAAGTGATGTAAGGAGGATCAACAGGACCAGTGGATCCAGGAGTCCTGTGTGATGCCTAATGCCCCAGTACTGAATAAGTAGCCATTGTATTAAGTAGTTAAGAATTGCTATGCTTGTCTATACTATGAATAGGTATGTCTCGATATCACTGCATTTATTTCATAGCTGCAGGTGTCCGGGCTATGAATCAGCAAGCCCATGAAGATAGGTTGCAAAGGCTGTGCCATCGGGCAGATTAGTAATTATTCTGCATGTACTGTTATATAAAATAAATGAGAGAGCTTTCAAAAAGTGTTTTAACCCAATAAATAAAGGTGTAATAATCCTTTAATAAATGTATAATTCCTGGCGTGTGTCTGTGTCATTTTTTTTTATATGTTGTTGTACTGTTGCACTTTACAAATAGTACTGTTGTATTAAGCAGTGTTAACCCACACTTGGGTAGGCCCATATAATGTGGATGAAGGGAGTGCCAGTAGCTGTTATGCATATTTACAGCCCTCAACTGTTGGTTCATGCCCAGCATGTACAGGTTAAACTGGCACATGAGTAGCTTAGTATTTTGTTCCCCAGAAATGTCAGTGTGCTGCCAGAAATGTAGGGAGCTGTTACCATATAACTGATACTTTCACCTGAACATATCTAGATAATTATATGAAAGTAGAGCTGTCAGTGTACCATCTTAGCAGCAGTGTGTGTGTGAGCAACTCTCAAAATATGTAGCAGTAACATCTGCATCTTGGACAGTTTGTATGTAAGATACAGCTCATGTAAATAATGATCTAGCAAAATCCAATTGCACAATATAAGGATATTGGGTAGTGTAATAATACATGTAAGGGACATATAACTGCACTTAATAGGAATGTAGTGAAAACTAGAAGGACATATAAGTTGTTAATTGTGCTATCCTTTTCCACCCTACTGTATGTGCATAAAAAATTCAATTCCACACCTCAGTCGATATGTCTAATCTCAAAACATTTGTTGGGACATATGTCCTATTGGTTTATAAATATTTGCATTTATTTGTATGCATGTGCCCTATTAAAATACCACAATATTGGTGGCTTGTTGCCATCAATTCAACCTGCATGTTGTTGTAATGTCCACTATTGTTCTATATATGCATGTGTTATGCTTGCTTTTCAGCTGTTAAAAATCTGGTGTGTTGGGTTAATGGGAATGCTTCTGCATGCTCTTATAACTAATTGGGAATACTGTTGATGGTTACTAACCCATATCTTTATTAAACCCTCCAAAGCATAGTTCGTATTGGACCCAGCGGACCCACCTGTCCCACCTCAGCTGGCCATGGCACCTGGCATCAGCAGGTCCGGTGCCCAGCCTGGGACCTCCTCCTCCATTGGCCCCCTGTGCCACCTTCGGGTGGAAGAGCTGCAGGGGATGGGGCTTGGACCCCCGTGCAAGCATGGATGGAGGAGGGCCACCTATCACCCTTTGAATGGTCCGGGCTGTGGTACATAGAGAGATTGAATGTTCTGTTGCAGAACCTCTATGCCAGCTTGAGGCACAAGTGGTGCAACTCCCTGGTCAGCCTGCCCCTCCTACGCAGCCCCCAGCACAGCCACCCTCTGGGCTGTGAAGGTGCAGCGGTGACTGCCCATGGGTGGGGACCTCAGTCCCACTGTTTCCATCTGTGGGCTCATGGGCTTGCGATTTCCAAACATCCCTCGCCGTCAAAGGTGTTCACCCACCACATGTGTTATATACCACCCCTGTATGTGTCTTGCTTGTCTTGTCTGTTTACCTCCCCAACCTACCTCCCCAAATATACCTACTTCCCCTCCCCACATTCCACTCTCACCTGAAAAAAAAAGGGCAATCTGCTCCCAAAAAAAAAAAAAATTACGCTGCATACATAGTTGCCCATTTTGCACACATGTCCACTGGACACATAAAATGTAATTTAATTGGCATTACAACATACTTTGCTGTCCTCACTCCTCTCTCAGGGGTTGAAGGTTTCCTATCTACCTCCAAATGTATTCCATATGCACAGCTGTCGCATTTAAAGAAATGGGCAGCTATGGACCTTCCCTAAACCCGTTCTGCACATCCCGAGATACTTTCCATGCTGTCTTTCCCTCTTTGTGCCCCTTTTTCATCACTTTCCTATCTGCCCATTTTTCTTTTCTTTCAAAGAAATGAGGGCAGCTGTTAGCAGGAGTATGCACTATTAAGCAGTAGTTGGCAGGTTTGTGCGAGTGTGCGCTTGTTTGTGCTTAGCTAAGCATTGCTAAGCATTGCACAAACCTGCGCAAACCCACTTAAAACTGTTTAAAAGTGCCTTAATGACTCTGCATGTGAGGGCCCTTGTTCTGCTCAGGAGCAAAATAAAACACCTCTGTCAGTCTCGAACCCCAGACCTTGTACACATTATACAACATGAAGTATCACTAAGCCACGGTAAATATACAACAAGTTGGTGCTGAAATAAATATATCACGCATTAGAATGAGTGAATGTAAAGGAAAAATTGGAATGCCATACCACACAATGTGTTCTGTGGATCTTTACCAACAGTTGTTGTGGGATTACATTACATGACTGTGATAAGAGAAGCAGCCATTTCAGCAGGAAATAATGTTAGACCATGGGCAGGATTCACGATGGCTTGCACAGAGTCTAAGAGTAGAGTAAGACTCCATGCAGCCATCATGTCCGACGAGCGATCCAGGAACAGCCTGTAGGGGCATGTAAGAGAGCTCCTAAAATGGCTCTTACACGGACAGGGCTGGGACATGCAAATCACCTCAATTGCAGGAGAAAGATATGCAAATGAGGTAGATTTGCGATTCAGGAATCCCGAACCTGTCCGAATAAGAGCAGTGTTATTTGCAGAAATGTACTCAGTTGACAACTGAGTACCATTCTGCAAATAGTAAAACGGAGCCGTGACAGCTCCAAATAAAGGTTGCATCCAGTGCGGGAAGCATGCCAATGGCCAAAGATACGGCCATTGGAAATGTTCCCTGATGCAAAATTAAAATAAAAATAATTTTTTTTTCACCTATGTAGAGCAGCGCCGCACAAACGGGCTGTGCTCTAAAACACAGAATACTACAAATTAAAACCCGCAAATGTGGATTTTATTGAAAGTGGTACTGTACAATGCAAGGGAATGGCAGACTGAAGACAAGATGGCCACTGAGTAGAGGTTGCTAAGGGGGGAAGCTCAGTCTAAGACATGTAACCAAGCATTAGTAGGCAATCCTATGTAAATGAGTGTTAGGATAGTGAATCGCTAGTTTACATAGCAAATGAGCACAGTCAGTGGAGTGTAGGAGTAGGATATGGGGAGTAACAGAGTAGAAGATAGGTGACATCACGAGGGGGGTATGTATGAAAGAAGTGAAGCTCATTGGAGCAGAGTGGCATGTGTCCGCTGTCATTTAGACATCATGGGAAGAGGTGTGTCAACAGGTAGGCTAGGGAAAGCCAAGAAATGGAAGGTGTATGCTGTGGATAACACCAAAGTTTCCTGCTGAGTGGGTATGCATGTGTGTGCGTGCCTGTAAACCCAAGTAAGACAGAGTGCACGCGTGTAAGCATGAGTGCGCGCGTTTAAGCAGGAGTAAGCATGTATAAGGCTGTTTAAAGAATTGTAAGTGCGTTTGCACTGGTGTGCACGCGTGTAAACCCGAATAAGCAAGTTTTAGTCCGTGCAAGCATGTGTGCGCACATGTTAGCTGCTGTGAGCATGTTTGCGCTTGTGTGCGTGGCGCTCCCCCCTGAGGAAACAGAAAGGAAAAAGGAAGCACAACAAATAGTAGGAAGCTACCAGGGAGTACTAGCAGAGCTAGCAGGTGAAAACAATCAGAATCAGGCAATTACACAGGCAGTACACTAGCCCAGCCCAGCATAGCACTTAAAACTCTGCCAACAGCAGTCCATTATGTTTCTCACAACAGACACTGCAGTAAGCTAATAGAAGTGAAAACTGAAAAAGCTTTACCGAGACAAAGAAATGTTAGGGGCTGCCATTGCTGTTATTAGGCGACATATGCAACATGCTGAGGGTGGTGACAATGGAAATGCTGCTGGACAATTCACAGTGAGTAGACGGAGAAGAGTGTACAGGCCCAGGGTAGCCTACCAGGGGCTACATGAGCTGGAGATAGTGGAGCGCTATAGAGTGGACAGAGACCTCCTGCAGCAAATTGTTGAGCTGTGCAATCCACACCTCACACACAGAACCAACAGAGGGGAACCCATCAAAGTGGAAACCAAGGTATGTGTTGGCCTAAGAATATTAGCAACAGGTACCTTCCAGAGACCAACTGGTGATATGATGGGGATATCACAGGCATCAGCATCCAGGGTACTACACCAGTTCCTGGATGCCATGTCAGCACATGTCGGTGATCATGTATATTTCCCCAATTCCCGTGAGGTATTGGCCAGCAATATGCATCTCTTCCAGTAAATAGCGGAATATCCTGAGGTAGTGGGTGCAATAGACTGCACGCACATATGCATCAAAGCACCAGCCGGTGAGCGGGGTAGGGTCTACTTCAACCGCAAGGGCTTCCCCTCCATCAACTGCCAGGTCATGTGTGATGCCCAGGGCATATTATTGAATGTGTGTGCAGGCTGCCCTGGAAGCTACCATGATTTCCATATCTGGCATCTGACGCAGCTGTACCAGACATTTGCCAATGGGGACATCCCACATGGTCACCTAGTGGGGGATGCTGGCTATGCATTGGAGCCGTGGCTGATGACACCCATCAGAAACGTACACACACCTGAACAGGAATGCCATAATGAGGCACACGCACAAACACGTAATGTAATAGAGCGTGTGTTTGGGCTGCTCAAGTCATGGTTCCGGTGCCTGGACACATCTGGTGGAGCCTTGCAGTACTCACCAACTACATGTACCCAAATTGTCATGGTATGTGCTATGCTACATAATATGATCCTGCGAAAACAGCTGCAGCAGGACCAGTATAGGCCTGGGCCAAACAGCCCCCACCATTTGCCAAGGCCATCACAGGCAGTGTGTGACTCGGAGGAGGAACAACCTGAACCTGCCCCAGTAGGCAGAAGGAGGCATGCCCAGTATGCTTTGGCCTTGGCAAAGAGGCAACGCATAGCACATACACTTTCTCAGTAGGAACTCTGGAAATGATGCCCCTCTCCGACTCGCACATAAAGTAAAAGGGATGCCTAAGTTGACACTACCTGCTTCCAAACATGTGCAGGGAGTGTAGTATGTGCATCCGACATAGGCAGCCCTGCAGCACCACCTAAGGCATGAATGCCATGTGTTAAGCAATATAAAGCAGTGCTAAACAACAATTACCACCATGTAGTATATGCAAACAAAATCGCACACACCAACTATCACAACTGTGGTCAATGTTCAGTAATATTGGGCAACGTCCAGCAATGTTGGTGAATATTGAGCAATGTCGGACAAGCCTGGTCTAAGTAGGGCATAGCTGAACAAAAGCCAGCATGCTCATATTTGCTTAACAGGCCCTTAAGCAGTCTGGTCTGCTCAGTGTGAAAATATAAAACAGTGATGGGGCTTGAACCCAGAATACTGTGCACTACAGCCAAAGTACTGAACCACTAAACCATGACAGTATTGCGGTGGTCTACTTGTATGATGGAATGTTGATAAGTCTATGCAAAGTATTCCATGGAAACCCTGCAGGCACAGCATAATCCTTGTTGAGTTATGACACAAAGGTGAGTCCTGCAGTGAGAACAGAACCTGACTTCCAACACACACAGTATAAATGTTAATATTGGTCATGTTCGCACACATCAGCAAATGTAGTGGACCTCAGATAGCAACATACTGAAGGGTCACACTGGGCATGCTCACACACTTGAATAAATGAGACAAATGTCAGGCAACAAAACATGGAATGTCAGAACTGGGCATGGTCACACACTTTGGCCATGTCTGAGTACAGCAGTGGGCCATGCATATCTGGCAGTTGCATGTGTTAACCCAGGAACCTGTCACTATATAGCAATCCACCCTGTGCACACAGTTATATGACAACAGACACATCTATAACATAGTGGAACCCTGTCATAATCAAATATGTTCTGCAGATACTGAAGTTCTTCATGGAAACCGGTAAAGCAAAGATGATAAAGACCTGCAAACAGTATCAGCAATAAACATTGTGCATCTTGAACATTAGCATAGGTTCAGAGGTCGATAATAGGCTATCTGCCCTAGGGCATGTACAAGCCTAGCCAGAGTGTGTTTGGCATTTGCAACCTTGTCAGATTACTACACTGTGTGTGTGAATAGTAGGTCACACAAGATAGCCCATGTACATTTATGCTAGTGTGCCTCTGTCTAGCAGTGACACAGAAGATATCCCAGGGGTAAATATACAATCACCCATACAGTCGTCAAGGTGTCTACAGTAGGTGGTCATTGGGTGGCTCTGCCTATGTGAAACTGGGATTACATACTGTAGGGAGTGAAGCCTCTGGGATAAGAATCTGTCCCTCCACAATGTCCTATTAACATCTGTGCTGAGGTGTACGTCACTGCAGTGAGTAGCTCCAAGGGAGTTGGATATCCTGAGGTGGAGCATGTCCAGTAATTCTGGTTTGGGTATAGCTGTAAACAACAGGCACACATCATATCTGAGTAGGTGGTAAGCAACTGAGTAGAGCTGGAGTTACTGCATCTGAACTATGCAGTGCATCTGTGTGAGTCCCTAGATCTGCTTGGTGAGGACTGTCCGTGGCCAGTACAATTCCTGCAGGTGTCAGGTAAGGTACACCCCAAATGTGGCATTGTAACCAAGCATGGATGTGATGAGTATAGGGGCACAATGACCTCACTCGATCAAGATGTGAAACCATATGGGATAAGGTGGCACACATAGAAGGTGTGTCCAACCACTTTGGCAACGTGAATGTTAAAGGCGACAGTACGAACAAGTGATGTCCCCAAACCCCTAACAACTCCTATCATTTGTAATGGAGTACTACCTATGTGGTAATGTGTGGGCATGTTGTTACTCCCAAAGGGGATGACTATGCAACTAATGGCATTTAGCTGTAGGCCATGGCTCAGGCACCAGTCATCCATCTGTGTGAGACCCTGATTGAGTATGCATGTGGCAGCTGGAGAGTTGATCATGGCACCCAGTTTGCAGTCAAGTGCAAAAATGTTCAGCCATATTCCCCCTGTGATAGCCTGTACGTAAGACAAATATATACTGAACAAGAGAGATCCCAGGACCAAGCTGTGTGGGATGCCATGTGTAACTGTTGTATAGTCAGACATGGCACCTGCAATACTGACCATGTGGGTGCTATCCCTGATCTAGGTATCAATCCATTGTGTGAGATATGTGTCCAAATTGATGCTGGTGAGCCTATGCATAATGGCCCAGTGGGTTATTGTGTTGAATGATTTTGCAAGGTTTAGGTAGGCTGTGTGGACAGCCATCCCTATGTCGATGGACCTGTTAACCACTTAAAGAATACCTACAGGTTCAAGAGGCAAGATATGCCCACAACAATGCTGAAATGAGTAGGACACAGTGTCTGTAGGTTCCCGATGTCTATGTGTAGGAGTCCTATGACAATATGCTCCATAGCTTTGCAGAACAGGCTACATAGGCTTATAGGGCAATATTGTCTGTGGTCCATTGTGGCACCGACTCTGTGGAGTGGGACCACTGTCGCAGTGCGCCATTCCTTGGGTACATATCCTGTGGTAACTCCGATATTGAACAGTGATGTAATGTGAGGGTTGCATTTGTCATGATGCTCGTGTATGATGCAGGCTGGGACACCATCTGGTCACATTGATACTGTGATGTACACTGTGGGGAGGGTAGTACTCACCTGTTACTGTGTGATGTCAGGGAGGTTATACTCTGTTGGGATGGATAGTTGCTCCTTAGGGGGGATGGGTGGGAGACATCTGCACTGACCCTGTTTGCCAGGATGTAGGAAATGCCAGTGGGTTCAGGGTAGGTTTAGCCAGTATGCAGTAACTCAAAGCATATCATTGAGTGCCCACCCAGGTTCCTGACATAACTGAAGAAGGTTGTGTGATAGTCCTACGTGTCTGGTGCAATTGTCTGGTAGAAGCGGCCCTTAGAAAAGTCCATGAGTGATTGTAGCTGTCTGCTAGTACAGATCACAGATGCCTTCCCAGTCTGGGATTGTGCTCTATCATGTAGTAGCATTCTCCTGACATTGTACAGCTTATTAATGGCTGGGGTCTACCAGACAGGTCCCCTGCCATTGTAGTAGTGGGTCTTGTTGTTATTTGGGATAGCACAATCCATGCAGCCCACTAGGTGTCCATAGAATGTGTATGTAAACGATGCAGCAGTGTGAGCCATATATGCCACTGTCTCAGGATCTCTGAAGGATACCACCTTGCTTTGGTGAAGTGAGATGTTGGCTCATGAGAAGTTCACCAAGATTACCCAGGATGGGTGTGTGGAGGGTATATGTATGTCCTGTGAGATACATGTATGTTCTGACCTTACCAATGAGGGATATATCGCTGGTGTGGAACATAGAGTCCCCATGTTGGTGATGAGCAGGTCCAATATGTATTCCCCCTCGTGGCTGTGCTGACTGGTTGTGCCAAAGCATATGAGTCCACAAATTGTAGTGACTGTTGGGTGAGGTTGTCGGGGCTTGAGTAGTATCCCCAGTCAATATGTGTGTATATGAAGTCACACAATATAATGGTGTCTGTAGAGACCTTCATATTCTCCATAGTTTCCACAAAAGCCGAGTGTGGTTCCTGAGTTTGGGAGTGTGTTCTGTAGCAGGCAACAAACTGAAAGGCAGTATTGCACAATGGTAGTTGTATATGTATGGTCTGTGATGCTTTGTGCAGTGCTACTAACATGGAGGTGTGTGTATCTGTGATGTCTATGGATACTCCTCCTAGTTGTGTTGTCTGTTCCAAGTCTTGTTGTCAGACAGCATGGTATGAAACATAACCTGGTAGTGCTGGTGTGCATAAGCGAGCCTAAACCAGGTGTCTGTCAGTGCACAGATATTGCTCTCCTCCATACTGAGGAGAGTCCTGAGTGGCCACAATATGAGGTTAACACAACTGTTGTTGAGCAGCATTACCCTTAGTTTCATTTAACCTGTAATGTCTATGGAGGTGGGTTTGTCTTCTAAGCCCTGCTTAAAAAAGGCACTCTGGTGGTAGCAAGAGCCTTAGCCAGCATACCAAAGTCCAAGTGTGACAGGTGAAAGCTGTCCATAGTGAAGCTACGTGGCATGTTGAACATGTCACCATATGCTGACAGACTCTGTATCCCCTATGAATGAAACAAATTTGTTAGGCAACTGTTAAATGTGATATGTGTGTCCATATACTGTGACATCATAATTTGTGGGTGTAAGATGCTAGACAAGGTCAGGGTCATACTGGCCTGGTCTACATGATCAGAGTGTACCTCCATGTATCATGTCATGTGGTCCAGGGAGTAACGTCTGAGGTTCCACACACCAGCATGGACAATGATGGTGCCAGTCTTGTACTTGCTTTGGAGTGACCTGACTGGCTGTGTTATGCGGCAGATCCTAGCACCCAACAGACAGCCCAAAGTGACTATTCCCTTGTCAGGGCTGGTGAGTGGTACGTCAGTGTGTCTGAACATAAGTATCACCTATTACAAGTGTATTATGTGTGTTGTTTAGCCCAAAGGGCAGTGACTGTGTGGCACACTGACATTGTGAACTTTGTGATATGTGGGTATTGTAGTAGGGTAGCAGGTGTGTGTGTGTCTGCTTTGGAGGTCTCTGCTGCTTAGGTAGAGTACATTTACAGCATCCGAGTATGTCAATGTGTGCTAATGTGGTTTGAGTGCTGTTGCTAGAGGATATGTGAGACTGATATGTGGTGTTTGTGGTTACCTTCACCACCTGATAGACTGTGCCAGTCATGGGTCGAGAGAGTTCAGCTCCCTGTATGTCTATATAGGTGCATCTCATACATATATATGAGTTTGTCGGGAGGAGGAGAGGGTTGTCTGTGTACATGAGGCAGATGTGACATTGTGTCAATATCACAATATCCACCAGCTGGACTGAAGAGTACACACAAAACCGACCCCTGGACATGCCAGGATATTATCATGACATACTCTGTAGCCTGATCACAAAGGATCAGTAGGGTGTTAAGCATGTAAAAGAGTATAACAGGGATTAGTGTTCATGTTCATTACTGTTTTGTAAAGAGGAGCTGAGAAGGATTCCAGACTGAATCATGACATCTCCTTCAGCTATGTCATAAATATCAATGTACACACATATATGTCCTGTGTCAGGGCCAACTGTACCTGAGTGTCAATGGTGACATCATGACAGACAGGCCCATATGTACATACCCATCCCCCACTGACAATAGTTCACATCATCATACCAGGAGATATCACATGTAGAATGGATGAGCAGCTACCCCCACTGCCAAAAGCATGGCATCAGGTGGAATACATTGATTCCCAATATGTGTCATGCACAAACGACAGAACAAACAGATCATGCACCTGAACAGTCAGCTGAGCCACACCCCCTACACAGGATGTGGAACCGTTGAATGTGTCACAGCTACATATGGCACTCCCCACAAGTGTTGGTGCACAACACACCATGGGAAGTCAAGTCCAGTATGCCTATGAGGTCTGATCTGCAAGGTCATGGAGTCCATCATGGTTGCAGTCATAAACAGAGCTATTGGAAGCTGGCACACACACAACCCGACCAACTGTGGTATGTTTATGTGCGGATCATGGTTCCCAAACATGCTAGACTGTTTGCAAGGCAGCCACCCAGGAGAAACACCAATGAACACATCAACACATGTGTCACATAGACTTTGAATAGCCCTTTATCAACATCCCAGACACATGTAGTATCCACAAAACCAAGAAGCTGTGCATAAATATGTGTTGACATATGACGGAATGTCAAGGTGTCCACAGATAGATCACACAAGGTAAGGATACTGAGGTCATGTTCAAACTGTTGACACCTGCTGACCCACATGGACCATTCCTGGAATGGCATAAAACAAAGTGTACACACATCACCATGTCCAGTCTGATGATGCCACCATCCTATAAATACAGCAGGAGAAGGGAAACCAGCCAGTAAAGCAAATAGTGTGCCGTGTTAATGCATCTCTTTCCAGTATCATAACATAGTTAGGTAGGGGGTTGAATCCTGCAAACTGTGTATGTATGGGGGGGAGTGTGTGTATGTGTGCAGTTTCCTTTGAGAGGTGTTCCCTTTTAGGAGACTGGGAAAACTCAGTAAAGGAGGTACATTCCTCTTTGGAAAGTCTGATCATGTCACCATCCTACAAATACTGCAGGAGAATGGAAACCAGCCAGTAAAGCAAATAGTGTGCTGTGTTAGTGCATCTCTCTCTAATATCATAACATAGTAAAGTAGGGGTTTAAATCCTGAAAACAGTGTGGGTGTGTATGTGTGCAATTGTCTTTGAAAGGAGTGCCCTTTTTGGAGACTGTGAAAACACACTAAAAGAGGTACATTCCTCTTTGGAAAGTCGGATGATGTCACCATCCTACAAATACAGCAGGAGAAGAGAAACCAACCAGTAAAGCAAATAACACACCATCATAATGTGTCACTCTCTAATATCATAACATACTTAAATAGGGGTTTGAATCCTACAAACAGTGAGGGTGTTGGGGGTTGTTGAAAGGGGTGTCCTTTTTGGAGACTGTGAAAACACACTAAAAGAGGTACATTACTCTTGGGAAAGTCTGATGATGTCACCATCCTACAAATACTGCAGGTGAAGAGAAACCAACCAGTAAAGCAAATAGCGTGCTGTGTTAGTGTGTCTCTCTCTAGTATCATAAAATAATTAGGTAGGGGTTTGAATACTGCAAACAGTGTATGTGTGCAATTGTTTTTGAAAGGAGTGTCCTTTTTGGAGACTGTGAAAACACACTAAAAGAGGTACATTACCCTTTGGAAAGTCTGATGATGTCACCATCCTACAAATACTGCAGGAGAAGGGAAACCAGCCAGTAAAGCAAATAGCACGCCATGTTAATACATTCCCCTCTAATATCATAGCATAACTAGGTAGGGGTTTGAATCCTGCAAACAGTGTCTGTGTGCAATTGTTTTTGAAAGGAGTATCCTTTTTGGAGACTGAAAATACACTAAAAGAGGTACATTACCCTTTGGAAAGTCTGATGATGTCACCAACCTACAAATACTGCAGGAGAAGGGAAACTAGACAATAACACAAGTAGCGTGCTGCGTTAATACATTTCCCTCTAATATCATAGCATAATTAGGTAGGAGTTTGAATCCTGCAAACAGTGAGTGTGTGTATGTGTGTAATTATCTTTGAAAGGAGTGTCCTTTTTGGAGACTGTGAAAACACACTAAAAGAGGTACATTACCCTTTGGAAAGTCTGATGATGTCACCATCCTACAAATACTGCAGGAGAAGGAAAACCAGCCAATAAAGCAAATAGTGTGCCGTGTTAATGCGTCTCTTTCCAGTATCATAACATAGTTAGGTAGGGGGTTGAATCCTGCAAACTGTGTATGTATGGGGGGGAGTGTGTGTATGTGTGCAGTTTCCTTTGAGAGGTGTTCCCTTTTAGGAGACTGGGAAAACTCAGTAAAGGAGGTACATTCCTCTTTGGAAAGTCTGATGATGTCACCATCCTACAAATACTGCAGGAGAATGGAAACCAGCCAGTAAAGCAAATAGCGTGCTGTGTTAGTGCGTCTCTCTCTAATATCATAACATAGTAAAGTAGGGGTTTAAATCCTGAAAACAGTGTGGGTGTGTATGTGTGGAATTGTCTTTGAAAGGAGTGCCCTTTTTGGAGACTGTGAAAACAAACTAAAAGAGGTACATTCCTCTTTGGAAAGTCTGATGATGTCACCATCCTACAAATACAGCAGGAGAAGAGAAACCAGCCAGTAAAGCAAATAGCACACCATTATAATGTGTCACTCTCTAATATCATAACATACTTAAATAGGGGTTTGAATCCTACAAACAGTGAGGGTGTGGGGGGTTGTTGAAAGGGGTGTCCTTTTTGGAGACTGTGAAAACACACTAAAAGAGGTAGATTACTCTTTGGAAAGTCTGATGATGTCACCATCCTACAAATACTGCAGGTGAAGAGAAACAAACCAGTAAAACAAATAGCGTGCTGTGTTAGTGTGTCTCTCTCTAGTATCATAAAATAATTAGGTAGGGGTTTGAATACTGCAAACAGTGTATGTGTGCAATTGTTTTTGAAAGGAGTGTCCTTTTTGGAGACTGAAAATACACTAAAAGAGGTACATTACCCTTTGGAAAGTCTGATGATGTCACCATCCTACAAATACTGCAGGAGAAGGGAAACCAGTCAATAAAGCAAATAGCGCGCCGTGTTAATGCATTTCCCTCTAATATCATTGCATAGTTAGGTAGGGGTTTGAATCCTGCAAACAGTGTATGTGAGCAATTGTCTTTGAAAGGAGTGTCCTTTTTGGAGACTGTGAAAACACACTAAAAGAGGTACATTACCCTTTGGAAAGTCTGATGATGTCACCATCCTACAAATATTGCAGGAGAAGGGAAATCAGCCAGTAAAGCAAATAGCGCACCGTGTTAATGAATTTCCCTTTAGTATCATAACATAGTTAGGTAGGGGTTTGAATCCTGCAAACAGTGCATGTGTGTATGTATACAATTGTCTTTGAAAGGAGTGTAATTTTTGGAGACTGTGAAAACACACTACAAGAGGTACATTACCCTTTGGAAAGTCTGATGATGTCACCAACCTACAAATACTGCAGGAGAAGAAAAACCTGCCAGTAAAGCAAATAGCGTGCCGTGTTAATACATTTCTCTCTAATATCATAGCATAGTTAGGTAGGGGTTTGAATACTGCAAACAGTGTGTGTAATTGTCTTTGAAAGGAGTAGCCTTTTTGGAGACTGTGAAAACACACTAAAAGAGGTACATTACCCTTTGGAAAGTCTGATGATGTCACCATCCTACAAATACTGCAGGAGAAGAAAAAACAGCCAGTAAAGCAAACAGCATGCCATGTTCATGCATTTCCCTCTAATATCATAGCATAGTTAGATAGGGGTTTGAATCCTACAAACAGTGCGTGTGTGTATGTGTGCAATTGTCTTTGAAAGGAGTGTCCTTTTTGGAGACTGTGAAAACACACAAAAAGAGGTACATTACCCTTTGGAAAGTCTGGTGATGTCACCATCCTACAAATAATGCAGGAGAAGGGAAACTAGCCAGTAAAGCAAATAGTGCGCCATGTTAAAGTATTTTCCTCTAGTATCATAGCATAGTTAAGTAGAGGTTTGAATCCTACAAACAGTGCATGTGTGTATATATGCAATTGTCTTTGAAAGGAGTGTCCTTTTTGGAGACTGTGAAAACACACTAAAAGAGGTACATTACCCTTTGGAAAGTCTGATGATGTCACCATCCTACAAATACTGCAGGAGAAAGCAAACCAGCCAGTAAAGCAAATAGCGCGCTGTGTTAATGTATTTCCCTCTAGTATTATAGTATAATTAGGTAGGGGTTTGAATCTTGCAAACAGTGTATGTGTGCAATTGTCTTTGAAAGGAGTGTCCTTTTTGGAGACTGTGAAAACACACTAAAAGAGGTACATTAGCCTTTGGAAAGGCTGATGATGTCACCATCCTACAAATACTGCAGGAGAAGGGAAACCAGCCAGTAAAGCAAATAGCATGCCGTGTTAATGCATTTCTCTCTAGTATCATAGCATAGCTAGGTAGGGGTTTGAGTCTTGCAAACAGTGAGTGTGTGTATGTGTGCAATTGTCTTTGAAAGGAGTGTCCTTTTTGGAGACTGTGAAAACACACTAAAAGAGGTACATTACCCTTTGGAAAGTCTGATGATGTCACCATCCTACAAATACTGCAGGAGAAGAAAAACCAGCCAGTAAAGCAAATAGCGTGCCGTGTTAAAGCATTTCCCTCTAGTATCATAACATAGTTAGGTAGAGGTTTAAATCCTGCAAACAGTGCGTGCGTGTATGTATGCAATTGTCTTTGAAAGGAGTGTCCTTTTTGGAGACTGTGAAAACACACTAAAAAAGGTACATTTCCCTTTGGAAAATCTGATGATGTCACCATCCTACAAATACTGCAGGAGAAAGAAAACCAGCCTGTAAAGCAAATAGCGCGCCATGTTAATGCATTTCTCTCTAGTATTATAGCATAGTTAGGTAGGGATTTGAGTCTTGCAAACAGTGTGTGTGTGTGTATCTGTGCAATTGTCTTTGAAAGGAGTGTCATTTTTGTAGACTGTGAAAACACACTAAAAGAGGTACATTACCCTTTGGAAAGTCTGATGATGTCACCATCCTACAAACACTGCAGGAGAAGGGAAACAAGCCAATAAAGCAAATAGTGTGCCGTGTTAATGCATTTCTATCTAGTATCATAGCATAGTTAGATAGGGGTATGAATCCCCCAAGCAGTGCGTGTGTGCAATTGTCTTTGAAAGGAGTGTCCTTTTTGGAGACTGTGAAAACACACTAAAAGAGGTACATTACACTTTGGAAAGTCTGATGATGTCACTATCCTACAAATACTGCAGGGGAAGAGAAACCAGCCAGTAAAACAAATAGTGTGCCGTGTTAATGCATTTCTTTTTAGTATTATAGCATAGTTATGTAGGGGTTTGAATCCTGCAAACAGTGCGTGTGTGTATGTGTGCAATTGTCTTTGAAAGGAATGTCCTTTTTGGAGACTGTGAAAACACACTAAAAGAGGTACATTACCCTTTGGAAAGTCTGATGATGTCACCATCCTACAAATACAGCAGGAGAAGGGAAGCCAGCCAATAAAGTCAGTAGCGTGCCGTGTTAATGCATTTCACTCTAGTATCATAGCATAGTTAGGTAGGGGTTTGAATCCTGCAAGCAGTGCATGCGTGCAATTGTCTTTGAAAGAAGTGTCCTTTTTGGAGACTGCGAAAACACACTAAAAGAGGTACATTACCCTTTGGAAAGTCTGATGATGTCACCATCCTACAAATACTGCAGGAGAAGAAAAAACAGCCAGTAAAACAAATAAGGCGCTGTGTTAATGCATTTCTCTCTAGTATCATAGCATGGTTAGGTAGGGGTTTGAATCCTGCAAACAGTGCGTGTGTGCAATTGTCTTTGAAAGGAGTGTCCTTTTTGGAGACTGTGAAACCACACTAAAAGAGGTACATTACCCTTTGGAAAGTCTGATGATGTCACCATCCTACAAATACTGCAGGAGAAGGGAAACCAGCCAATAAAGCAAATAGCGCGCCATGTTAATGCATTTCCCTCTAGTATCATAGCATAGTTAGCTAGGGGTTTGAGAGGTACATTATCCTTTGGAAAGTCTGATGATGTCACCCTCCTACAAATACTGCAGGAGAAGGGAAACCAGCCAGTAAAGCAAATAGCGTGCCGTGTTAATGCATTTCTTTCTAGTATCATAGCATAGTTAGGTAGGGATTTGAATCCTGCAAACAGTGCGTTTGTGTATGTATGCAATTGTCTTTGAAAAGCGTGCCCTTTTTGGATACTGTGAAAGCACACTGAAAGAGGTACATTACCCTTTGGAAAGTCTGATGATGTCACCATCCTACAAATACAGCAGGAGAAGGAAAACCAGCCAGTAAAGCAAATAGTGTGCCATGTTAATGCATTACCCTCTAGTATCATAACATAGTTAGGTAGGGGTTTGAATCCTGCAAATACTGACTGTGTGTGTCAACATGGCATGGATTTTGCTTTTACTATGGTATTACATAGTATGATGACAACAGTAAGTACATTGCAGACATCAGTTATCTGCGTGGCAAATATATATGTGTACATGTCCCCTCAATCAGTACATAGGTGTAAAGCCTGCATACTACATGAACACATTTATTTCCATTGACAGGTTGTGCTGCTGCTTCACAGATCGTAGGTCACATATGTATGTATGTGTCACAGCCTTCCACTGTCGTGTTCTGTGTCCAAGGTCATCTGTGGCACACACACCCATGACAGTCACTTAAGAGTAGTGTGAGTGAGGGTATATACCTGGGGTATATGTCAGACATGGTCATACACAACAAAGTCTGCCAAGAATGGACAGTCTATATAGGTGTATGACTGCCTTGTGGATATGCATTCAGGCCTCTAATGTCTTATGTGATACACCTTGGGACTCTACAATACCTATGGATATGTGGATACCAAGGGACACATGACATAACATGGGTCTGTATGTACACAATGGTACCCAACATACATGTTGAGGGCTACCACCTGTGTGGTACTGACAGGATAGTATGTTTAGTACATGAGGATGACTATGCCATAGTCGGCATACTGCTATACAGCATGTATCACACAGCAGGTATCTGTCTGTATGATACCCCTGTGTAGGATATGCGTCCCATCCAAGGAATGCATTGTAGGCCAATCCATGCATTCTCAGATTTGGATGGACACATCCCTAGTGTGTCTGCATGTACCTAAGGGGGCTATATGACACACAGATGTGGTCACAGTAATGGGTGGCGGTGATCACCACTGGTTAGTATTATAGTGTAGCACCGGAAGGATCCAATTGATACTGGGTTCCCTACTATTGTGTGTCATTTGTCAGGACATCATCCAATGATTGCTTATAGTCATGCTGTTGAGGTTGTGTTTACTACCAGACTGCAAATCATTGACTGATATTAACGGTATCTCCCGCAGCATAGTGTCAACCCATGTCATACACACGTCTACCCATGTTATTACATAACTGTAGTAGAATGCATACTGGCCATTGAAAGATGCAATGAGATGTTAACAATGTGTATGACAGGGTATGCCACACGTCCCATGTGTCCACTATGCACGTACATCCAGACAGTGCGCACCCACCATATTCACAGATGTACATTTGCTAATCTGTACTGCACATATCACACACGTACTGTCCACTCACTAACACATGCTGGCAACACATCACACATCAGCCAAGTGGCACATGGGTGGATAATACATACTCAGACCTAACAGTGGTGTAAACAATGCTTCATTGACAAACAGAGCTTTGATGCATAATGTCTGCTCAGATATACCTACAAGGACGTAGTTACACTTCCTTGTTGACAACTTGCTATTATTGCTACACTGCTATAGTGTCACCCTGTGCATCAGCGCCATGTTAGCCTGTCCCTCCATCGATAATGCAGATGACAGGAGGTGGCACAGGTATCATCATATGCACAGGGCGTTTTGTTGTTTGCCAGAGCCTGACATTGACCCATCCAATCGACATGTCTGTGTGTGTATGTGTGTGTGTGTGTGTGTGTGTGTGTGTGTGTGTGTGTGTGTGTGTGTGTGTGTGTGGGACAACAGTACAGCATGGGCCAATGTTGATGTAATGTGTGTGTGTATGTGTGAGCACTAGTTGTTTGGTTAATGTGTGTGTGTCTGCATGCACACAGCTCCACCTTGTGGTTGCCATATACGGTGGTTTGTGGGACCGCCACAGACTGTACCTGCTTGGCTGTACAGAACACTGTCTCCGGCCACGGACACAGTACATGTGCCTGGCAGGGGTGCTACAGACAGTATCGGTTACCAACCCTGACTGGGTACTGTCATCAGAGGCAGATGTATGATGACTGGACCCATGTCCCTGCTGGGACTGGCCAGAGCCACGTGCACGTGGTCTACTGGGATGGACAATGGACAGGCCAGCTTCAGCATTGCTGGGGCTGGTACTGCCACTACGGGAGCAGCTGTGAACTGTGGGCCCTCTGCGACCACTGCCAGCTGTTGCTGTTGCTGGCATGCATCCGCGTTGACTTCGCAACCATCCCGCATGGTCCTGGCTCGAGGAAGACATGTTGTGGAGGGCATCTATTGTCTCCCCCCAGTGTCTATCAATGACTTCGGTGTACATCCGGATGGCACCGGCAAGGTCACGGATGCTGTCATTGATAGCGGTGTAATGTGCCCTCTGTGCCCTAAGTCCCTGCCTGGTGTACCGTTCCATACGTGCCTGAGCCTGCATTACAGCCCGGAACATAGTGGTCATTGTAAGACCTGTAAGGGCATGCCTGCCAGGGGCAATGTGTCCAGTGGTGCTCCCCAGAGAACCCCTGGACCTCCGCCTATGTGGTACCGTTCCGGGTCTATGGCTATGACTGCTGTGAGGGGATGCAAGTGCCATGGGTATCACACTCTCCTGGTTAATGCCAACTGTATGCTGTCCCTCTCCTATGGCCATTGGTGGTGAGGGATGTAATGGCAGTATGAGTGTGCACATAGATGGGGTTGAACGCTGTGTACTGTTGATTGGCAGACCAACGACAGACCCTGTCAAATCTCCCTGTGACAAAATACATGTGTCATCATCACCACTATCTGTGGCAGTGGCTTCAGGTCGCCTGCTGCTTTCGCCAACCCCTACCTCAGCACCTGTGAGGGGAAGACAGGAAACACACGTTATGGTCTGCACATGCACACGTGCACACATGAACACATGCACACATGCACACAGGAACACATGCACACAGGAACACAGAAACACATGCACACAGGAACACATGCACACTCCTCACTACAGCAGATACACACACACAACAGAAATCCAAATCATACTCAATACTGGTTGAAGGTGGGTGACAGTATCACAAGGCAAACAGTCACTTCACATGTGTCAGCATGCAGAATAAGTGTTTATCAAGTCCATGCAGTGTGAGTGTAGACAGCCATAGTTAATGACAGTGTACATGGCTGTGGTGCATGTGTGTACATGTTCAGTAATTGCCTACACCCTGGAACACAATGTGTACAAGGGCACGACATGTCTGTGCAAGTATTATAAGCTCTGCAATGTCCTGTGCACCATCACACACAGGTATACATACCATGGCTGCATGTGTTATCTGTGTGTCAAATGGATTTCCATGTCTGATTGCAGTGTCTGCGTCTGTAGCAGATAATTGTGGACACAGGTGTAGCACATGCATGCTATGTACACACACGGTATGAGTGGTGCATGTATACGTGATGGGATACCAATCCTGGACATGGCCATTGTAACAGTATGGGGTGTAGTACCATTAGACATCATCATCATGCATCATGTGGTCACTCAAGGCCACTAAAGTGTGCTAGACCACTGCCTAGCATGCTGTACCTGAACCGCAGTGCCATGGCTAAGTTCACAATTACACAGCCATGTTGCACAAGGGTGTGTGAGGTGCCCAATAGGGAGCATTGCCTAACATTACTGTGTTATGTGTTGAGGAGTGTTGCACAGCCTCATGCTAGGCCCCTACCCCTCAGCTATATTATGTGTGGTGTGTGGATGACATGTGGGATACTGAAGTGTGACCTGGCAGCGGGTGCCCAGTTACACTATGTGTAGCATGTTGAGGTGTACTGCGTATGACAAACGTGTTATGTTGTGTACATGTATGTCAACTATGCCTATCCAATGTGCAGGACAGTGTTGCCACATTTGTGTCTGATGCTCTGTGCATTGCATGTGATTGAGGCAGCTACTGACATTACTGAGATGTTTCACGTCTCAGCAAACATGCACAGCATGCATTATGTGTAGGTGTGTTATGTGTACATGGCCTACACCTCACCTATGACATGCACAGTTCAATACCAAGTTTAAAGTGTTAACACACTCACCAGCATGTAACGTCTGCCCTGCTGTCACACCAGGGGGACCTGCAAGAATATGACACAGTTTGTCAGTGGCCACAACTGTGGCATTGCTACTGTGAGTGTGCTAAACTACAGTAGAACAACAGGCATAGGTGTACAGATACTATTCAAATTATCAGTATTGCACACAATAGGCAGCACAACTGCTAAACACAGTACACATCTCACACATGCATAATCTAACAATACAGGTAACAGTAGTCTACAGCTAGGGCATGTTACCTGCATGCTCCATGTCACCATGCTGGGTGGCTCCGGCCACCATGACGACACATGTGTGATGTTGTTGCTGCTGTAGGCCAGGAGCCACCACACTTAGCAGCAGTTCTTCCACTCTGGTGAGGGGGGGATGTATGGCCACCCACCACCTGTGGCAAGCTGTTGTCTGTGGATATCAGACACATGCCGCCGGACATGCCTAATTAAATCACTGCAGTGATGGCATACCTGCTCATATGTCTGGTTATGCATGCCTATGTCATTTACCCGACGAACAAGTTCTTGCCACAGTGCAGTACGCTCCTGCTGGTGCTGGATGGCCCTGGAAAACAGCAGGGTATAGTGCTGAACCAGGCTGTGGTGGATTTCCTGTTCCTCTGCGGCTGTGTAGCAGGGATTCCTGTGATGAGCCATAAGCCTGGAAGACAAGTAAACGATATGTGTGAGCAAGTCATGTGGCACACTTAACATTATACAGTACAGATATCAGTTAACTGCCATATATAGCATCTGTTCATCTGTCAGAGGATACACACATTCAATACCACATATCAGTGCTCAGCCCACAAGTGGCTGACAGTGCCTGCCACACTCCATATGACACACCAGTATACACCAGTACTCAGCTCACTGTTTGGGATCCAATGCACAGCCTTGCCAGGGGGGTACATATCAAGCTAATGCATGCAGAAATATGTCATCCATTGCAATGAATGTGAAGTACAGTTACAGTATAACCAGTAACCCACCCTAGTCGTTGATACCATACCCCTACCTAACATATGTGCACAGTTGTTAATCTAGCTGGCATACTGTTGTAACAGAGTATACATGTTGCTAGGTACACACGCAAACCCTGCATTACACATGTGATTGCAGACATGGTACAGGCATCATTACACACACATCAGACATTCATACAACACACAAATGTATGCTGACACAGATGAGCATTTCCTGTGTACCTTACAGTACTGTGTGCCCCTACTTACAGATACCTATGCCTGCGAAATGTAATCTGTGCAGACTACAGGAAACACACAAGACAGTGTTACCAGGGAATGTGAACATACACCATACTGTGCTGTTTAGGCCTACAGCTTCAGGTGGTACAACAGTTCAAATGTCGGCTGGATTCACCAGCAGTACCACTTACTGAGCATATATGTATTGCTTCAGCCTATGATGGGACACCACAGTCGTACACAAGGAACTACGTCACAACATATACCATCCTACTATGTCTATATCACAATAACTGACACATCTTTCTCTGGCCTCACACTTAGGACACAAATGACCATGACAGAAACAAGCTCACACTTAGCTATCACGCCGTTACAGATCTTGCACACATTCACTGTCACACTCATTCCACCTCACATAGCAGGTACTGCACTGTGTACATGTCTGTGTGCATTGTGTCATAAGTAGGTAATACGCTATTGTCCCTGGGGCCTACAGCAGCCTAGCCATATGCTACCCTTAGCTTTGACACACATGTAATTAGATTTCACTTCCTCCTGTCAACCAGATACACAGAGGTGATTCCCAGGGCGTGTTACCTATCCCCCAGACAATCATCAGGGGTAGGTCTGACATCTGCTACTGAGGAGCCTTGTTTGTTCATGCCGGGTGGTTTACTCCAGAGTATGGCATATTTGCCAATAGGAGCCTATCCCTCCAGCATGTGCTGTTTAGTGAGGTTGCGGGGATTACGGACCTAGGCCATGTAGCCTGGTGGGATTGTGAGGTGTTGACATGGTGGTTGTCTGACTGCTATGGGTGAGGCATAAGTCTGTATGTTCGGCAGAGGTAACCTCTGGGTGGACGGTATGCAACGCACTGTACCTGTGGTTATGTGTCAGTCTGCATAGCGTATGTGTTTCAGGGCAGTATTACCCTTTGTGAGGTATGTCTGTGGCCTTTCCACTTGCTGTAGTTGTCATGTGAGGTACACACCACATGGGGTATTGTGATGAGTACAGGGGAACACTGACCTATATTTCCATACATGATACATCGTTTGTGATGACACGTACCACGTAGACAGATTACAAGACTAGTGTGGCACTGTGAATATCAAAGGGGAGGCTACTGTCCACCTGTGTCCCATGTTCCCTTCTGACACCTTCAGTGTTAGTCAGGCAACCATCTATCTGGTAGTTAGTGGGTAAAGTGTTTTGGAATGGGGTATGGCACTGCAGTATCAACACTGGTGTTCAGTCCATGCCTTGGTCACCAGGTACCTGTTGCAATACGCTTGACCCTGTGTCTCCCTCTCTCACTATATAAATATATATATATATATATATATATATATATATATATATATATATATATATATATATATATATATATATATGAATATTTTTATACATATATATTTATATATAACTCTATATACACATATCTATATATATCTATATACATATATATATATATATATATATATATATATATATATATATATATATATATATATATATATCCATAGATATCCATATATATCTGTATATATCTATATCTCTCTATATATGTCTATATATCTATATATATACACATACATACATATATATATATATATATATATATATATATATATATATATATATATATATGAATATTTTTATACATATATATTTATATATAACTCTATATACACATATCTATATATATCTATATACATATATATATATATATATATATATCCATAGATATCCATATATATCTTTATATATCTATATATATATATATATATATATATATATATATATATATATATATATATATATATATATATATATATATATATATATATATATATATATATATATATATATATATATATCTATATATATACATATATATATATATATATATATATATATATATATATATATATATGTATATATACATATATATATATATATATATATATATATATATATATATATATATATATATATATATATATATATATATATATGTGTGTATATACACATACATATATATATATATATATATATATATATATATATGTGTATATATATATATATATATATATATATATATATATATATATATATATATATATATATATATATATATACACATACTTGTAAACAGCCACTGCTGTACATATACATGCACATATATGCACATATACTGCCCACCTTTCATGGTGGGAATATCAATTATGGAACAGTTGTGAGACATACAATTATGTAATAATATTGCACAGTGTTGTGCAGAATGCATTTCGCTGTCCTCAGGCCGTATAGCCGTAGCAGACCTCACTGGCTGTAACTCAGTCCCACAGCATTTAACCACCACATGACATATACCTGCAGTGCTTGCTGTTTTCAATGCCACACACTACAACCTACATAGATATGTGTACATAGCAACCTTCAAATACATATATATGTCCAGCCTTCACTAACAGTTGCAGTATGTCCCTTGCCCTATGCACATCTGCATATACATATAGATATGGACTGCTACCACATAAGGAGTGTTCACAGAATGTAGAGTACCCTTCAGACACATCATTCGGATGCCAGCAAATACATCTGTGTTACATACCTTACCTTTGTATTACTCACCTCAGTCTGTTGTACCTGTTGATGTTTTTTATTTATTTATTTGTTTAGGTTGGTGTCTTCCACTGCCTGTGTTTGTTTTTTTTTTTGTTTTGGTCAGTTGGTGTCTCCAACTGCCTCTGTTTATTGTTTTTCTTTTGTTTTGGTTGGTGTCTCCAACTGCCTCTGTTTTTTTTTGGGGGGGGGTTGGTGTATCCAACTGCCTCTGTTTGTTGCTATTTATTGCGTTGGTCTCCAACTGCCTCTGTTTATTTGTTTGTCTGTCTGTCTGTCTGTCTGTCTGTCTGTCTCTCTCGCTCACTCTCTCTCTCTCTCCAGTTGCTGCAATGATATTATTGCATGTGTGGACAGCAAGTACAGGCTGCTTTTGTAGGTATCTGCACATGTGCATGTGATGGCCTCTACACCAATTGGTGCCCACCATTTAGTGATTGCATGCAGCCTGCTGTGTGGTAATTGCAGTTCTCACTGTGATTTCAGGACACTGCTATAAAATGATAGGTTAGGTAGGTGTAGGCCTTTCAGTTTTGCAAGGTGGGGACCATGCTTGTTTGCTGTGGACGCTGTTGTGTCAGTCAGAAGGTTGGTATATGTCTCATATCTGAAGCTAGGTTGTAGCCAGTGAAATGCATGTTGTACTGAAACCTGACTGTTGCTTCTTCCAGTACACTCTTCTCAGTGTGTAAGTTTACTCACACTTCCTAATGCTAACACTAGATACATTTGAGTATGTACTTTATTTTGGAATTAGGGAATTAACTGGCATACAACAGTAGTTATTGCAATGTATTCCTATGACTTTCGTATTTTCCCTTTACATTCACTCCTTGTAATGCATGTTATATTTCTTTATTGCAATGTATTCCTATGGCTTTCCTATTTTCCCTTTACATTCTTTTCTTGTAATGCATGTTATATTTCTTTATTGCAATGTATTCCTATGGCTTTCCTATTTTCCCTTTACATGCACTCCTTGTAATGCATGTTATATTTCTTTCAGCACCAAGTTACTGTCTATCTGCTGTGGCTTAGTGGTGCATCATGCAGATTGGTGAGTCCAAGGTGTGGGGTTTGAGACTAAAAAGGGTATTTTATTTTGCTGCTGAGCAATACAAGGGCCTTGTCATACAGAGTGACAAAGGCACTTGTAAGCAGTTGTAAGCGAGTTGGCACGGGTTTGTGCGACGCTTAGCGATGCTAAGCGATGCTTAGTTTAACTTATTGTATTTTAGCAATACTAAGCTAAGCTTAGCTTGGCTTATTTTCTGTTAGCAATAGTAAGCTAAGCTTGGCGTAGCTTATCATATCTTAGCAATGCTAAGCTAGGCACACACATGCGCACACTGGTGCAAACACGCTTACTACTGTTTACAAGTGCTCACTCCCGCTAACCCCCGCGCTCATGTCTTTGACAGAAACGTAAATGGGGAGATAGGAATGTGGTGATAAAGGGTGCTCAAAGAGGGGAAGACAGTAGGGAAACTATCTTGGGATGTACACGATGGGTGTGGAGAAGGTCCATAGCTGCCCATTTCTTTACCAGCAACAGCTGTGCATATGCAATACATTAGGTGGGATATTTGAAACCTTCCACCCCTGAGAGAGTGGTGAGGACATCTAAGTATGTTGTACTACCAATTATGAATATCAGGCACATGCACTGTTTGTGAACTGCTATACTGTCATTAGTGCGTTACTCACATCTGAACAGTTTGTGGTTTGTGTTGGCATTAGCACAGTCTGCTCAGGACGACTGGACATATTTCTGTACAGTGTATGCCTACCTACACCCTTGGTTGTGCCTGACTACACGGGTATATAGTACCTTTGGGTAGGGGTGCAGAACTGCAGTGTGCATTATTTATTATCGTGTGATGTTTATCTTGCTGAACATGCAGAGTTGCTGTATACCTGTAAGTCTATGAAGGCTTGTAGTCTGAGTAGCTCCCACCTGTGGACATATCCAGATGGTAGACAGAGGTCAGCCTAGTATTCTTTGACTGTGCACCACAGCAGTCTTTTCAGCACCTGAACAATGGCATTGTCACAGGTAGTTGCTAGCAGTACATGGCTACATCCTTTGCTATTTCTGTGTTGTACTTCTACATAAGGGCATGCTTGTGGGATTTATTCTACAGCTATTTGCAGAGTGTGTAACAGCAGACAAGCTGATATACCTGTGTGTTTCTGACTCTTCCAGGCCTCAGATAGTCTCACGTATATATTTGAACAGCCTCAGGGAAAGGTACATATAACTGGAATACATCTGTGATATAGTTCAGACATTTTGCAGTTCAGACTTTGGGTGATTCAGAGCATTTCTATTACTACACCTTTTCTGACGTGCAAGCG
Organism: Protopterus annectens; assembly: GCF_019279795.1. Lineage (NCBI taxonomy): Eukaryota > Metazoa > Chordata > Ceratodontiformes > Protopteridae > Protopterus > Protopterus annectens. The sequence continues at coordinate 456,682,932 of NC_056742.1, forward strand.
GTGTCTACTCTCACTTATTGACATATGTTATTAAGTGAGATTCAACACCTTTCTGCCTACTGTTAGTACATTTCACAGGGAGTCAGAGGGGCACAGCTAACATTTGTTTACAAATCAGGGTCATCATTGTAGAGCAGTCACTGTTGGGAGGTCTGGCCGGTGACCTATGCTAATATGCCAGTGTGTATCCTGCTCTGATACTGTGTGGGGTTTATAAGCTGCTACTGTAACCTTATTCCCTACTAGCATGGCTGATTCTCTTTTCACAGTCATGTCATACAATTCAACAACACCTGCTGGGTAAGGCCCACAGAACAAGATTTGTGTTATGCCATTCCTATTTCCCCTTTACATTCACTCATGGTAATGCATGATAAATTGCTTTCAGCACTAAGTTATTGTATATCTGCTGTGGTTTAGTGGTACTTCATGCAGACTGGTGAGTTCAAGATCCCGGGTTCAAGACTGACAAGGGTATTTGTATTTTTCTGCTGAGCAATACAAGGGCCTTGTCATACAGAGTGACTAAGGCACTTTTAAGCAGTTGTAAGCCTGTTGGCGTGGGTTTGCGTGATGCTTAACAATGCCTAGCTAAGTGCACTCAAGCTCACACTTGCGCACTCCCGCTAACTACTGCTTAAAAGTGCTTACTCCCACTAACCCCCGCGCTAATTTATTTTAAAGAAAAGAAAATGGGGAGATAGGAAAGTGGTGAAAAAAGGGGGCACAGAGAGGGACAGACAGTAGGAAAACAAGCTCGGGATGTGCAGGAAGGGTGTAAGGAAGGCCCATAGCTGCCCATTTCTTTAACAGCAACAGCTGTGCATATGTTGAAAATATGGAGTGAGTTTTGAGACCTTCCACCCCTGAGAGAGGGGTGAGGACAACGTAGTTTGTTGCACTGCCAATTATAATTATTGGTGTATATGTCCTATGGATATGTGTGCAAAATGGGAAGCTATGTATGGGGCGTAATTTTTTTTCGGGTACAGATTGCCCTTTTTTTTTTTTTTCAGGTGAGAGTGGTAAGTGAGGTAGGGGAACTAGGTATATTTGGGGAGGTAGGCTGGGGAGGTAAACAGACAAGACAAACAAGACGCATACAGGGGCGAAATTTGACACATGGGGTAGGTGAACACAATTGACGGGGAAGGTTGGTTGGAAATCGCAAGCCCATGAGCCCACAGATGGTAACAGTGGAACTGAGATCCCCACCCATGGGCAGTCACCACTGCACCTTCACAGCCCCAGGGGTGGCTGTGCTGGGTGCTGAGTAGGTCGGGCAGGCTCACCGATGAGATGCACCACTCTCACCTCAAGCTGGCGTATGGGGATCAGCAACTGAATGCTGGATCTCCCTACGCACCACAGCCCGGACCCTTCGAAGGGTGACGGGTGGCCCTTCTCCTCCCACACTTGCACGGCGGGGACAAGCTCCATCCCCTGTAACGCTTCCACCCGAAGGTGACACAGGACCAACGGAGGAGGGGAGTCCAGGATGGGCACCAGAGCCACTGGTGCCAGGTGCACTCGCCAACTGAGGAGGGACAGGTGGGTCCGCTGGGACCGGCCTTCCCATACATTCTGTGATTCAGTGTGTTTCATTACAACATAAACAACAGCATTCCAGATCAGTTGTAACAGCATGCAGTAATATTCCCATTAACCCAACACACCACAGTTCCAATAGTTGAACAGCAAACATAACACATGCATATATTGAACAACAGTGATTATTCCAACCGCATGCAGGGATGATTGGTAGCAACAGACCACCATGAATTTGGTGTTTGAACAGGGCACATGCATCAACATGAGTGCAAATATTTATGGAACAATAGGACATATATCCCGACAAATATTTAAGATTACACATACCCATTGAGGTGCGGAATTGCATGGTTTATGCACAAACAGTAGGGTGTAGAAAAAGCCTCCATTAACATCTTATAAACACTTTTACTCTACACTACATTCCTAGTGACTGCAAGTGTATATTCCCTACATGTATTATTACACTTGCAATCATGCACTAGGTTGTGTAGTGGGTTTGGCTAGTTCAATCTATACTTGACCTATATCTCACATACTAACTGTCCAGGATGCAGATGTTACTGCTACATATTTCATGGTTGCATTTATATTTCTTTATTTACATATCTGGATGTTTTCACATGACATTTTCACTTCTAATTGTACAGAACCCTGCATTTATTGAAGCACACTTACATTTCTGGGGAACATATCCGCATGCTACTCATGTGCCAGATTTACTTATGCATGCCAGCCAGTAACTGACTGTTGAGGACTGTATATTTACTTCACAGCTACTAGCACTTCCATCACCCACTTTAGATGGGACTGCAGAAATCTGGGTTGCCAGCACTTTCTAACACATTACTATTTGTATAATGCAAGGGTACAACAACATTTCATACTAAGTGAAACAGACACACTCTGGGTTTTAGACCTTTATTAATGACATTACACACTTTTCCACAGGCTCACTCCTTTATTTGTTTTAACGGTATATATGGCAGACATGTTCACGACATATTATACCTTTATTAATAGGTTAGCACACTCTTTTTTCAGGCTCACTCACATATTATTTTATATGACAGTGCCTGCAGATATATTATTCCAGACATTTGTTACCTTTCTTAATGGGTTACTACACTCTTTTTCTGCCTCACTAACGTTTTTATCTGACAGTACATGCAGAGGACTTATTCAGTCCATTTTATGGCTGTATTATTGGACTACAACACTTTCTTTCATGCTCTCTCCCATATTTTATATAACAATACATGCAGAATAATCACTAACCTGCTTGAAGATGCAGCCTTAGCAGCCTATCATCATAGGCTTGCTGATTCATAACACGGTCACCTGCAGCTGTAAAGTAAATGAAGGGATATTGAGACATTCCTATCCATTATACATACTCCATTTTAAATCCTTACATACTGCTTTCCATGGCTACATACTCAGTTGTGGGGCATCCCGCATCCCATGGGCCTCCTGTATCCACTGGTTCAGGTGGTCCTCCTTTCGTTTCTTCAGGTCTGCATGGTGGTGATGGACCTGCTCACCAGTCCAGGGAATGCCTGTGGCACTGGTGAGGTCACGAGCTAACCAGTTCCAAGCCTCTGCCTTATACTCCATCCCTTGGAACTGGCCCTGCAGGAGTCTTGCTTCATGATGGTGGACTAGGAGCCAAACCATGTATTTGGACTCCTCGGTGCCCCATCTCTGCACTCAGAAGTGCACTCCCTCTCCAACACCAGACATTCTGACCGCAGATGTGAGCTACAATCAGTTATGGTGTGTATCCCCACCTGTGGGGCTTAAATATGCTGCATTTCCTGCACTTTTTTGTGATTGGCCATTTTGTAAAATTCTCGGCTGACTGCAGACCTGCTTAGTAATGGTTAAACTACCATTCCTAAGTTTATGTATGTTAATAGTGGCTGCTTCCCCTATGTTGTCATGGCTTCATGGTTCTGTACTTTGATTATGATGCAAAGGGTCCTGGGTTCCAACCTTCTCATTCTTTTATTTTAATACTGTCTAGACAGGCTAGGGGGTGTGGCTGCATTTAAGCAACTTAGCTCTACGTTGCTCCCCTGTGCCTTACGGTGTCCCGGTTGGCACAGCGCGCACGTCCGCGCAAACACATTGCACTGGGTAAAGCGTTTTTAAATGTTGGGCAACTCTATTGCTCTGGGTAAAGCGCTATTACACTATGGGCAACTCTGTTTAGCTGGGTGAAGTGCTATTAAACTACGGGCAACTCTGTTTACATGGGTATAGCGCTATTAAACTATGGGCACCTGTGTTTAGCTGTGTAAAACGTTGCTTAACGGCAGGCTATTATATATCTGGGTCTTTTCAAAATATATATTTTGTTCGCTGATACATTGGCCATGTCACTGCTTTTAATAAAATTTTAATCATATTTGTCTGGTATTATTTCAAATACTGATTTAAAACATAAATAAGAAGGGAAGTGGTGGGACTTGAACCGTGAATGCCTTCGTTTTGTGCATATGCGCTACCATCACGCTATTGCTATTTGGATTAATTTGCATAAGTAGTTCTTATATGCTCTTCATTGTCACAATTGCTAACTGTGGTTAAGCAATGGGCACATCCACGCAAACAAGTGCAAATACGGGCAGCTATATCGTGGATTTAAAAAAAAATAATTTGTTTCCGTTTTATAACTCTGATGGGGGTTTACAGTGTCAGGGTGTGTGGTGTTGGGTGCAAGTACATTTGAGCGGACTCGTTCTTGTCTGTTGACATTATGCTTTTTAAAACCTTGCAGGGGCGTGGACTTTTAGACTGCTCAGCAGTTGGACATGCCCCCTGCTTGCCTACTCAGTCCGTGTAAGAGTTACGGATGAGTCAGTGTGCCCTCATGAATATTCATGGCATGCTGACATCAGTATTATTCAACTGCAGCCTCCGAGTAAGACATATTAAGTCTTACACGGAGGTTTTGTTAATCCGGCCCCATCACTTTACAGCTCCACACAGTATCACAGCAGGACAAACACTGGCATATCTGTTTAGGCAGAGGCCATACCTCCTAACTGTCCCTAATTTTCATGGATGTCCTTAATTTTGACACAGATTTTAGCTCTGTCCCTCTGAATCTCTCCTAAAACTGCTGACTTTGGCCAGAAAGGTGGTGAATTACACTTAATGAATAATGACAATAATTAAGAGTTAGACACTTCTTTTACTTCAGAAAAGGTGTATTAATTCATATGCTCTGATTCTCTCAGTGTTTCAACTTAATGGCACTAACATTTTAAAGATGTCCCTGACTTTCTCCTTACTTTTCCCTGAGTCTGTTCAAATATGTACCTGAGTATTTGAGAGGTCTGGCAGAGGTAGAAACACAGAGGCATATCAGCCTTTCTGCTGTTACACACTGTGCAAATAGCTTTGGAAGGAGTTTCGGAAGCATACCCTTATGTAGGAATACAACACTGAAATACAAATGGATGTAGCCATGTACTGGTAGCAACCAACTGTAACGATGCCATTGTTCTATTGCTGAAAAGACCAGTGTGGTGCACAGACAAAAAATAACAGGCTATTCACTGGCTACCATGTGGATAGGTCCACAGTTGGGAGTTACGCAAACAGACTACTTGCCTTGATACAATAACATGTACACAGCAACTCTGTAAGTCTAGCAAGATAAAATCCACAAAATAATACTTACGCTCTCTGTACTTCTGCACCCCTACCCAAATGTAGAATATACCTGTGTGTGCAGGGTCTACCAAGGATGTAGGTAAGCATACTCAAAGTACTGAAATGTGTCCAGTTTTTCTGAGCAGCTTGTGCTAATGTCAACACTAAAAAAGCACAAACTGTTTAGAACTGAATAAATGAATATTCACAGTATAGCAGTTCTCAAACAATTATTGTGCCAAAGGAATACATCTCTATAACTAGCTTTGTATGGCAGTTAATTGTAAAAGTTGAAAAGAAAGTACATCTTTCCATGTATCTTGGGGAAGCATTTTGTGAGGTGAGTACATTTCTACACTGACAAGTGGGTACTGGAAGCAGCAACATTAGGTCTGAGTACAAAATGTAAATCTCTGGCTACACCCCTGGCTTCTGATATAAGAACTATACCAACCTTCTGTCTTAAACAATGATGTCCACAGCAAACAAGGATGGTCTCCATCTTGGAATGCTGAAAGGACCACGCCTACCTGAGTTAGCAATTTATAGTACTGGGTTGATATAACAGTGATTACTGCAATTACTACACAGCAGGCTGCATGCAATTAGCAAGTGGTGGCCACTAATTGGTGCAGAGGCCATCACATGCTCATGTACAAATTCTTACAAAAGCAGGCTGCAATCTCTACCAACAAACTCAATCACTTTATTGCAGAGACTGACAGAGAGAGAGAGACAGAGAGAGAAAGAGAGAGAGAGAGGCAGAGAAAAGGAAAAAGAAAAAGAAAGATTACCAAATCATACAAAAGAAAGGTATGTGACACATATGTATTTACTGGCATGTAGTAGATGTTATTGAAGAATAGTCTACATAATGTGAACCATTCATATGTGGCAGCAGTACTTATTTTATTTATGCATAGATGTTCTGCTTAACTACTGCTATAGGCAATACGGTGTGCACCTGTGGGCAGTGGGACATACCTGTGAAATGTATAACTCAGCATTAAATGTCAAAGATCTGATCCATGTTATCTGTGTTCTGTACAGTAGTGTGGCCAATGGCTGTTGGGGGGATTAGCGCTGATATTATATAAACATGAGTGTGACAGAACAACACATGCATGATAGTCATATTAAAGTGTAGCTTAGCATTGGCAACTGCTGTAGCAGTCTAGTATGCTTATCTAGCATTTGTAGCCATATATACCCCCCAATGTTAGTGTGTGTTCATATGTGACACCTGTTTGTGTTGCAGCAAGGCCCAACAGTTCAGCTGTGAGGTCCAGGGACTTACAACAGTGTGGACCTTGTGTGTTTATGCCACACACATACGGAGAAATATATATGTGTCATATATATTCACATCTGTATATGTGCATAGAGCAGGGGACATATTGCAACTGTTTGTAAAGGGTGGATATATATATATATATATGTTGGTGAAGGTTAGTATGCACATATTTGTATGTAGGTTTTAGTGTATGACAAACAAGACAGCATACAGTGCTGGTATATGACATGTGGTGGTTAAACACTGTGGGTAGTTTGTTCAGTTTGCAATGTTGAAGCCAGTGAGGCCTGCTAAAGCTACCTGGGCTGTGAACACCTTCAATGCATTTATCCCAAGACTGTGCAATTTTATTACATTACTGTACACCTCACATCCTTTGTATAATTGATATTCTCACTATGAAAGGTGAAATGCATATGTGCCTACATATATATGTATATGTACACCAATGGATGTGTATATGTATATATATATATATATATATATATATATATATATATATATATATATATATATACTCATACACACCTACAGCTACTTGTTGCAATAGATTCTCTGTACTGTTAACTGACTGTGATGGTCAATGTGTTTGTGAATACGTCAAAGATATGTATCAGTGGGATAGCTTAGTGGGAAACTATGTATGTCATGGTATTATGGGTCCTTGCTTTGATCCTAGCAAAAGCTGTGTAATCTGTTTCTAGGCAGAAAAAGTGCTATTGCATACAGTGTGATTAAGTCCCTTGGTTTTAGCTAGGGTGTGTCATTGGAGGCTAAAGCACTACATCTATGATTATTGATTAGCACTGATGTTGAATCCAAATCCTGTGTGTACTGTAGTACTACTTGAAGCTCTGGGCCTGTACAGCAAAGTATAGTGTATGTCCACATTGCTTGCATCCACTGTTTTGTGTGGTCCCTGTATTCATCACAGATTACATTTCTCAAGATTAAGGTTGTGTAAGTACTGACACACAGTACTGTATAGTACACACTGAAAGCTTATCTGGGTTGTCATACCTTTGTGTCCTGTAATTATGTCTGATGTGTGTGTGGGTATGTCTGTAACATATCCTTTGACATATGTGTGGTAAAACATATAACTGCGTATCTAGCAACATTCATAGTGTACTACAGCAGTATGCAACCTATATTCCCAATTGTGCACATATTTTGGACACGGGTTTGCCATTAACAAGTTGTGTGGTATGATAGTAATACATTTACTGGACCTTACACTCATTGTGATGGATGATATATTTCTTTACACGTCAGCTTGATGTATATCTGCTGTGGCTAGGTGGTGCATCGTGTTGCATACAGTGTGCCAGGTACTCTTGTATAGTCTTATATAGTGATTTTATTTTGTTGCTGTGCAAAACATCGTTCATTAGATTGAGAGTGAGCCAGGCACTTCCAAGCAGTTGTGGGGTGAGCAGTGATAAGTGGCAGTTAAAGTGTTTCACTCTTGGTTAGCTAATAGGTTGCTATATATGGTAGTTCAGTGATATCTGTACTCTATAATGTTAAATGTGCCATATGACTTGCTCAGACATATTTTCGTATTTATATCTTCCAGGGATCATGGCACTTCGCAGGATCCCCACTTACGGTAGTGCTGAAGATGACATAATTACTACCAGTATGATTCAGCACTACAGTCTCATGTTCTCACGAGCCAGCAAGGACCAGCAGGAGCGTACTGCAATGTGGCAAGATGTTGTCCGCAGGGTAAATGATGTAGGCCTGCATAACCGGACATATGAGCAGGTACACCACCACTGCAGTGATCTTCTCAGACATTTCTGTCAGTGTGTTGCTGATGTGCTTAGACAACAGCTTGCAACAGGAGGTGGTGTTAATATCCACCCCCCTCATCCAAGTGAAGGAGCTGCTCCTGAGCCTGGTGGCACCTGCCTAGCAACAACAGCAGCAGACATACACCATGATGGAGGTTGCAGCCACCCAGTAAGCACACATGGAGCATGCAGGTAACATGGCATATCTGTAGACTACTGTTATCTGTATTGGTAGATCATGCATATGTGAGATGTGGAGTGTATAGTTAAAATATGTGGAGCCTGTTGTTGTGCAATACTGATCATTTGGAACATAATCTGTAGCCCTGTGAATGTAAACTGTTGTACTGTAAGATTGCAAACACACAGTAGCAATGCCACAGTTGTGGTCACTGACAAACTGTCTCATCTCTATGTAGGTCCCTCTGGGGTGACATCAAGACAGCGGACAGATGATGGTGAGTCTGTTCTACATTTATTATTGTAAATAAAAAGTGCATGTCATAGTTAAGGTGTAGGCCATGTACACATGTAATACACCTACCCATAATGCATGCCATGCATGTTTGGTGTAAGACCACACACATCTCACTAATGTGATTAGCTGCCTCAGACACATGCAATACCCATACCATCTCAAACAAATGTGGCTAGACTGTAGTGACCATTGGATAGGCACAGTTGATACTCAACATGCACATAACATACACATCTATGTCATACACAGGGCATTTAACATGCTACACATAAAGGATTCCCAAACCCTCTGTAAAGACACACTCCAGTATCAAAAATCTCATCCACACATTACACATAATATACCTGAGAGGTAGAGGCCTATCATGGGGCATTTAAACACTCTGCAACACACTACACATTCATGTCAGGGAATTATTGGCCTCCTTGCAAACTCATGTAACAACTGTTTGTGAAATGGTGAATGTAGCCAAGGTAGTACAGTTCTGGTACAGCATGAGTAGTGCTGGTTTGGGAAACATTTGTAGCCTTGAGTGACCACATGATGCTTCATGTTGATGGCTTATGGTACTATACCCCATCCAGTTATTGTAACCACAGTACTACACATAGCTTTCATTGCTATACAACTTGCTGTACACATTAATGTTGCATGTGTGTACACATATGCACCTCTAAACAATATGTATACCAATCACTGTTTGCACAACTGACACATATATGTCTTGTGATGCTATTGAGTGGCTAGGTCATATGACACACATTGGGTATGTGTAGTGTTTAAATATGCAGTTGTGTTTTAGCATGCCATGTCATGGATGACACTGGCATGTCCACAATATGATCTACACTCACCATAAGTACCGTACATTGGGTATGTGGCCGAATGGTATTCCATCAATTATCCATGCACCACTGATGATGTTGCGTGAATACTCATTATGCATATGCTAAAAATGTGTCTACAATTATTTGCTAAAGACAGAGGCTGTAATCAGCATTGGATACCTATCTGACACACAGATACACATCCAGCCATGGTATGTACACCTGTTTGTTATGGTGCACAGTACATTACAGAGTTTTGAATACCTGCACAGCAATGTTGTGTCCATGTATGCATTGTGTTCCAGGGGGAGGCCCATCACCTAATAACAAAACACATGCATCAAAGCCATGTATACTGTTAGTAACAAGGACTGTCTACACTTGCACTGCATGCTGTTGAGCAACACATGTCCTGCATGCTGACATGTGTGATATGACTGTTTTGCTTGTGATACTGTACCCCACCATCACCTGCTATTGTGTATGTTCTGAGATTGCTGGTGCTCGTGTGTGTCTGCTTTAGGGAGGAGTGTATTTTTGTGTGTGTGTATGTGTGCATGTATGCATGTGTGTATGTGTGCATGTGCGCATGTGTGCATGTGTGCATGCGCGCATGTGCGCAGGTGCACATGTGTGCATGTGCACATGTGTGGTCTGATGTTATGTTCAGGTCTTAAAGTGTGATTCCTGTTTTCCTCGCACAGGTGGCGAGGTGGGGCTGGTTCAGTACAGCAGGGAACCTGATGTCACTGAGACAGACAGTGATCATGAGGATAGGTGTGCTGAGGCAGAGGCAGGTTTGTCAGGGTTTGTTGTTGGGCCACCAATTGACAGTACACAAGTCTCCACCCCATCCATGCACACAGTCATACTGCCTGTACATCCATCATCACCATTGCCTTTAGCTGAGGGACAGTGTACGGTTGGCACTGGCCAGGACAGTGTGGTATCTATGGCACATGTATCAGGACACAGCAGCCATAGCCAGATGTCTGGAACGGTACCACATAGGCAGATGCCCAGGGGTTCTCGTCAAAGCACTGCTGGTCATCATGCCCTTGGCAGACGTGCCACACCTCTTTCTACCACATGCATGTTCCAGGCTGTCATGGAGGCACAGACACGAATGGAGTAGTACACCAGACAGGGACTAAGGGCACAGAAGGCTCATAACAACTCTGTAAATGACAGTATCCATGACCTAGCAGGTGCCATAAGTAATTACACTGAGGTCACTGATAGACGTTGGGGTGAGATATTGGATGTCCTCCACAATGTCATGTCCATGTGTCAGGACAGTGCTGGACGGTTGAGACGTTGATGTGGAAGTATGCCAGCAACATCAGCAGCTGGAGGTTGCTGTGGACATCCAGCAAGTCACAGCCGCTCCCATAGTGCCAGTACCAGCCCCAGCAATGTTGGGGAGGCTGTCCATAGACCGTTCTAGAAGACCACGTGCACATGGCTCTGGCCAGTCCCAGCAGGCACCTGGATCCAGTAAACATATGTCAACCTCTTCAGATAGTATCCAGTCTGGATTAATACCTGATACTGTCTGTAGCACCCCTGCCAGGCACAGTTTCCATATCCATGGCCAAAGACAGTGATCTGTAAAGACTGTCAGGTACAGTCTGTAGCTGTCTCACAAATCCCTGTATATGGCAGCCACATGGTGGAACTGTGTGCATGCAGACACACACATATAAACCAGAAACCTAAGGTAAACACATACCCGCACACATTACATCAACAATGGCCCATAACAGTACTCATGGCCCTCACACACACTCATACAAACATGTTGATTGTATGGCTCAGTGTAGGCCTCTGGCAAACCAACAACACACCCTGTGCATATGATGAAACCTGTGCCACCTCCTGTCATCTGTAACATTGATGCAGGAACAGGCTAACATGGTGCTGATGCACAGGGTGACTTTAATAAAGTATAGCAATGGCTGAATGTGTAGAATGTTGTCAGCAGTAACATGTAATGATATCCTTGATGTTGTAGCTGAGCAGGCATGATGCATTAAATCTGCAATTAGCAATGTTGTATTGTTTCCACCATTGTTTATTTCAATTGTGTTTTGTTTGCCCATGTGCCACTTGGCTGATGTGTGTAGTTGTGTCAGCATGTGTTATACAGTGGAACGTAAGTGTGGGGTGTGTGCAGCACAGGTCTGCAGGTGTACATTTGTGAACATGGTGGAGGCACACTGTCTGCATGTATGTGCATATTGGACACATGGGCGGGGTGACATGCCCTGTATTGGCCAGTGTTAACACTCTGTACTTTCTACTGGTGGCCAGTATGCATTGTAGTACACACATTTTGGAACTTGAGTATACATGTGTGTGTATGACACGGGTTGACACTGTGCTGTGGGTGATGCTGTTGTTGCTATCTGTCATTGGTTTGCGTTACTAAGGTTAACACTGTCCCAGCTGCATAATCCTTTATTAATGCACACTGTTCACCTACAGGGTTGCATGGACCGTGCTATCACAAACACAATAAATTCTCACTTATACAGTAAAAGTGCATTAGTCTCATGGACCCCTGCCATAAAATAAATATATAATAGAAGGTGTGAAGTTGTATCAAAAGAGTTACATACCAAGAAGGGATAACCTCTCTGGTCAGTATCATTGGGAAAATACAATCCCTCAATAAACATGCAAGGCAAGCTTCAAAATACAAAATGGCAAGGATTCCAAAGACAACACTAAAGCTTTCTTCAGTGTTGTTCATAATCTACAGGGGAAATCTCAGATCGGGTCACAGTTAATGTAAATGGTCACAAAGTACACTTATCTGACTGACATTACCAATTCCTTGTCAGACAGTTTGAATGCGGATTTCACCACCCTGTCATTACACAAGGGCCACATTTCCAGACCTGAAGAATGTAAAACCTAATGATTCACAGACACTCTAGTTAAAGCATCTCTTTAACAAAGTACACACCACAGTGGCAATGGTACTGGATAGTGTCCCTGGCTGTGTCATACACAAGCTGACATATGAAGTCACCACTCACATAAACACTCTGTCCAGATGCAGCCTCTATACAGGTTACATACTTGTGGAATGACACACGGTAATGGTGTTCACAGTCCACAAGGGTTGAGCTACAACGTCTTATAAGTTCATAGGTTCATAGGTTCATACTAGGCTATCTGCCCTAGGGCATTTATATGCCTAGCCAGAGTGTGTTTGACTTTCGCCACCCATTTTAAATTAATTTTGCTATGCCCTTTATCGAGGTTAGTATACTGTGCCTCTGTCTAACAGTGACACAGAAGTGATACCCGGGGTAAACCTATGATCCCCCATCCACTCATCAAGATTCCTCTTGAAGAGAGTCAACGAGGGACTCTGCCTAACCTGGACTGGGATTTTATTCTAGAGTGAAGGGAGCCTCTGGGTTATGAATCTGTCCCTCCAGCATGTCCTATTTATTTCAGTGCAAAGGTTCAAGTCTCTCGAGCGTGTAGCTCGATGGGATTTGGATTTTCTGAGGTGCAGCATGTCCATTAATTCTGGGTTGGACATGGCTTTATATGTCAGGCACAGATCGCCTCTGAGCAGGCGGTATGCCACTGAGAAGAGCTGAAGCTTCTTTAACAGGGCAGCATATGGCATCTGTTTGAGCCCTTTGATCCTCTTGGTGAGGTACTTTTGGGGTCTTTCCAGTTGCTGCAGGTGTCTGGTAAGGTACATCCCAAAAGGGGCATTGTACTCAATTATGGGCCTGATGAGGGATGAGTAAAGAGGCACGATGACCTCCCATGATCTAGATGTGAATCCCTTCATAATTTGGTGGGCTATATAAAATATTTTTCTAACCACTTCGGCCATGTGGTTGTCAAATGAGAGATTGCTATCAACTTGGGTCCCCAGGTCCCTAATTACTTCTTCCGTACTTAATGGATTACCACTTATGTGGTAATTTGTGGGCACTTTGTTTTTGCCAAAGGGGATGATTATACACGTTTTGGCGTTTAGCTTGAGGCCATGGCTCTGGCACCAGTTGTCTGTTTCTATGAGGCCCTTTTGGAGGATGCTTGTGTCGGCTGGAGAGTCGATTATGGTGCCCAGTTTGCAGTCATCTGCGAACTTGGTCAGCCACAGTCCTTCCATGTTGGCCTGTACCTCTGAGAAATATATACTGAACAAGAGAGGTCCCAGGACTGAGCCTTGTGGGACGCCACTCGTAACTGGTTTGGAGTCTGACATGGCTCCAGCAATTCTAACCATGTGGGTTCTGTCCTTGAGCCAGTTTGCAACTTATCTAGTGACATAGGGGTTTATATTTAAGCTGGTGAGCTTATCTATAATGCCCGAGTGGGGTATTGTATCGAAGGTTTTTGCTTTTTGTCTTCTTCTTCTCCTTTCGGATGCTCCCATTAGGGGTCACCACAGTACATAATTTCTTCCTGGCCTCTGCATCTTGCGCTATCACACCATCCACCTGCATGTCCTCTCTCACCACAGCTATAAACCTCATCTTAGGCATTCCTCTTTTCCTGTTACCTGGCAGCTTCATCCTTAGCATCTATTTCACAATATACTCTGCATCCCTCCTCAGCACATGTGTAAACCAACTTAATCCTGCCTATCTGGCATGGTCTACCAACCTTCAAACCTGGCCTGACCCTCTAATATACTTATTCTTAAACCTGTCCACCCTTGTCACACCCAGTGCAAATGTTAACATAAATTGATTAAGGGTAGAACTACAACAGGTCCTGGAAACTCTCACCCTATAAGCCAGACCAATGTTATCTGGAAGGCTATGGAGCACAGCATTATGGAACTCATTAACAGAGACATTATGAACCTGCAAACACTGCACTATACCCACTTAGGCTCTCTAAAGGCCAGATAATGGCTCCTACACCTAGTAGGCCTCAAGCCAGTCAGCAAGGCTATAGGTGAGGGAGGGGAGGTCAACACTGCCAAGCTATAGCTCACCAGCAATTCATACCCATCCCACATACTGGTATTATACATAACCTCAACAGACTGACCATAAATGATTGTTAGATGATGGCTTGATAACTGACGCACAGATGAAGGACACACAGCAACATTTGCAGCCTCCATGTACTATTATATGCCAGTAACAACTTGTATTCACCTGCACTCAGTCCTGGGACTACTCCTGTTTGGCATATAGCTTTCTTAGGTACAAGCAAACACAGTAGGGATATGTCTGCCCAAGTTTGATGACAATGCATACTGTGGACTATACTTTATTCTCCAGATGACACACACATCCTCCAAAAGGGTATCATACAGATAGATATCTGGTGTCAAACTCATGCTGTAAAGCTATAAGCCTAAGAAAGCATAGCTATCCACTTTTAGAAAACAAAGTATCCCCAGAGTACCACATAGGTAGTAGCCCCCAAAATGTGGAACAGGTACTAATGTATACATAGAGCCATGTGTTAAGTCATCTCTCCTTTGATAATCACATTACCAAAAGGTTTTGGAAATCCCTCTGTGGAGCACATAAGCAATAAAGGGTTTGCATGCAGATCCACAAAGGTTGTTGCACACATATAACGATTAGTCATCTTTGCCAGACTTTGCTTGCTTTGGAACAGGTTTCAAATATACCTCAAGCATAAACCCTCACTCACACTCTTCAATAGAAACCGAGATGAGTGGACGTGAAATAGAAGACGTAGCCCAGGGATCACTGCAGTGGCTAAACTTGTCACAAGCATACAGAAGTGACCTAAGGACTGGAAAGCGCCAGCATGCTCTGGCAAAGATAACACATGCGTTCATGGAGAAAGTAGAGTACCCACATATGAAATACTTGAGGTCACATGTATGTATATGGATTTGCCCCACAGCTACCTTACATGTGTAATGCACATACAGTTGTCATTGTGATATGTCATACACTAGAAAAATCAAAACCTACTCCATATTGGCCAGCAGTGTCACACCCCTGGAGCACAGATACACACACACAGTCAGCAAGTGCAAGATTCAAACTCTTTCCTAACTACTACAGCAATATGCATTTACACGACGTGCAATACACATTACTGGGCTTTCATCTTTCCACAGGTATATTTGTAGGTTGGTGACATCATCAGAATTGACAAAGATGAGTGTACCACTTTTAAGGGGTGTGAGTAGTCTCCAAAAAGGTTGCTTTTTCCCAGGGAGACACACACAGTAGGCAAGTGCAAGATTCAAACCCCTATCTAACTATATTATGATAGTATAACAATATGCATTTACACAATGCGCTATACATATGACTGGGATTTCAGTTTTCCACAGGTATATTTGTAGGATGGTGACATCATCAGACTCGACAAAGATGAGTATACCACTTTTAAGGGGTGTGAGTAGTCTTCAAAAAGGTTACTCCACCCGAGGGGGACACACATACAGCTGGGAAGTGCAAGATTCAAACCCCTACCTGATTACATTAAGCTATTACAACAGTATGCATTTACATGATGCCCTATACACATTTCAGGGAATTGAATTTTCCACGGGTATATTTGTAGGATGGTGACATCATGAGACTTGACAAAGATGAGTATACCACTTTTAAGGGGTGTGAGTAGTCTCCAAAAAGGTTGCTCTCTCCCCAGGGAGACACACACACACACACACACACACACACACACACACACACACACACACACACACACACACACACACACACACACACACATACACACAGTTGGCAAGTGCGGTGTTCTTAATCCAAACTAGGTACATCTTTACTCTTCAGCAAGCAATATGGAGTTACAGGGTGCAATACAGACATTACTTGCTGACAGTCTGCACAAAGGTTTTTTTTCACATTTGCTAACCTCAGCAGGCGTATCATACTAGGTGTATTGTGAGAGTATTGTATTCATAGGCCATGACCATATCATATATGGGTTGATGCATCACATGCTGGCACACACAGGGTCACCCCTTGAGTAGCATCTTACCTTCACCTACATGATACTGCAAAATAACAGAAATATAATAAACTTCAACAATTGGCTGAGCTTCTGGTGTCATTCAAAGGGTATCCAATCTCTGTCTGCCTGTGATGACATGATAGACATCTTGTTGCTTCACTACAGATGGTTTGCACATGTCACCCCTATGCTTCTGAATACTGGCCAAGGCTCTTGTTGTCCCCATATTACCTTTTTTAGGCAAGGCTCAAAGGTTCATAGGTTCATAGGTAGGTACTAGGCTATCGGCCCTAGGGCCTATACAAGCCCAGCCAAAATGGTACCCTGGCTTTTGTCACACAAGAAATTTATTTTCCTGTGCCACTGTCGAGCAGAGACAAAGAAGTGATCCCCAGGGTGAATTTCCTATTTCCCATCCAATCATCAAGATTTTTCTTGAAGAGTGCTAATGAGGAGCTTTGTTTGATGTAGATAGGTAGTTTATTCTGGAGTATGTGAAGTCTCTGGGACCAGAATCTTTCCCTCCGGCATGTTCTGTTTATTGTGGTGACAAGCTTTAGGTCCCTAGAGCGTCTAGGTTCATAGGTTCATAGGTACGTACTAGGCTATCTGCCCAAGGACATTTATAAGCCTAGCCAGAATGTGTTGGCTTTCGCCTCCCTTTTAAATTAGTTTCCTGGGCCTCTGTCTAGCCGGGCCCCTGAAGTGATCCCAGGGATAAATTTACAATTTCCCATCCACTCGTCAAGATTCCTCTTGAAGAGAGTCTGCGAGGGGCTCTGCCTAACATCAACTGGGATTCTATTCCAGAGTGAGGGAAGTCTCTGGGACAAGAATCTATCCCTCCAGCATGTCCTGTTTATTGCTTTGCTGAGGTTTAATTCACTGGAGAGATTTGTTTTTCTTGAGGTGGAGCATGTCCATTAATTCAGGGTTAGACATGGCCTTATACATCAGGCATAGATCACCTCTGAGCAGGCAGTAAACAACCAAGTAGAGCTGGAGTTTCTTTAGTCGAGCTGCATAGGGCATCTCGTTGAGGCCCATGATCCTCTTGGTGAGGTACTTCTGTGATCTTACCAGCTGTTGCATGTGCCAATTAAGGTACATACCAAATGGGGCATTGTACTCTATTATGGGCTAATGAGTGATGAGTAGAGTGGCACAATGGCCTCTCTTGATCTAGAGGTGAACCCTTTTGTGATTAGGTGGGCTACATAGAAGGAATATCTAACCACTTTGGCAATGTGATTATCAAAGGAGAGTTTACTATCTACCTGGGTCCCCAGGTCCCTAATTACATTTTCCATACCTAGTGGATTACCACCTATGTGGTAATTCGTGGGCACTTTGTTTTTTCCAAAGGGGATGACTATGCATTTTTTGGCATTCAGCTTGAGGCCATGGTTTTGACACCAGGTATCTGTCTCTGTAAGACCCTTCTGGAGGATGTCTGTGTCAGCCAGAGAGTCGATTATGGCCCCCAGTTTGCAGTCATCTGCAAACTTGGTCAGCCATAGTCCTCCCATGCTTGCCTGTACCTCAGAGAAGTATATACTGAACAGGAGGGGTCCCAGGACTGAGACCTGTGTGATGCCATTTGTGACTGGTTTACAGTTGGACATGGCACCTGCAACTCTGATCATGTGTGTTCTATCCGTGAGCCAGTTGGCCACCCATCTCATGACATAGGGGTTAACGTTCAAGCAGGTAAGCTTGTCTATGATGCCAGAATGGAGAATGGTGTCAAAGGCCTTAGTGAGGTCCAGGTAGGCTGTGTGGACTACCTTCCCTTCATCTATGGCCTTGGTAACTGTTTCAAAGAAGTCAACTAGGTTTAGGAGGAAGGATCTGCCTTTAACAAAGCTGAATTGGGTAGGGTCCAGTGTCTGGAGGTTTCCAATGTTTCTGTCTATGAGTTCCATGATAATTCACTCCATAGCTTTGCAGACCAAGCTGGTCAGGCTTTATAGGGCGATAGTTCCCAGGTTCTGTTGTGGCACCACCTTTGTGGAGTGGGATGACTGTTGCTGTATGCCATTCTTTGGGTACATAGCCTGTGGTAAGGCTGAGTCTGAACAGTGAATGTAGGTGAGGGTTTAGTTCTTTTTGGAGCTCATGTAAGACACAGCCTGGGACACCATCCAGTCCCACTGATGCTGTGTTCTTAGCTTTAGAGAGGGATGCTTCTACCTGCATGTCCTTGATGTCTGGGGCTCTGCATTCTTCTGGGATGGACACAGGCCCTTTTGGCGGTGAGGGGGGAGAGGTGATGTTTGCACTAAACTTGTCCACCAGGATGTTGGCAATGACAGTTGGTTCAGTGTATTGTTTGCCATTTTGCAGTAGCTCAAAGCATATCTGAGAGTTGCCACAAAAATATTTGATATAGCTAAAGAAGGCTTTGTGGTTATCTTTAGATTCCTTGGCATTTTTTTCTTTAGAAACTGGCCTTGGATGATTTTATGAGCAATCATAGTTTCTTGCCAATAATGATCAGTGATGCCTTTCCTTTTTGGTATTTTGCTCTATCATATAGTAGTTTCATCCTTCTGTTGTATAGCTTATTTATGGCCAAGGACCACCAGAGTCTTGGTTTTACTCAGGATGGCTCGATCCATGGATCCCTGTAGATGATCATATAAAGCACTTGTAAAGGAATCTGCGGATTGGATAGCATTATCCTGTAGCAAGGAGGCTTTGAAACTTTCCACTTTGGTCTTGAGAAGTGTGAAGTTTGCTTTTCAAAAGTTTTTCACAGTGGTTTCCTTGACTGGGGGTGGGGTCGGGATGTGGATGTCCAGTGTGATTACTTTATGATCTGATCTTAGCAGCGAGGAGTTTACTTCTGGAGTGGAACACTGATCCACCATGTTGGTGATGATCAGGTCCAGTATGTTGTCACCTCTAGTGGGCATGGTGACCAGCTGTTCCAGGGCATTTGAGTTTATAAACTCTAGGAAGCACTGGGCAAAGGAGTTTGTACTTGAGTAATTCTCCCAGTCAATGTTTGGGTAGTTGAAATCTCCTAATGTCATGGTGTTTGGTAGGACCTTTATATTTTCCAGTGTTCTCAGGAATGCTGAGTGAGGGTCCTGAGACAAGGTAGGTGATCTGTAGCAGGCTACGATCTGATAAGTAGCTCTGCCCACTGTTAGTTGCACTTGGATGGTCTCCGAGGCCTCATGCTGTGCCACTAACCTGGAGGTGTGGGTATCTTTTATGAAAACGGATACACCCCCTCCTTTTGTATTTCGGTCCAGGTTTTGGGGCCAAAGCTCGGAGAGATTGGGATTTCTTTAAGTGGAGCATGTCCAACAGCTCTGTGTTTGACATAGCTTTGTATGTTAGACAGAGATCACCTTTGAGTAGGCGATATGCGACAGAGTAAAGCTGGAGTGTTTTGAGACGGTCTGTGTAGGGCATGTATTTGAGGCTGCTAATCCTCTTTGTGAGGTATTTCTGCGGGCTTTCCAGTTGTTGTAGATGTCTTGTGAGGTACATACCAAAAGGGGCGTTGTACTCTATAATGGATCTAATGAGTGATAAGTAGAGGGGAACAATGACCTCTTTTTTTCTGCATGAAAAACCTTTTGTGATGAGGTGTGCCATGTAGAAGGATTTCCTGACTACTGTGGTGATGTGATTATCAAAGGAGAGTCTACTGACCACCTGTGTCCCAAGGTCTCTTATCACACTTTCAGTGTTAAGTATACTACCGCCTATGTTATAGTTCATGGGTACAGAGTTTTTACCAAAGGGGATGACAATGCACTTTTTGGCATTGAGCTTGAGGCCATGGCTTTGACACCAGGCATCTGTCTCAGTGAGGCCCTTTTGTAGGATGTCCACATCGTTAGTAGTTTCGATTATGGCTCCTTGTTTGCAGTCATCTGGGAACTTCACTAGCCAAAGATCTTCTGTGTTAGCCTGTACTTCAGGGAAGTAGATACCAAACAGGACAGGACACAGGACTGAACCCTGTGGTACTCCACTTGGCACTGGTCTGAAGTCGGACTTGGAGTCTGCTACTTTCATAGTGTGGGTTCTGTCAGTGAGCCAGTTGGCAACCCATCTTGTGACATAGGGATTTATACCTAGTTTAGTGAGTTTATCTATAATTCCAGAGTGGGGGATGGTGTTGATAGCCTTGGCAAGATCTAGATAGGCTGTGTGAACCACCTTATCCTTGTCTACGTCTTTGATGACTGCTTCGAAGAAGTATATCAGGTTTAGGAGACATGATCTGCCTTTTACAGACCCAAAATGGTTGTAGTCCAGAGTTTGGAGATTGCCAATGTCTTTGTTTATAAGTTCCATGATGATACGTTCCATGGCCTTGCAGACCAGGCTCATCAGGCTAATGGGGCGCTAGTTCCCAGGATCTGTCATGGCTCCCCCCTTGTGTAGTGGGATAACCATCGCTGTGCGCCATTCAGCAGGCACAAAGCCAGAGGTGAGGCTATGACTGAACATG
The DNA here is from genome assembly GCF_019279795.1 of Protopterus annectens. Lineage (NCBI taxonomy): Eukaryota > Metazoa > Chordata > Ceratodontiformes > Protopteridae > Protopterus > Protopterus annectens. Next base: position 456,703,978 of record NC_056742.1, read on the forward strand.
GTACTTAGGTGTGGTGCCAGTTTGTTCTGTAGTTCGTGTAGAACACAGCCTGAGATGTTATCTGGTCCCATGGATGCTGTGTTCCTGGCTTTGGAGAGTGTTTTTTACCTGTGCAGACATGATGACAGCAACTTTGCATTCTTCTGGTATAGAGATGTGCTCTTTCATGGGTAAGAGGGGAGTAAAATTAGCACTGATCCTATCTGCCAGGATGTTGGCAATATCAGTTGGGTCTGTATATTTAGTGCCATTGTGCTGTAACTCAGAGCAGATCTGAGTGTTGCCATTGTGATTCTTGACATAGCTATAGAATGCTTTGTGGTTGTCTTTAGAATCAGTGGCAATTTTGTTTTTGTAACTAGCTTTGGAGGATTTTATCAGGGATCACAGCTTCTTACTGAGGCTGACCAGGGAGCTCCTCCACTCATGGGTTTTACCTTCTTTTGCAACAGTTTCTTTCTTCTGTTGTGCAGTTTATTTATGGCAGCGGACCACCAGATTGGCTTCCTTTTCTTGGAGGATAGCGTCTTGGTTCTGTTTGGGATAGCATGATCCATGCACTCATGTAAGTGCTTATAAAGTGCAATTGTGTAGGATTCAGTAGTCGTAACTGTATTGTCCATCTGCATGGGTGTCCTGAAGTTCACCACTTCTGTCTTAAGAATCATGAAGTTGTCTTTGGAGATATTTTTTAACATGGTATTATTAATGGGGGGTGGGGGCAGAATGTGGATATGTAGGGCAATTAGCTTATCGTCAGATTGGACCAATGAGGTGTTGACTTCAGGTGTGGAACAGCGGTCACTCAGGACAAACCAAACCCCGTAACCAACACAAATAACCATGAAGTGAGCTAAATGCTACTCATTGCCAGAAGTCTCAGCCTCCAGATGCACACACTCTAGGCACATCTCAGTATGGAGAATATTGATATCTGTGCAGTAACAGAAACCTAGTTCAAGGCTTCAGAGAGCACACCAGCACTATCAGGATACTACTCATTCCATACCTTCCAGCATCAGAACCTGGATCATAGCACATAGGGTGGGGATGTATCCATATTCATCAAGGATACCTACACCTCTCTCTACATGCTCTCTACAGGATATGTACCCATAGAATGTTGCACAACAATGTTCTCCCCACTCCACAGGAGTGGGGCTACAAAAGACCCTTGGCATTTACGCTCTATGAACCGGACGGGTCTGATCTGCAAGGCAATGGAGCCAATCATAATGGAAGTCAATAATAAAGACATTGGGAACCTTCACATAGTTGAGCACACCCAGTTTGGCTTCGTTGAATGTAGATCCCGCCTCCTGAACTGGGTGGATTTCTTTGAGACAGTTACCCAGACTACAGATGATTGAAATGAGCTACACACAGCCTACCTATACCTCGCTAAGGCCATTGACACCATTCCCCAGTCAGGTATCATAGATGAACTCACCAACCTGGGCATGAATCCATACATCACAAGATGGATTGCAAACTGGCTCACAGATAGATTCCACAAATTAAGAGTTGCTGGCTACATGTCAGACTCTACACCGGTAACAACTGGTGTCCCCCAGGATTCAGTCCTGGGGTCCCTCCTGTTTGGTATAGACTTCTCAAAAGTACATGCCAACACAAGAGGGTTGTGGTTGACAAAGTTTGCTGGGAACTGTAAAGTGTTTGCCATAATGGATTCCCCGGATGACACAAATATTCTCCAGAAAGGACTCTATGAGACAGATGTGTGCTGTCAGAATCATGGCCTCAAGCTCAATGTGGAAGAATGCATAATAATCCCCTTTGGTGAAAACAAAGTACCCACAAATTACCACATAGGTGTTACCCCCTTAAAACTGACAAGGTAATAAGGGATCTGGGGACACAAGTAGATAGTCATCTTTCCTTTGACAACCATGTAGCCAGAGTGATTGGGAAATCCTATGTGGCCCACCTAATCAACAAAGGATTTGCATCAGGATCAAAAGAGGTAGTGGTGGCCCTCTACTCTTAAGTCATCAGACCCATCATTGAGTACAATGCACCATTTTTTATGTACTCAACTAAGCATATCCAGCAGCTGTAGAGATCACAGATGTACCTCACCAAGAGGATTACTGGCCTCAAACAGTTGTGTTATGCAACACAACTGTAAAACTAAATCTGCTCTCCATTGTATACCACCTACTCAGAGGCACACTCTGCCTAGCATACAGAGCCATGTCCAACACATAACTGTTGAACATTCTCCATCTACGGATAACAAAACTGAGTCGCACTACACACTCCAGGAATATGAACCTCATCACAACAATGAATACAACATGCTGGTAGGATAGAGTACCATCCCAGACACTTGCCTTACTGTGGAAGAGAGTCCCAATGTACATCAGACAGAGCCCCTCACTGACATTCTTCCATAGGAACCTTGATGAGTTGATGGGAAACAGACAATTCACGCCAGGCATCACATCAGCAGCCCCACTAGAAAGGGGCTTAGGGTGCTAACTATTAGAACTAGGGCTTGGGAGACTACCCAATAGGGTGGTGAAAGCTGCACAACTTGCCTAGGCTAATATATGCCTTCGTGAAGATAGTCTACTACATACCTATGAACCTATGTGACAGGTACATGTCTACAGATAGTAGATGTGCACGTCATTGTACAGTCATGTTGTACAGCAGGCACATGGACCACATACACTGTAATGCTTACAGATACTGGTGGCTGTTATGTACAGTGGGTGAGATGTGCACCTCATGTCTTTTGTGCCATTGGGATGTGTGCTGGGTGGGACAGTCCTGGATGGCTCCCTGTCATGGTCACCCTCTTGCACGCATCTCTGCCCATCCATCTTTGGCTTATTATACTGTGTTCCCCCTACATATATATATATATATATATATATATATATATATATATATATATATATATATATATATATATATGTATATATATAGGTAGGTAATAGGCTATCTGCCTGAAGGCATATATTAGTATGGCCAGAGTGTGCAGCTATCACCACACATGGGGTTAGTTCTATAGGCCTCTGTGTAATAGAGCTGATGAAGTGATCCATGGAGTGACAGTTCAGTTTCACATACACTCATCAAGGCTCCTCTGGAAGAGTGTCAGTTAGGGACTCAGCTTAATGTAGGTTGGGAGCCTGTTCCAAAGCAAGGGAAGTCTGTGAGTTAGTAATATATCCCTCCAACATGTTCTATTTATTTTTGTGATGATGATATCCCTAGAGCATGTGGCACAGTGAGCTTGGGTTTACTTCAGATAGCTCATGTACATCAGTTCTGCATTGGACATGGACCTGTCTATTAGGCAGAGATCGCCTGAGTAGACAGTATGCAACAGAGTACAGATTGAGTTAAATTCAGTCTTGTTGCATGGGGCAACTGTTTGAGGCCAGTAATCCTCTTGTTGAAGTACTTCAGTGGTCTTTCCAGCTGCTGAACGTGCCTAGTCAGATTCATCACAAGTGTGCCGTGATACTCTCTGATGTGTCTGATGACTGATGAGTAGAGAGAACCTCCTTTGACCTACATGCAAAGACCTTGGCAATTTGTGGGAACACATAGCATGATTTTCTAACCACTTTGTGAATGTGTTTCTGGAAGTAGAGATGACTATCCACATGTGTCCATAGATCCCTTATTATTACCTCCATATTTAGGGTGTTGGCACCTATGTGGTATTTGCATGACTGTAGCTCGAGGCCATAATTTTGACACCACATCTGTCTGACTGAGACCCTTTTTAAGGATGTCTCTGTTGTCCCAAACATAGATTATGACAACCTTTTGCAGTCATCCACAAACTTTGCTAAACATAGCCCTCATGTGTTTCACTGCATTTCTGAAAAGTATACACCAGACAGGAGGGGTCCCAGGACTGAGCCATGGGGATAGCAGTTGTTACCAGCTTGAACAGGAGACCACAATTCTTAACTTGTGGGATCTATCTGTGCCCCAGTTGGCAATCCATCAGATGACATACGTGTTTATGCACAGGTTGCTGATTTTGTGGATACGACATGTGTGTGGGATGTTGGAAAAAGGTTTTTCAAGATCTATGTAGGCCGTGTGGAGCTCATTTCATTGATATATGTCCTGGGTGACTTCCTTGAAAACTGTCTAGCAGGTTTAGGAACCATGATTTGCCCCTGGCCAAACTACAATGGGTAGGGTTGGGTGATTGTAGGCTCCCAATAGCTCTGTTTATGAGTTCCATAATGATGGACTCCATGACCTTGCAGATCAGGCTTATTAGGCTTATAAGACTATAGTTCCCATGGTCTGTTGTGCACCAACAGTTGTGGAGTGTGCCAAACGTTGCTGTAACTCATTCAACAGTTTCATATCCTGTACAGAGGGTGAGTCTCAACAGACTGTTCAGGTGCAGGGTCTGTTTGTTTTGAAGTTCACATATGACACAGCCAGGGAAACCATGTCATCCCATAGACGCTGTGTTTTTAGGTTTGGATAGAGCTGTTTAACCATTGTATATGTGATTTCTGGGTTTTCACAATCTCCAGGTATAGTAATGGGCCATTTTGTCAGTGAGAGGGGTAAATATGTATGAACCTGTCTGACAAGATGTTGGCAATGTCAGTCATGTACATGTATTCATTTACACTTTGCACTGACTCAGAACATATATGAGTTTACATTGATATTTATGACATAGCGAAAGAAAGCTTCATGGTTCTCTATGGACTCTTTGGCAATATTTTTGCCAGAACATGGCTTGGATAATGTTAGGAGTGCCCATTGTTTCCTGATGATACTGATGGCTTGGATAATGTTAGGAGAGCTCATTGTTTCTTGATGATACTGATGGCTTGGATAATGTTAGAGTGCTCATTGTTTCTTGATGATACTGATCGGAGATTTATTGATCTTCTTTGCATTTTCACTTTCTTTGAACAACTTAAGTACTTGTACATAGTTTGATTATGACAGGGGTCCAATATATTATATGGGTCTGTTTTCATATCACTGTGTACACAAGGCAGGATTGGTGAATAGTGACAAGTGTCTGGAGTAAGAACTGCAACTGCCAGATATGTGTGGCCCACTGCTGTACTAAGACATGGCCTAAGTGTGTTGGCATGCCCAGTATGACCTTTCAGTATGTTGCTGACTGAAATTTGCTAAATTTGTTTTAAGTGTGTGAGCATGCCCACTATGGGCATATATACTATATGTGTGTGAAAAATCAAGTTGGTTTTTAATTCAGGGCTCACCTTTGTGTTGTACATCAACAGGAAGCACGTTGTGCCTGCAGGGCTTCCATGAGTCAATTTGCATAGACTTATCAACATTTCTACATACAGGGGGGACAGCTATTATTTGTACATTTCTACCCGGGGGGGCACACCTGATTGTTACTAAGGGTGTACATAGGATGAGGGGTACACCTGACACTTCTACACATTTGCTAGGCCTGCACTGTTATGTCAGGTACTCCACTTCAGTCTGTACTGTTGCCTATCATACTGGCTTGAGGCATACCACTGTACTACAGACCTTAGCTTCCAATTACACGCATATTAGTTTGTGACTTCATAGCCTACCCAACCCACATCACACTGCCTGGCCTGCTGTTATCTGTCTGCATAGGCCTGGGGGGAGGTTACTCATATGCCTCTTCAGAGGGCAGGATACAGCATTTGTTTGTGTTTGCATTTGTCTACAATTGTCCTGCTGGCTGTGACTGTTAGGTATGTGACCCCCCAAGCTGGTATGTGTGAGTGACTTAAGTTGTGTCTGTGCCAGTGAAATGCTGTCATGGATTAGTGGTTCAGTACTGTAACTATAGTGCACAGTATCCTGAGTTTGAGCCCTGTCACTGCTTTTTATTTTCTTGCTGGGCAGACCTGATTGGTTAAGGAACAGTAAAGCAGGTGTGAGCGTGTTTACCTGACTTTGCTCGACTTTGCCCGACTTTGCCCAACATTGCCCAACATTGCCCAATGTTGCCCGACGTTGCGCTGGTTAGTGCAGTGCGCAGCTACACACAATTGTATTTAAATATTCTCAATACTGGTAAAATTTGCTTAGCAGTGCTTTATATTGCTTAAAATAGGGACTCATGCCTCAGGTGATGCTGCAGGGCTGCCTATGTTGGATGCACATATTACAATCCCTATACATGTTTGAAAACAGGTAGTGTCAAGTTAGGCATCCCTTTTACTGTATGTGCGAGTCAGAGAGGTGTCATTTCTGGGGTTCCTACTGAGTCAGTGTATGTGCTATGCATTGCCACTTTGCCAAGGCCAGGGCATACTGGGCACACCTCCTTCTGCCTACTGGGGCAGGCTCAGGTTGTTCCTCCTCCGAGTCACGCTGTGCCTATGCAGGCCTTGGCAATGGTGGGGAGCTGTTTGGCCCTGCCCCATGTTGTTCCGGCTGCAGCTGTTTTTGCAGGATCCTGTTGTGTAGCATGGCACATACCATGACAATTTGGGTATATGTAGTTGGTGAGTACTGCAAGGCTCCACCAGATGTGTCCAGGCACCGGAATCGTGACTTGAGCATCCCAAACACATGCTTAATTACGTTTCTTGTTTGTGCGTGTGCCTCATTATGGAGTTCTTGTATGGATGTGTGTGCATTTCTGATCATCAGCCACGGCTCCAGTGCATATCCAGCATCCCCCACCAGGTGACCATCAGGGATATCCCCATTGGCAAATCTCTGGTACAGCTGCGTCAGATGCCAGATGTGGGAATCTTGATAGCTTCCAGGGAAGCCAGTACACACATTCATTATTATGCCCTGGGCATCACACGACCAGGCAGTTGATGGAGGAAGCCCTTGCAGTTGATGTAGACCCTACCCTGCTCACTGGGTAGTGCTTTGATGTGTATGTGTGTGCAGTCTATTGCACCCACTACCTCAGGGTATTCTGCTATTTGGTGGACAAGACACATATTGCTGGCCAATGTCTCATGGGAATTGGGGAAATATACGTGCTCACCGACATGTGCTGACATGGCATCCAGGAACTGGTGCAGTACCCTGGATGCTGATGCCTGTGAAATCCCCATTATATCACCAGTTGGTCTCTGGAAAGTACCTGTATATAGTATTCTTAGGTCAACACATACCTTGGTATCCACTGGGATGGGTTCCCCTCTGTTGGTTCTGTGTGTGAGGCGTGGCCGGTACAGCTCAACAATTTGCTGCAGGAGATCTCTGTCCACCCTATAGCGCTCCACTATCTCCAGCTCATGTAGCCCCTGGTAGGTTACCCTGGGTCTGTACACTCTTCTCCGTCTCCTCACTGTGGGTTGCTCAGCATCATTCACAACATCACCACCCTCAGCACCTTGCACATGTTGGTTTATGATAGCAAGAGCAGCCCCTAACATTTTGTCTGACTTTAAAGTTTTTAAGCTTTCCCTCTTTGTATACTGCAGTGTTGCGGAGTTCTTGGGGAAAAAACAGGGAAGAATGCTGTTTGCAGAGTTTAAAGTGCTGGGCTGGGCTGGGCTAGTCTGCTGCCTGTGTAATTGGCTGATTCTGATATATTTCACCTGGCAGCTCTGCGAGTTCTCCTTGGTTAACTTCCTACTACTTCTTTTTTGTCCTTTTCCCTTTCTGTTTCCGCCCAGGGCAGCGCCGCGCAAATGAGCGCACACGCATGCACATGCTGTGCCCATGTTTGCAAGAAATTTCAGATATATTCATGGCGTACACCTTTGGTTTCTGGTTTTCAAAAAGGACAACTGTAGACACGCCTCTTGCAATCCTGAGCAACTCAGGGCAAAGACAAGACACTGTGCTCCAATAAGCTTACTGCCTTTCTGACACACCCTCTCATGATGTTACCTATATTCTACTCTACTACTCACCTACTCCTACACTTACACTCTTGGGACATGGCTCACATGTTGGGGAAAATTGGGATTCACTATCCTTATCTTCATTTGCATAGGATTGCCAACTAATGCATGGTTACATCTCTCACACTGAGCTTTCCCCCTTAGCAACCACTATTCAGTGGCCATGTTGTCTTCAGCCTGCCACTTACCTGCATGGCAGCCAGTAATCCTTGTTGGTACTTCGTGCCGTGATACTCTCTGATGAGTCTGATGACTGATGAGTAGAGAGAACCTCCTTTGACCTACATGCAAAGACCTTGGCAATTTGTGGGAACACATAGCATGATTTTCTAACCACTTTGTGAATGTGTTTCTGGAAGTAGAGATGACTATCCACATGTGTCCATAGATCCCTTATTATTACCTCCATATTTAGGGTGTTGGCACCTATGTGGTATTTGCATGACTGTAGCTCGAGGCCATAATTTTGACACCACATCTGTCTGACTGAGACCCTTTTTAAGGATGTCTCTGTTGTCCCAAACATAGATTATGACAACCTTTTGCAGTCATCCACAAACTTTGCTAAACATAGCCCTCATGTGTTTCACTGCATTTCTGAAAAGTATACACCAGACAGGAGGGGTCCCAGGACTGAGCCATGGGGATAGCAGTTGTTACCAGCTTGAACAGGAGACCACAATTCTTAACTTGTGGGATCTATCTGTGCCCCAGTTGGCAATCCATCAGATGACATACGTGTTTATGCACAGGTTGCTGATTTTGTGGATACGACATGTGTGTGGGATGTTGGAAAAGGTTTTCAAGATCTATGTAGGCCGTGTGGAGCTCATTTCATTGATATATGTCCTGGGTGACTTCCTTGAAAACTGTCTAGCAGGTTTAGGAACCATGATTTGCCCCTGGCCAAACTACAATGGGTAGGGTTGGGTGATTGTAGGCTCCCAATAGCTCTGTTTATGAGTTCCATAATGATGGACTCCATGACCTTGCAGATCAGGCTTATTAGGCTTATAAGACTATAGTTCCCATGGTCTGTTGTGCACCAACAGTTGTGGAGTGTGCCAAACGTTGCTGTAACTCATTCAACAGTTTCATATCCTGTACAGAGGGTGAGTCTCAACAGACTGTTCAGGTGCAGGGTCTGTTTGTTTTGAAGTTCACATATGACACAGCCAGGGAAACCATGTCATCCCATAGACGCTGTGTTTTTAGGTTTGGATAGAGCTGTTTAACCATTGTATATGTGATTTCTGGGTTTTCACAATCTCCAGGTATAGTAATGGGCCATTTTGTCAGTGAGAGGGGGGGTAAATATGTATGAACCTGTCTGACAAGATGTTGGCAATGTCAGTCATGTACATGTATTCATTTACACTTTGCACTGACTCAGAACATATATGAGTTTACATTGATATTTATGACATAGCGAAAGAAAGCTTCATGGTTCTCTATGGACTCTTTGGCAATATTTTTGCCAGAACATGGCTTGGATAATGTTAGGAGTGCCCATTGTTTCCTGATGATACTGATGGCTTGGATAATGTTAGGAGAGCTCATTGTTTCTTGATGATACTGATGGCTTGGATAATGTTAGGAGTGCTCATTGTTTCTTGATGATACTGATCGGAGATTTATTGATCTTCTTTGCATTTTCACTTTCTTTGAACAACTTAAGTACTTGTACATAGTTTGATTATGACAGGGGTCCAATATATTATATGGGTCTGTTTTCATATCACTGTGTACACAAGGCAGGATTGGTGAATAGTGACAAGTGTCTGGAGTAAGAACTGCAACTGCCAGATATGTGTGGCCCACTGCTGTACTAAGACATGGCCTAAGTGTGTTGGCATGCCCAGTATGACCTTTCAGTATGTTGCTGACTGAAATTTGCTAAATTTGTTTTAAGTGTGTGAGCATGCCCACTATGGGCATATATACTATATATGTGCGAAAAATCAAGTTGGTTTTTAATTCAGGGCTCACCTTTGTGTTGTACATCAACAGGAAGCACGTTGTGCCTGCAGGGCTTCCATGAGTCAATTTGCATAGACTTATCAACATTTCTACATACAGGGGGGACAGCTATTATTTGTACATTTCTACCCGGGGGGGCACACCTGATTGTTACTAAGGGTGTACATAGGATGAGGGGTACACCTGACACTTCTACACATTTGCTAGGCCTGCACTGTTATGTCAGGTACTCCACTTCAGTCTGTACTGTTGCCTATCATACTGGCTTGAGGCATACCACTGTACTACAGACCTTAGCTTCCAATTACACGCATATTAGTTTGTGACTTCATAGCCTACCCAACCCACATCACACTGCCTGGCCTGCTGTTATCTGTCTGCATAGGCCTGGGGGGAGGTTACTCATATGCCTCTTCAGAGGGCAGGATACAGCATTTGTTTGTGTTTGCATTTGTCTACAATTGTCCTGCTGGCTGTGACTGTTAGGTATGTGACCCCCCAAGCTGGTATGTGTGAGTGACTTAAGTTGTGTCTGTGCCAGTGAAATGCTGTCATGGATTAGTGGTTCAGTACTGTAACTATAGTGCACAGTATCCTGAGTTTGAGCCCTGTCACTGCTTTTTATTTTCTTGCTGGGCAGACCTGATTGGTTAAGGAACAGTAAAGCAGGTGTGAGCGTGTTTACCTGACTTTGCTCGACTTTGCCCGACTTTGCCCAACATTGCCCAACATTGCCCAATGTTGCCCGACGTTGCGCTGGTTAGTGCAGTGCGCAGCTACACACAATTGTATTTAAATATTCTCAATACTGGTAAAATTTGCTTAGCAGTGCTTTATATTGCTTAAAATAGGGACTCATGCCTCAGGTGATGCTGCAGGGCTGCCTATGTTGGATGCACATATTACAATCCCTATACATGTTTGAAAACAGGTAGTGTCAAGTTAGGCATCCCTTTTACTGTATGTGCGAGTCAGAGAGAGGTGTCATTTCTGGGGTTCCTACTGAGTCAGTGTATGTGCTATGCATTGCCACTTTGCCAAGGCCAGGGCATACTGGGCACACCTCCTTCTGCCTACTGGGGCAGGCTCAGGTTGTTCCTCCTCCGAGTCACGCTGTGCCTATGCAGGCCTTGGCAATGGTGGGGAGCTGTTTGGCCCTGCCCCATGTTGTTCCGGCTGCAGCTGTTTTTGCAGGATCCTGTTGTGTAGCATGGCACATACCATGACAATTTGGGTATATGTAGTTGGTGAGTACTGCAAGGCTCCACCAGATGTGTCCAGGCACCGGAATCGTGACTTGAGCATCCCAAACACATGCTTAATTACGTTTCTTGTTTGTGCGTGTGCCTCATTATGGAGTTCTTGTATGGATGTGTGTGCATTTCTGATCATCAGCCACGGCTCCAGTGCATATCCAGCATCCCCCACCAGGTGACCATCAGGGATATCCCCATTGGCAAATCTCTGGTACAGCTGCGTCAGATGCCAGATGTGGGAATCTTGATAGCTTCCAGGGAAGCCAGTACACACATTCATTATTATGCCCTGGGCATCACACACGACCAGGCAGTTGATGGAGGGGAAGCCCTTGCAGTTGATGTAGACCCTACCCTGCTCACTGGGTAGTGCTTTGATGTGTATGTGTGTGCAGTCTATTGCACCCACTACCTCAGGGTATTCTGCTATTTGGTGGACAAGACACATATTGCTGGCCAATGTCTCATGGGAATTGGGGAAATATACGTGCTCACTGACATGTGCTGACATGGCATCCAGGAACTGGTGCAGTACCCTGGATGCTGATGCCTGTGAAATCCCCATTATATCACCAGTTGGTCTCTGGAAAGTACCTGTATATAGTATTCTTAGGTCAACACATACCTTGGTATCCACTGGGATGGGTTCCCCTCTGTTGGTTCTGTGTGTGAGGCGTGGCCGGTACAGCTCAACAATTTGCTGCAGGAGATCTCTGTCCACCCTATAGCGCTCCACTATCTCCAGCTCATGTAGCCCCTGGTAGGTTACCCTGGGTCTGTACACTCTTCTCCGTCTCCTCACTGTGGGTTGCTCAGCATCATTCACAACATCACCACCCTCAGCACCTTGCACATGTTAGTTTATGATAGCAAGAACAGCCCCTAACATTTGTCTGACTTTTTTAAGCTTTCCCTCTTTGTATACTGCAGTGTTGCAGAGTTCTTGGGGAAAAAACAGGGAAGAATGCTGTTTGCAGAGTTTAAAGTGCTGGGCTGGGCTGGGCTAGTCTGCTGCCTGTGTAATTGGCTGATTCTGATATATTTCACCTGGCAGCTCTGCGAGTTCTCCTTGGTTAACTTCCTAATACTTCTTTTTTGTCCTTTTCCCTTTCTGTTTCCGCCCAGGGCAGCGCCACAAATGAGCCTGCGCATGCACATGCTGTGCCCATGTTTGCAAGAAATTTCAGATATATTCATGGCGTACACCTTTGGTTTCTGGTTTTCAAAAAGGACAACTGTAGACACGCCTCTTGCAATCCTGAGCAACTCAGGGCAAAGACAAGACACTGTGCTCCAATAAGCTTACTGCCTTTCTGACACACCCTCTCATGATGTTACCTATATTCTACTCTACTACTCACCTACTCCTACACTTACACTCTTGGGACATGGCTCACATGTTGGGGAAAATTGGGATTCACTATCCTTATCTTCATTTGCATAGGATTGCCAACTAATGCATGGTTACATCTCTCACACTGAGCTTTCCCCCTTAGCAACCACTATTCAGTGGCCATGTTGTCTTCAGCCTGCCACTTACCTGCATGGCAGGATAAGCTTTTTAGTGAAAATGGCTATTTTTGGCTATTTTTAAATTATCTTCTTGTTTTTTAAAGTGCCGCACATTTGCACGGTGCTGCGCTACTCTTAAACATCGGAGATCGGGGGGAAAAAGTTAGATTTTAATAATTTTAAACATTTATAAATGCCAATGGCCTTATATTTGGCCATTGGCATGCTTCCTCAACTGTATGCATCTTTTATTTGGAGCTGTCATAGCTCCATTTAGCTATTTACAGAATGGTACTCCATTACAAACGGAGTACATTTCTGCAGCTAACACTAATCTTCCACGGACAAGTTAGTGTTTCCTTGATTGCAAATTTACCTCATTTGCATAGCTTTCAGCAAATTAGGTAATTTGCATACCATGACGCTGTTCGTGCAAGAGTAGCTTTAGCAGCTCTCATGCACACCCCTGCTGGCTGTACCTGGATTGCATAGCAGACATATTGCCTCCGTGAGCTATTACACTCTTCTTGCACTCCATGCAAGCTTTCATAAATCCAGCCCAGAGTTTACCAACATATATATGACATAAAAAATAAAAATAAATTGAATGCTTTTGCCAGACATTTAATGGAATTTTCTACACATAGTTTTAGTTTTAAAGTTTTACAATAAGTCTCTCTTGATAACAGGGGAGGTGATCACAATAATCAAGTAGAAAGCATAGAATTATAGTGGATTTTAAGGTTGCAGGTACATGTATATCCTGGCCTAAATAATTATGTGAGTATCAAACCGGAGTTAGTTGCCTGCCCCCTTAAGTGAAAGAATATGTGAACTGATGACTTGACTAAATGTTTTTAATTATCTTAATTAATTTTTTTAATTATTGTATCTTGTATAAATGGTGTATTAGTATGCTTAGCTGTATTAAGGATTTGAGAAATGTAGGTTACTACATGAAAGCGCTTGTCTACAATAAACTGCTTTTACTGCCGTGGTGATCTCCTGAGTTTTCTTTTTCTAATTTTCATTTATTCATCAAATTTTGGCTAAAACCTGTAATGTATACTTGAAACCTGGTTGGTGCACAGCTGGGCAGCAGTATCTGTGCAGAAGAAAGGTCTGGCAATCTACTTCCAAAACAAACAATGAGAACCCATTGGAGCCTACCTATAGAGTTGCCATGAGCTGATTTTGACTCAAGGGTATCTAACTTACTTACTTACCTATAATGTATATATTATGTTTAGTTCCTATGTTGAAATTTGACAGAGCATGGGGCATGTGCTGGCTCACAAATTGAATGACCATGATGATGATGATGATGATGATGATGCCCCAGACTACTGCAAACTTAGTCAGACTCTTAGGGCCAGCATGATGACCATGATGGGTTGATGATGATGACAGACCTAGACATGCATCTACCATTTTTCCTATAGCTCCGTGTAGAAGATGTCTACCACCATCACACCTGGCAAATGATTTTTGGCACCAAATCTAGGACATAGTGATAGACATCTTCCAGAAGTAGATGAGGGACCTAATAGATAACTTCTTTCAGGAAATGGCATGGACCATGTGCACGTCCTTCCAGGACATTGCTAGACAGATCTTTTATGATGTTCAACCTCATCAGGGTGGTCTCATAGGAATGTAATTAATGTCTGTGTGATTCACTATTGTAATGGTACCACCATTTTGTTTTCCTTATTCAAATTGTCATGGCCTAGGCACAATTGTACAGACATATCATATTGGTATCATACTTTCTGACATACATCATAATGTACACCACATATCGAGTCATATGTGGCTTTATCTTGATGCTGCAGTATGACACACATTAACAAATGACACATGCATTAACATTATTATTTACATGATCTTCCCATGTTGTCATCGCTGTGTACATTGCCCCATATGGCCAGGGTTGCTACTCTATCAGTCTGTATGCGTGTCCTGCTGTGCATGCAGTGCAGCATAATATTGCTTATTACTATGTCTAATACACTCTGGCTATATGTGACTGATATGACACAATTGTTTTAATTGTGTTGTTCCTGTATATACTTAGATGGGATGAGAGAAACTCATATATTACATTATCCCTATTCACATAACACATTGAGGTCAGTCAATCTGTTTATTTGTACATTATCCATTTGTATGTAGTGTACCCATTTGTATACTGATTTTTGCTCTCTTGTATCTGTTCAACAACATGACATGTCCTTGATTTCGTAACTTATGTAACATTGTTGAGTCATGCTGTCCCACGCCATAATGACCTTGCATGTGACTTATTTTGCCATGTGACTTATTTTGTTAGAGTACTCTGACAAGTACATATGAACATGTGTCCTTCACATACTGCTTTGACATTCAGTCTTCCTTATTGAAAATATAGAGGTGATGCTTTGTTTAGCATCATTTTCAAAATTCTGTTTTTCTGTCCATATCTTGCTTATGGCAATAGCTAGTCTTTTTCAACACAGGTTGTATTAGGACATGTATACACATTTTAACATACATGTCTGTGTGTACGCATCTGTAGTACATATGCACAGATTTGCATGAACCTACATGTCTCTGGCCAGAATAAGATTGGCACACAACCGCCCTTGCAATATATAACTGGTTACATGCACGTATTCCATTTTGTTTTACTGTATGTGTGTACACAGGACTGCCCTTTGATCAGTCCTACACATGTATGCTGATATTTATATCAATGACATACCTCTCAGCTATCCAGATTTTCACAGAATGTCCATATTTGTGCCTAATATTTTTAGTGTGTTCCTGATAAAATTTGTGATTTTCTAGATTTTTGTGGTGAATTAGTGGGGATTAAATTCACTAAATAATGACATGTATTTGAGTTTTGGACTTCATATCCTTCAGAAAACACATGATAACACAAGACCTTTTATTCTGGCAACTTTATAAGAAAAAACATTTAAAATCTGTCCCTACTTTTGGGGCTGTGTCTAGCCATTATTTTTGGCATTGCCCAGATTTTTTGTGCTAAGAGGTTCAGAGCTATGATGAATAATAATGATTGTTCCACCTGTTGTATTATGTTTGCATGGAAGTATGCATGTGTAGGTATGTGATATTCAAACCTACTTTTGTTGTTTAGCCGTGCCATTTGCTGTGCAACTGTTACACATTACTTTGTTGTTTGTATCATGTGTACACAGTCATGTTTATAGCCATTCCAAATGCGCTATACACATGTCAGACATTGGCCATTTGTTTTAATGTACCCTGTGAGGACTTGAAGTCCATCTTGTGCTGTGGACACCTGCATGTGCACTGTGTCTCCTTAGCTAGGGTTGTCCTGATTTATTTTGTGCCTGCATTCTATTGCTGACACTTCCTCACTGATGTGGACCTATGTTGTCTATCTTCCTCCCTGCTTATATTTTTGGCCTACATGTTTTACATATACATGGCATATGTTATATGTATCTTTACCTTCCCGTAATGTGTCATCATTATAATGCAGGTGCCCTGGTACTATATGACCTTTTGCTATATGCTACCATGAAGACTATCATACACGTGTAAGGCATATGCACACAATGTTATGGCAATTGAGTAGATTCCATCAGTGTTTATATTGTACTTATGTGTTGTGGATTATCAACACATATATATGCTTCCTGCCTGCATGCAGTCTTGCATGCCATAGCTTTCATTAATTATATGCTACTTCATATTCCATGTCACTGCTGCGGGTACGTGTGATGAGACTACTTTCTGATTGGCTTAAGTAATGCCTTTGCATGTCACACATCTACATTGTACCTGAACATCCGTATGTGTTGCTCTGGCATGGCATGTGTTTGTGACATATGGATCTCATTTCTCCTGCGTTTACGTTGTGTGTACTTATTTGTTTATTACGCAGCCACATTGCTCTTTTGCTGTAGTATTGCTGCTCGGTACTGTGCTTAGCTGTTTGCCTTTTGCATTCAGGATCGGAGGTTCTAGTCTGCGCCTGCATGTCCTTGTCTTCATTTGATCATCCTTGCTGTTGCTTGGTTTACACTTGCACTGCTCACAGCTTTATGGATTATTGCATTTGATATCTATTGCTTCCTGTAATGACAGCACTCCCAATGTAGTGTTCTCCAGCACACACCCACCACTGGTCATACTCATCTGATATGACTGTCACACAGTTTGCATTGATTTGCGCATCGATACAGGTGTATTTTTGTGTTGCACCATGGCTAGCATGCATCCCTACCCTGTTTATCACTTTTCCTTCACCTGCATTGTATAGTCTGTAAGTGTTCTGTCTGGGTACCTTAAAGAAAGAAAAAATGGGTAGCATTCACATCAAGAAAAGTAAAATGCACATGCCTCTCTGACTCTTGCTCTGACTTTTCTATTCCATCAAACCTCTTGTGTTTTCCTCAGTAACCATATTCCCTTGGATGTGTACATTTCTTGTGTTCCCCATACATGCCCTGCATTCCTTGCTATCTACTGTTTGCCATGTTGCCATGAGTGCCCTTTACTTTACTTTACTTAATTTTTATTAGAAATGTTATAAACTAGAGTGTATTCTGCAAATTGTGATGGGAATATTTATATATGTCCATCTACATATAATGATATCCATAAATGTTTAACTACATTTGTTACTTTTCAGACATACTGAATGATGCACTGTTGTCCTCATTTAGTACTTTCGACATATTACTGAAAGTTCTGTTGGGCTTGTATACCTTCTGTAGATGTGCATCGGTAATGCACATACGTATATTACTTTATGAATGACTAGATGTGCATTGGTAATGTACATATGTATATTACTTTATGAATGACTAGATGTGCATTGGTAGTGCACATACGTATATTACTTTATGAATGACTAGATGTGCATTGGTAGTGCACATACTTATATTACTTTATGAATGACTAGATGTGCATTGGTAGTGCACATACGTATATTACTTTATGAATGACTAGATGTGCATTGGTAGTGCACATACGTATATTACTTTATGAATGACTAGATGTGCATTGGTAGTGCACATACGTATATTACTTTATGAATGAGTTTTCCTGGAATACGTATGTGACGTGAGTAATAGTGGTTGTGTTGACATCATTGGTTATGTCTGCCTTGTGCTGAGGTATTTTCTGTAGACTGGGGCATATTTGCATAGAACTTGTTTACCTGCAAATCTTGTGCTGAAGTCTGTGGATTACATCAAATTCTGCTAAGTTTATGGAATCTAGTCCCCTACTGTGACATTATATCCTTATGTGTTTAATATCTGCAGCAAAGGATTTCAGACTATGTCAGACTACAGTTATGTTACCACACAGATGCTGTCATTCTCTTATTTTAATAGGTAAGGACTAGGCAGTCAGTTTGCAGACCATTACAAACCTAGACACAAACCCTTATTCAAAAGTTCTCTCTAGATTTAAGGAGCACAAGACAAGCTAGAAAGAAGGAGAATTTGAAGCTGCCCATCCAATTATCTAGGTTTACCTTGTAGGTGACAAGGATGCTACTCTGTTTAACATGTGCTAGAAGTCCTTCCTAGTGATGAGGGATACTTTGGATACGAATCTACCACACCTACATGTCTTATTTAACTGCTGATAATGGTTTACTTTCCTTATCAGTGTATTTGAGGTACCATTTATTCTGTGAAGGAGTAGGTTGTCAAAGGGGGTTGGATCCTTCATGACATGAAAGGCTGGAC
Organism: Protopterus annectens; assembly: GCF_019279795.1. Classification (NCBI taxonomy): domain Eukaryota; kingdom Metazoa; phylum Chordata; order Ceratodontiformes; family Protopteridae; genus Protopterus; species Protopterus annectens. The sequence goes on from NC_056742.1 coordinate 456,722,320, forward strand.
TCAGATCACCATGGCAGAGTCTATCAGAAAATGAGTATGGAGAGAAGGTTACCAGTCTGCCCTAATAACTAAGATTTTTGAGGTCACTGATCTTTTTTAATTATGAATCTCTGAGGTGTCTCAAGTTCAGTGATATATTTAGACAAATATAGGCCAACATGTACATTATACTGAATAACTTGTTTGATAAGATAAGAGTAAAAGGGAATTAGGACTTCTCTTGATGTCATGGAGATGTTTTTGGAAATTAAATGAGCTAGATGGAAAGCTTTCTGAACTTCTGTGGAGGCATGATGGTCAATGTAACGAATTATCTACAAGAGTGCCTCTGTCCTTTATAACAGTGTCTGATGGGAGTCATGCAGCTGCTACATAGTTTGGGAAAATGTTTTGTTTTGTTTACCAAAATAAACTCTGCCACATTTTTTAAATATTTAATTTGAGACTATTGACGTTGCACCACTTATTAACACGATCTAACTCTTGCTAGAGCGATTATGAGCTAGTGGAATATCAAACAACACCCAATTTACAGTCATCTGCAAATTCAGATAACCAGAGGTGAGGAGTACTGAGCCTGAATCTCTGAAAAACAGATGTTAAATGAGAAACAGCCCAGCACTGAGTTCTGTAGTACATCATTGATAACTTGTTTTATTCTTTCAGAAATGATACCAGCATCTCTAACTGCATGGGTTCTATTAGACAACCAGTTACCATCTACCATACAACATACGGATTTATAGTTTAATAGGCGCTTAATAGGTTACTCGTCCATGAGGATATTAAGAAACCTAGTCATACATTCCCATGGTAATTTTAAGCCCTTACATGTGAACAAATAGCTATGTGAACAAATACAGAGACAGGTAGAACAAGGATATGTTGAGACATTTACATGTTGCACATTTCCATGAAGGATGTGGGTGATAAACCAGGGTGAATCTGCAGTTTCCATCCATTCATCCAAATTATTTTTGTAAAGTGTAAGTGAAGTACTTTGCTTTATGTGGAGTGGAAGACAGTTCCATAGGAGAGATATTTTGTGTGATACATAGCTATCTATCTGTCCACCATATTCTAGTTATATAGCAAAATACCTTTAAATCCCATGAAGGTGTGCTCATGCAAATGTTGGTGTTACAGGTGTGACAGGGCAGGGTCTGTTGAGTTTCTATACACAAGGCAGAGTTTGTCTTTTAGTAGCCTGTACGATACAGAGAAGAGGGACAAAGCTTTGAAATGGTCTGCATATTTTTTTTGTGATCTAGGCTCTTGATTTTTTTTAGTAAGAAAATGTTATAGTTCCTCCTGCTGTGACAAGTATTTGGTACATACTGAATGAGGTACTATATTCACTGATTTACTCAGTGAGAGCTGGGAACAGTGAAGTGGTTATATCCATGGACCTGGATGCCATATCTTTAGACATAAGCTGTGTGATGAAAAATAACTTCCTTGCAATAGTGAATCCATGTCAATCTAAGGACAGTTAATTCGACAACAGAGGTCCCAGATCCCTGACTGCAGGATCAACTTTCAGGGGTGTATTGTTAATGACTTAGTTATAAGGGAAGCTATGCTTGCTGAAGGATATGATTATACATTTCTTGGCATTTAGTTTTAGTCTATGGTTTTGACACCAACTATTTGTTTGGAAAACAAATTTTGATACTATGAAATGGATCCTGCTCAAACCAGATTGTTTTGCAATAAACCAACACCTAGATTCACATGCCAACATTCAAAATACTGACTTTGCATCTCTTTCCTTAACACTGTTTTCCTCTCTTGCATTGCCCACAGCGTACATTTAACTTACAAGGATATAGACAAGCAGTATATTTGCTGAAGTGCTTTGCTGTCAGAGTAAGTCCAAGTGGGCACCGGTCTTTTTTTATTACTGACCATGGAAGAAAAAATAAAACAGTAAATTGCATGTCACACATTTATATTTAGATTTACAAGCCTGTCAATAATGCACACCTAAGGAATAGTGTCAGAGTCAACAGGCAGGTCCAGATGTGCTCTCTGTAGTGCATAATCACCATCCACTGCTTCAGTTACATTTTTAAAGACATTAATGAAGTGAAAGAGACAGGACCTTCATTTGAGAAAGTTGAAATGAGGATGGTCAATGGTTAAGATACTTCTAACGTCCATATTAATGAAAGCTGGCAGTTGGCTTGCAGGATTAAGGTGCTGTTAATGAGCTGTTTCTTGTGGTGCATAGGTGCAAAGTTTGATTCGCTCAGCTTCCATTGCCTAACCATGTGACTAACTGTACACAACTCTCAGGGTGAATCTGAAAAGGGTCCATGGAGATCAGTGCTCTACCACAGAAAGCAAGCACAAATGAATAAAGTCTGAGATAATATACTCCATAGCTTTACATGTGAGGCTAATGCATCCATAGCGACCAGCATCTGTAGTTGGACCACCCTTGTAAAATGGCATTATAATGATAGTTTTCCAGGCTTCAGGTATGCAACTAATGCAAAAGCTTAGATTAAAGAGATAAATCTGGAGTTCAAATAGGCTATACCTGGCACTGATAATCAGGTAACCCTGTATGTTATCAGACTCCCTGGATGAGGTATTCATAGCTTTTGAGAGGGTAGAGAGAACTTGTTCCATAGTAATTGCAAGGAGTGGTTGGGTTTGTGCAAAATCTATTGAATAGTACAAGTGTGGGTGAAATAACACTTGCAGTAAATTTGTCAGCTATGATATGAGCTATTTAATTTGTGTCAAAGTGTGCAGTATTATTGTGAACTTGCAGTGATGGAGATTGTTTCTTAACTTCCTGACACAGGTAAGCAATGAGTTATATTATTTATTTTTTTTTTTTTTGGTTAATGCCTATTTTAAGTTCATACTTAGCTTTGAGTTTCCCAAAGGTCCCCTTAAACTCTGTATTCATTTGTTTGAGTGGCTCTTAATGTAGGTAGAATGAAACCTCATAAGAATTAAGCAATTTCTTTCTCTTGCTATATAACTTATTTATTCGGGTATTCCACCATGGGGGTTGCTTTTAAATTTCTCACTATATTTGTTTTGAATGGAGATGGCCATATGAGTGCAACTATTTAAGTGGGAGTGGAATTCTGAGGCATAGATAGCAGCTTTAGGAATGAGATGCATTGCAGGAGGGTTACACTAGAATTTATTTAGATCTTCAGGTAACTGAAGAAGGTTTGTTTTTAAGGAGTCCAAAAACAGAGAGGCATTTATGGGGAAGCACCAGCAGTTTTAATGGAAAAGGTCACTAATTTATGATTAGATTTAACAAGGTAGGGTTGTACATATGGAGCTGTGCGTGAGGTGGCATATTTGTCAGAACTAGATTAAGGATATCAGGGCCCCTAGTAGGATGGCTAACTGTTTTGTAAAAGAGATTTAGCATTTATAATGTCAAGGAAGTGCTAGGCATGGCAACCACTGACAGTGTAATTCAGCCAGTTTAATGATGGACAGATGAAGTTCCCCCAATAGAAAGTTGTTACATTTAATGGGGATTTGAGCTGTTATGTTAAGATTGCTATCATGCTTATAAAGGGTCAAAAGGGGCATTTTATAACTTGCTATGAAGTTGTAATTAGTCTTGTTTATGGTGACTGGGATATTGTCAGTAGGTCCAAAGACGTTATAGTCACTATACTCAGAAGCAGCGAGGTGGTCTCTGTAACTACACATATATGAATGTGTTGAGTACAGTAATGTTAATGTGTTCTGATATCCTTGACAAATACTCACGCACACCTACAATTGTCAGTAGGTCCAAGGACGTTATAGTCACTATATTTAGAAGCAGCGAGGTGCTCTCTGTAACTACACATACATGAATGTGTTGAATACAGTAATGTTAATGTGTTCTGATATCCTTGACAAATGCTCACGCACACCTACAATTGTCAGTAGGTCCAAGGACGTTATAGTCACTATATTTAGAAGCAGTGAGGTGCTGTCTGTAACTACACATATATGAATGTGTCGAGTGCAGTAATGTTATTGTGTTCATGGACTGCCCATCAGATGGACTCTGCCTCTTAAATAATGCCACAGTAACTGACCTGTAATCCTGCCTGCACAGTAGTCCTATTCATACTACATGAAGCAACGCAACACTGTAAATTACTCTTGGGTGGTACATATCTGAGTGTGTAAGTATTCATGTTAATTTGTCATGTGAAGACTGCATCCTGTCCAGCACTACCTTATGCCAATCTATTGTTTGTAAATATTCCATAACCATGTGAGTTTTAACCGGATAAAGATAAATTAATTCCAAAAAGTAATGAATGAATGAGTTAAAGTATTCATGAAAATAACTGTGATGAGAAGCTGTAAAAACAAGTTGATGCACAGCCTCAAAGTTGTGAAATAGGAGGGTAAAAGATGGAAGGCAATAACTTGAAATGAATAAATGTGCTTAGTTAATAACAGTAAAGAACCACTACAAAAGGACAGCACATACTAGACAAAAGATGACAAGACAGCAAATGAAGAAAGCAAGGGATGCATTTTCGCTAAACTCAGGTGTATGTAAAGACCCTTTCTATCTTAAATCTTACTAGAATATATTTGGTTTCTGTCCTGTTCTCCATATAAAGTCTAAGAATTCCATGCCTTTGGACTGCCATGATTTCAGGGATTTCCCTGAATTTGGTTTAAACTTTTATTCTTTCTTCAAATGTATGTTTTTTTTTTTGTAGAAAATGTGGTAAACTATAGTCAAAAATAATGACAATCATTAAAGTTAGCATTATATTACTCCAGAAAATGCACTCTAATCCATATCCTTGTTTTTTTAACTTTCTGCATCATTGTTGCCAATATTTGACAGGTCTCCCTGATTCGGGAGCTTTGCTCTTAATTTTCTTTTACTTTGCCCCTGATCCTGGAGATAAGAGGTTGAATAAACTGCTTAGAGATGCAGGAATATGTTTAATTGACCTGTGTATACTATAGAAGTCAACCTAATAAACTAATACCAAATTTAAATATAACTTAAAAATTGGCTTTGAGAAACTAATAATATTGAACTTATTTTTATATTCCAAAATTCCACAGATCAAATATTTAGCTTTTGAATCTACATACAGAATAAATATTTTAATCACTTGATGAATGGCAGTCTGCTACAAAGAGTCATACATAAATGCTTCTTTCCTTGTGTCACAGTGCATAATTTTTACACCTGAAATGATGAAAGAAACCTTATAAATCATGCTAGCTATCTTAAAAGGAGTTCCTTTCTTTGAGGTTATTTCTGATTAGCCCTTCTGGGTGAGACTAGTCATATTTAAATAATATATTTTGCAAACATATTTATTGCAGTAAGTGTTTGAATTAAGCAGAATCCAATTAGAATTGTAATTTTGTTGCACTTTCATAAAAAAAGTGCTCAAGATTTGTTATTTAAGTGAAAATATGCATTGAAATAATGCTATGTCTTTAAGGGCCTTAGAGTCTAATTATTTCCGTGAATGCCATTTGGCTAAATTTGCCTGACACTGGATTTCATTAGGTGTAAATTACACTGTAGTGCTTCGGGCTTTGAAGTAGTTGAATGAGCTACTGGTAAAGGGTATTTTTCTTTCACACATCATTTCTCATTTGCCTCAACTACTGGCCAGTAGCCCAGTATTTTATACTAATGGAAATTAAGTAATCTAGCTGTAATACACATGTCAGGTCCTTGTAGCTTTCTCCTGTGTGGCAGTTATTAAAGTTCAGACTGAGCCAAGAAATTGATCTGTGTCTAAGGGGTTAAGGACCTTCAGGTAACTTTGGATTTTACAGCCTTATTATTATAGTTATTGCGCACTGACACAGCAACTAATGACAGGCTGTAAAACTATCTGTGTGAATGCACATCCTTAAAACCAGACAGAGGAAGACTTATGTTCCAAAACAGCAGATAAGAAGTAAGTGGTTATATTTTCATTGTGCATAATAAAATGTCCAGGATGTACTATAGCCTAACGCAGGACTTTTTTTTCTCTCTTAACTAGTTGTAACACCATTTTTTCAACTTAAGAAATCAATTAATCTGTGTGTGTTTGCATTTCAGTGGAACATGTCGGACTGTAGTGAAGCGCTACTGTTTACTCATGCAGAGGGAATAAAATGTACATTAACTCTTAAAGGTACAATCTACCTGATGTTGGAAAAGAACCCACAGCCTTCTGCATCAAAGGTGAACATGGCACCTGTTGTATCACTGACTTGCCTTAGCAGTTAATTATGCTGATGCTGTTAGAATATGTATGGTTACTGCCACTTCCCATAAAAACTAGTTTTTGTTTGGCTGGAGTAAATTTGTTTCATATTGCATTTGTCTTGGGGCTGGATTTCTATATAATCAGGAATGCCATGCATAGCAAGTCTGCCAAGATGTTACCACTATCCGAGAGTATAGGAACTGGCATGCATTCATTCACTCATGCCTTGCTTCATTCATTCTTTCTCTGATTAGCTGTGTAATCCAGTGTGGGATAAAGTTGGACCCAGCCCCTGTGTTCAGTTAGTGCAAGATACAGCAGCTCGTTATGAATGGGACACCACTAACACACACAGACACACAAGCATACACACATAGTCTCACTTGGCACACAGACCTATGGCAATTGGAAGATTGCCAACTCACCTCCAGCTTGTCTTCAGAATGTGAAAGGAAATCAAAGTATCCTGCAAACGCCGAATTGGACATGGGAAGAACATATAGAATGCACATATGGTACCCCAGCTGAAAACTGAACAGGAAAAGTAAAATTGGAAGATTGCCAACTCACCTCCAGCTTGTCTTCAGAATGTGAAAGGAAATCAAAGTATCCTGCAAAAGCCAAATTGGACATAGGAAGAACATATAGAATGCACATATGGTACCCTAGCTGAAAACTGAACAGGAAAAGTAAAATTGGAAGATTGCCAACTCACCTCCAGCTTGTCTTCAGAATGTGAAAGGAAATCAAAGTATCCTGCAAAAGCCGAATTGGACATGGGAAGAACATATAGAATGCACATATGGTACCCTAGCTGAAAACTGAACAGGAAAAGTAAAATTGGAAGATTGCCAACTCACCTCCAGCTTGTCTTCAGAATGTGAAAGGAAATCAAAGTATCCTGCAAAAGCCGAATTGGACATGGGAAGAACATATAGAATGCACATATGGTACCCTAGCTGAAAACTGAACAGGAAAAGTAAAAAAATGTAAGTAAGCAATGCTTATATGATGTCACATAATTTAGGATAAAAGTGGGAGTATGTACAGTTTGACTGCACTGAATTCTATCCAAGATCACTGTCTCACAGACTTCCATACTGCTGAACCAATATAACGTGATTCAGTAACACTCAATTCAAACAAGTTGTGCTGTGTATGTAGGGACACTAGAAACATCGTGACTGAATCTAAATGTCCTTATTGTTCTGAACTGACATGGATTTTGGGAGAAAAAGTAAAAGAGGGCAATAGACTACATATGCCAGCCATGCATAAGTTTTAATCAATTAGCCAAAAAATCTGGATGAAGCCTAAACTAATGGGGAGACAAAACCCTCAAAATAAGGACATATTTTAAATATTGCTCTTGTAAACTTAAAAAGTTGCTAGTGTAAAAGATTGTGTGTAACCATACATTTTCTGAAGGATATGAAGTCTGAAATTCAAATGTCTGTCATTATTTAGTGTATTTAATCCTCACTGATTTGTCACAAAAATCCAGAAAAAAGCAAATTTTATAAGGAACAGGCCAAAATATGAGACAAAAATCTGGACAGTTGAGAGGTATGGTGCCATGACATCACAGATATATATTTGCATTATATATCGGTATCAAAAATTCTGTACTGTAAATGTTGTGCATCATTGTATCTACATGTACACCCACAGATGGTTTGGTAATAAACGGGACAACAACTTTAGTCAATTCTGCAAGCCTGCAAGCATTTCTTATTTAAGTCACACATACTGAAACACTGTCCCTAGCACTAATCAACAAATATGTACAATGTTGCAGACAGACCACTAGGTTTTGCATAAACCCTCAAATAAGGCAAGACATATGGCTTACATATTTTCATTGCATTCTATTCCAGTTAACACTTAATCTGTGGATTAATGGACTATCCATGATGGCTTTACTGCTTCCTCATTGGCATATCAATATGTAAAGCAGAAAAGCCTTCTTTTTCAGTTGAAGCAATTTTAATGCATTGGCAAGCGCAACGCTTTGCTTTGTTCATTGCGTAAATTGTTTTGAAATCCAACCCTGGTGTATTCCTTAGTATTAATTTAATGTCATTTTCCATCCTACAAAAAAAAAACAGCATGGTAGTAAGTGATCAGTGTTTGAGACAGCTATGTTTTTTAAAACATCACATGGATAAGCAAGACATGCATTTCAGTTAATTCTGAATCTCAGTAACTGCTTGGCATGTGCTTTAAATTTTATTCTGTCCCTCAAAAATATGAGTAAAGCTGATAAAACAATCATTATTACATGCATCAAATAAAGTAAAATAGTGAAGTTAGACAAATCTTTGGTGGGAATTCAGTAAAGCTTACACAATGTTTTGGTGAACACATTGTGGCATGATGCGTACATGAGCGTGAACAATTTTAGATTCAGTAAACATCACTTAGAGGTGCGCAAGCATGAGCAAACAGGGAAAGTTCTGTAGAATGCAAATTATCTCATAAGTAGTAGAATCTTATGCAAATGACCCAGGTGAAGTGATCCAACAAGCAGAAAGGCTTACGTGTAGACTCCATGTCAGTGTCCATAGTGTACGCGGAATGTTTCTGCATACAGGAGTCTACACAGAAAGAAGGGGATGTAAAAGTCCACAAATATGCACATAACTCACCAGAAAATGTTAGATAACATACATATATGTGCAAAAGGTACATTTTGGATGTCTGAAAAAGGAAGGGAGTATGTAAAATGAATAATATTTTTTTTAATAATTTTGGCATGTTAGTGTGCAAACATGCTTACCAGAAATAAAAATAAATAAATAAATAAATAAATAAATAAATAATAAAAAATAAAAAATAACATTTCTAATATGGCTTTAACAAATGTACTGTAGGACCTTGTGTTGGGTCTGTACAATGGTGCATATGTGCTGTTACCAAGCTCACACAGATATGAGCCATGTAGTTTCTAGGCTGTCGGCACAGATATGTATGCAAATGAGGATGATTTCCTGAACTGCTAAAATGAGCAACCATGTCCCCATATCCACTTTGTGTAGACTCCTACACAATGTTGATATTCCCAGAGGATATGGATGACATCAGGGGTGTGTGTCTCATTAGTTTTAGGCCTTTTTTTCCCAGCATGCATGTTTACATGGCATGCCTCATAGCTTAGCGTGTTCACAGAGACAGACTACCCATGTGACAGTGATGACATATAGAGCAACCAATTAAAACTGAATAGCTTCAATAAATATTTTTGAGTTTTGTATAAGCAATGCTGTGCACCACAGTGCATAGCACAGTGTTGTACACTAAAGTAGGGCCTTTAAATAATGTTAATTATATCCTGGACAGGTGAACTGCATCATAAATAGCTAATCCCACATGGTGGACCTAAAGCAGAACTGTATAAAATATGCATACATCCTACATCCTGTTTTTCCCTCTATACTCTGGGCCATTGGAGTAGAGACTTGAAAATTTTAACTGGATAATGCTAGGGGCTGCTGCAGGTCTGCTACATCTGTATGTGCTAGATGCTGAAGTCAATGCCACTGGTGCTGCTGACAGCATGCCTAGGCTGAGAAGGAGAAGAGTGTTCAGGCCCAGGGTAACCTTCCAGGAGCTACATGAGTTAGAAATTATAGAGCACTACAGTGTGGACAGGGATATATTTCAAGAACTCACTGAGCTCTGCTGCCCTCAACTCAGACTCAGAGCAAACAGAGGGTAACCCATCCCAGTGGAGACAATGGTATGTGTAGCCCTTAGGATACTAGCTACAGGTACTTTTCAAAGACCAACTGGGGACATGATGGGTGTGTCACAGGCATCTGCATCCAGGATACTCAGCCAATTCCTGGATGCTATGCTTTCACATGCCAGTGAGGACATATCTTTTCCCCTTACCTCTAAGGCAAGGACCGGCAATAGGCATCACTTCTGCTGTGTAGCACATTACCCTGAAGTACTGGATACCATAGATTGCACACATGTCAGACTTAAGCTGTGGTATGTACGTTAAGTACTATCATCTATAGTGTTTAAGCCTAGATAAGTAGGGGTTCTTATCTCACTAAGGCCCGCTTTGTGTGTTTATGTGTGTATGTGTATCTTTCTACAAAACAAATGTGAATCCCCACTGACTTCCAAAGTGCAATGGAGATGCACTTTTTGCTTTAAATACTGCAATATGTAGTATGTAAGACTAGATAGATAGGGGTTCTAACCTCACTACAGCCCACTTGCTGTGCATGTGCATTTTCCTACAAACAAATATGATTACCAAATTGACTGATGCTACATATATTTCCATGCAGTTTAAGACCATGATTGTGTCAACAATCATTTGGTCATGTATGACCCTCTTGTAGGATGATGACATATTTTGGAGAGACTATGACCACTCCCAGTTTGCAGGCATCAGCAAACCTGTCAGCCACAGATATTTACTTTGTGTTTGTACATTGGATAAATGGATTCCAAACCTTAGAAGACCACTGGTTACAACTCTGTTGTTGGAGGTATATACCCCTATTCTGACTATATGAGTGTTATCAGTGATCCAGTTAGTGACCACTCTAATGATATAACTGTTGATGGCTAGCTGGGTGGGTTTGTCAATGATACCTGAGTGGGAGATAGTGGCAAACTACTTGGCTAAGTCCAGGTGGTTGTATATACAAATGTCTCCTCATCCAGGTAATTTGTGACTGCCTAATTGATGTCAACCAGTTTTAACAAGCATGATCTCCCTTTCACAGATCCAAACAGTGCAGAGTCAATTGTTTTTAGATTACCTATATCTTTGTTGATATGGCTCGTGATGATTTGCCCCATGGCCTTACAGATATGGTTAGTCAGGCTAATAGTTCTATAGTTCCTATGGTCAGTGGACATGCCACCTCTGTGCAACGGGATAACACTGGCTGATTTCCAGTTAGTTGGGATGCAGCTGGCAGTTACACTATCATTGCAAAGACTTTTCAATGTTAGTAATCCATGTTGGATACCGTGTAGGATGCAGCCTGGGATGTTAGCAGGTGCAATAGATGCTGTGTTCATCACCTTAGAGAGGCCATTTACTATCTGCTCTTTAGAGATACAAGGTATGGGACAGGTTGTACCGATGTCATGGTGTACATGTGGTGTGGGCAGGACAGTGCAGATGTCATAGAACCTGTCAGCCAACAGGTTAGCTATGTCTACATGCTTATTATAAATGGTATCAATAAGTACAAGTTTGGCAATAATGCAGGCCTTTCCTCTTATGTTATACATGTAACTACAAAATGCCTTGTGGATGTAATTTGTGGTGGTGGCTAATTTTGTTCTATACTTTGTTTTGCATGACTTCACAACAACACTTATTTGCTTGTTTAAGCTGAGGAGGGAGTGCTATCATTTTAGGGGGGGGCTCCCTCCCTCCTAATGTGAGACACCAATATCTACCTGTTATTGTAAAGCCTGCTAATGGCAGTTGTTCACCAGGAAGGTTTGCTGTGTCATGAGGAGATTATTTTGCCCCTGTCAGGTACAGGCGAGTCAATGCAGTTGTACATGTGCTTTTATAAAGCATTGGTGTAGAGTTTGGCATAGTTGCCTGTTCCATCTGAGGGTGGTGGTGCAGTCAAGCTATTTATACCATCCCATAGGAGGTTATAACCTGCTTTATTGAACTTTATTACTTTATATGCTGCAAGGCGGGAAGTGTCAGGTGTGATACTTTGAATGGGACCAGTTTGTGGTCAGATCTTACCAGGGAGGACCTCACAGTGGACGATCTACAGAGGTCACCTATATTGTAAGAACCCGATCCAGTACATTGTCTCCCCTTGTGGGGATGTTACCCCACTGGTCCAGGGCATTGTAGTTAAGAAAGTCAACTAACCTTTGGGCAAGTGAGTTTGAGCATGAGTAATCTACCCAGTTGCTGGGTAGTTAAAATCAACCAAAACCATCTTGTTTTGATGTATCTTGATAAACTCAAGTAGATCCATTTAAGCACAGTGGGTGTCCTGATTCATGGAGTTGCCGCTGAAGCTGGCAATGGCTTGACTAGGTGCCCTAAAAATAGGCAATATCACATGCAGTTTCTCCAGGGAATTATACTGTCTTACCAATCTGGATATGTATCTGTCCTTAATGAATATTGGTACACCACTTCTATTACTTTGTATTCTTTAAGTTTGAAGTCTGAAGATGTGGAAGGAGGTGTATCCTGGTATGGCTATGCTGCTCTCAACAGCCTTGACCCAGGTGTCTGTGACTGCACAAATGTCTGCATCTTGCAAGGTGGGGACAGCTTCCAGTGAGTGCAGTTTAGTGGTGAAATTCCTAGCGTTTAGCAGTATCACTGTGATATTGTTAGTAGATGGTGTTTTCTCACTGGAAATTTTTTTTCTTGAGACACCACCTAAAAGGCTCACTATGGGGTGGCAACAACCTTGGCCAGTAGCCAAAATTTCAGGGGTGACTGATGAAGACAATCTCTGCCAAAGCATTGAGGTCTGTTGAGTAGGTAATCCCAGGCTGACAGATAGTGGACCCTCTTACAATGACACCACAAACTATGGCAATTATTGAAGTTGATCATTTTTCATTTGTATTGAGCCATCATCTTAGGCGACAGTAAAATGCAGCCCAAGGTCAAGGCATACCTACCTGAGACACATACTCTGTCAGCCCAGTCATGTCTCTGCATACAGTCCAGAGAGGTATGTCTCACGTTTTACACACCAACAGCAACTATGACATAGTCATAACAGTACCTGATGCTGGCAGACTTGAGTTCATGCATGATATGGCATATCTTGGCACCTCACAGAGAGCTGAATGTGACCGTTCCCTTATGTAGCCTGGTGAGAGGCACATCAGTGTGTCTCATGATGTAATCACCTATGAGTAATATGTTTGATTTTGTGTTTTGCCCTAGGTGTTTTGACCAGTTTGACAGTATTGCCTGAGCTATTATGCGTACTGTGTTCTTTAGAAGTATGATTATGTGTAGTGGGCTTGCGTTTTGATTTCTGAGGTATCTGGTGTTTACTTGTGTGTCTGGTAAAGACATAAGCACATGTAGGTATGTGTGATGTGGGTTTGAGTAGGGTAGGAGGTGGTCCTTCTAAGCATTTACTTCTCTGCACTCATGGCCACTGTCATTGGCCTCCAACTGACTAAATTTGCAGAAGATTACAAATTAGGAGCTGTTATTGAACCCTACACTCACTCAACAGCTATCCAGGATGGGCTGACACAGACATTCAATTGTTCTCAGAGCAATGGACTAACAGTAAATGCCAAGGAATGCACACTACTATCCCTTGGGAAGTAATCCACCCCTGGTAACTAACATACTGACTGAACACCTCCAACAGTTGACCCAGTAGTCAGATACTTACAGGCACATAGTGATCTAGCCTCTGACTGTCATGGGTTGGTAATATTTGGGGATGCATTCTATGTCACACAACCTATAAACAAAGGTATGGCATATAAATCCAAGACAGTTATTTTCCACTGTATTTGGCATTCATCACACCTATCACTGAGTGGAATGGCACCTTTGGTTTGTAACTAACAAGGCATATCCGACAACTGTCACCTCCACAGAGGTTCCATAGTAAACCAATACACAGTGCACATAACATGCCCTATGCAGATCGTGTCAAGCCTGTAACTGTGTATTCTGTCTCTGACATGCTTTGGAGTGGAGGTGTATGCCTCCCATGTAGAGAGGCGTCTGACTGTGGTATAAACCGGACATGCTGTAGAGACAGGTATGTAGCCCAGATACTATACCCAGTATGTAACAGGCTCCCCATGCATGTGAAGCACAGCTCCGCTCTACTGCAAATCATGTGCAAGTTACATGACAGGATGGGGAACATGACAATTATAACTGCTTTAGGACAAATGCCTCTAATGGACACATGGAAACAGTGGATGGTTCAGCTCCCAAAACCTTGCTTACACTTATCAAGGGTATCACACTTAGTCAGACTTTAGGGATGCATGGCTAGGATGAAAGGGTCCCTTGTTTTTGTTAGTCTAGTATACATGTATGAACCTATGGAGCCATGCAACTATACTGTTTTACCTTTCTGTTGACATTTTTTCTTCTGTGATGTAATTCCATCCTGAGCTGTGATGTTGATGAGTTTATTGTAAATGTGAACCCATATGTGTCTCCTACATTATCCTGAAAGTGAAACATAAACAGCGCCATGTGACAGATTTCATTGTGTGACTACACAGCTTTTAAATTGGCATCCAAGATAACATACACAACATAATATGGTTTGCACATTACAAATGGCAACATACAATATGTGTGACTGACCAGTACAAGTAGCATGAGAAAGGTAGCAATGGATGAAACAAATACAGATTCCTTTAGATAGTCACCCCATGCATCAGACATGTATCTTCATTTCCCTGCATCCATGAGAATGATGACAGAGATGTGGCACAGGTAACATCACTTGCACAGGCTGTTGTATGGGAGTGCAGGATGCCTAGGCTGACCCAATAGGTTGGCAAGCATATGTGTGAGTCAGAAAGGGGAGGAGACAAGACGGAGTATGTAGATGTGGTGTGTGTGTCTGTAGGTGACCTGAATGAGACAATGGTGTGTGAGTGTCTGCTTGAACACAGTCAAGCTCAGTGCTAGCCCTATGTGAATGTATGTTGGACAACTTTGAGCCATGCATGCCTCCGGACATGAGAACTGGCTCTGCCAAGAGTTGAAGTGGCACCTCCATGCTTAAGGTCACATGTTGGGCTACTACCTGAGGGTGACTGCTGTTTGCTGGAATCATGTCCTCCATGGAATGCCAAAACCCCAAGCACATGGCCTGCCACATCTTGGTGTGGACAGCACACTTCCCTCTGGAGCACTGGATGTACTGCCACTACAGGAGCATGATGGTGCATGGTCACATGGACTCTTAGCAGATGTAGTTGTTGACCTACATCTATGATGCTCAACTCCAACCAGACGTTCCATCACAGACAGTGTGCGTTCCAAGGCAGATAATGTGTGATCTGTCTCAGACCAATGTCTTTCTACTGCATCAGTCATCCGAACCAGAGTATCAGTAATGTGGTGGAGGCAGACACAGATGTCAAACTGTGCTGCGTCCATAACCCTGAACATTCATCAGGAGTTCCTTTCAAAACATGCCTGTGCCTCCATGATGGCCCTAAACCTACGCCGAGTGACATGTGATGAGACACCTGCAACAGGTGGTGGAGGGACAGCAGGCCTCCTACAAGCACTCCTCTGCCTGTGTGGAATCTCACCAACTGTTTGGCTATGGCCAGTGTCAACACTCACTGCAGCCACAGTAGCCACACTTCCCTTTTAAATTTTCCCACCCTCCAACTGTCCGATAGCTGTGGCCTCAGGGGACTGGATATGCATAGTCATACTGACTGTTTACAGTGATAATGAGAGCAGAGAAGGGATGTAAACCTCTATGACAGATTCAGCCCCTGCAACCCCCAGCTGTGCCTCACTTTGGCCCCCATCATAATCAGAGACTGAAGAGAGACACTGACTTCAGGTTGTGAAGGGGACAATGACCAACCTCCCAGGTCACCTGTGATATAAAGGGAAAAGCATCACATTAATACCTTCACTACTATGATCTGCCATACTATGTTTTAATATACATTAAGCTGTATACACTGCTGTCACTATTACAGACTTGTACCACCCACAATCTGAGATACTAGGACATGAGGTCATTCATTCTTAACCCAATTTTTTAAGCATTTCAAAATAAAAGCTCTTTAAACTGGATTCTCATGAGAAATACATACATTATGTACACTTTTGACATTCTGCACAACTCTGCACAATTTACAGGTGTGGCTCTCTGAAAAGTCCTGTCAGTACTGTGAAATCAATCACTGTGGTCACACCTACAAGGCCTAGGTATGACCCTAAAGTATGTACAGTCATAACATATCTCTATATTTTTCAATCATGCAGACAGTTCATCAATCCAGCCAGCAGGCTTAGGATGACACTTTAGCTAAAACCTTGAAGTCAATCTACATCTGTGACAAAAATGTTTTGTGTTTACCAGCATCAGGGGCATGTCCTCTTCCTATTCCTGACAGTCCTGAAAAACATTTGAGGGAGAGGTAATGTAAACATCATCACATGTTACAATATAACACTGGTATTACATCCAAATATTCCCCATTTACAGTAGCTGCTATGTTAACAGGTATGTGGGCCACAGTCTCTGCTTGATCTTAGAACTGTAGGTAACTGACTTCCAACACCCCATAAAACACCTGACACCCCCAAAAAACTATATACACCCTGGCATGCTAAATGTTACAGTATTGAGATGCTGATTCAACTAAACATACTTGGATGCTCCATTTGGGTGGAAATGGTAGCACCCACATCCACAACATATGATGTGATGGATGCCTGGCAGCTGCCCTGTGTTGCAAGGTTTGCCAG
Organism: Protopterus annectens; assembly: GCF_019279795.1. Taxonomy (NCBI): domain Eukaryota; kingdom Metazoa; phylum Chordata; order Ceratodontiformes; family Protopteridae; genus Protopterus; species Protopterus annectens. Next base: position 456,739,015 of record NC_056742.1, read on the forward strand.
GAATTCCTCAGTGGCTGACAGAGGTTGTTCCACTGCAGACCCACCACAAGTGACCTGATGATCCCTGGCCACGTCCGCGGCCCGTCTACATGCCAGTTGAATCAAGTCTGTGGCATGGTGTCGTACCCTGCTCATATGTGCAATTCTGATGACCCACAGCATTTATGTTATGGACCAGTTCATCCCACAAGGTTTTTCACTCTTGCCTATTTACCCTCTTTCTGGACAGCAGGACTCAGTAGTGTTGTCTTAACTCCTTAATTATGAGGTTGTTTTCTGCCCCATTGAAAGTTGGGCAACATCTGGTGTGCATGTTATCACCTGAAATACAAAAAAATTAGAACACATGTCAGGATCACATGCATGGGACCACAGTATGTACAGATATCACAATTAAGGGGGGTCTATATTGTATTGTCGCAAGCTAACAATATCGAATCTGATATTGTCGGCACGACAACATCATAAGCAAAGAATATCGGCCAGGTAAACAGAAATCTCCGTAGGGGGAGATTTCTGTTTACCTCAATGTAGTGCAGTCTCAGAGTTGGTATATTTAAGTAGCGGGGGGTGTGGGGGTGCAGGGGGGCTTGCCCCCTGCCTACGCTAGTTTTTTTTTTGTTGTTGATTTTTGTTTTTTATACTCGTTCGATATTTTACTGCATCGATCAATTGTGTTCGACATTTATTACTTCAATGCAGTAAAATTTCGACGAGGTAATATAAACGCAATTAAGGAATTCTATCAGTATTCCCTGCTTGATTACAAATCTAATGTGCAACAGTCTGTCAAACATACAAAGGGTGTGGAAGCAACTGGGACAGTTGCAATATTGACCTACACCTGCTTGTGCCATGGCAGATACTCACATATGATCAGACCCTCAACATAGGAGTCCACTTGTAGTGTGGCCCATAGCAGGAAAGCCCCCCATAACATATGTATACAGTACAATGCTAAAACATAGCTGTGTAGTATTACAACTGCCAACAAGGGCAGTATCCAGGAGACCTGTGTCCCTAGTTAACAGACAGCATTAAACCTTTGCTGTAGTCTACATCCTCTGCAGGTGTTGCACAGCTGCAGATCAATAGCATGTCACCTGTACAGTTCTAAGAAAGGCTTACTGATGTAATCCCCATTCCCCCAAGTATATTAAAACACATGCATTATGTTGAAAACAAAATGATTACTTATCTGATGGAGTACAGTGGTTAATGTTGCTTCAGCTCTGGCACATAGACCATGGATAGCTGTGTAAGAATTCTCTTACCTCACCCATATACCCTGTTTATTTATTGAGAGCAACCTACAGTATATTTCAGGCAATGAGCAAACCAGAAGAGTGACTCTTAAGCTGGGTAGGCCACAATATTAACTGATGTTTGGAAGCTATGCTAGACAGTACTGCATGCTTACTTGCTTTTACTTGCTTTACCATTTCAGGTAGGCAGTGACACATTAATAAAGATGTAAGATGTCCCAGGTATGTCATACCTGACTCTGTAATTACTTTATTGTATAATAACATTATGCATTAAGTTATTACTTTGATGTTTTCCTACTTATCATATGATTGCCTCATCCTGGCCAAGCACCTTGCATGAGACTGGACATTGCAAACCCTCTTTTCTGCAGCTGTGGTAAGAGAAGCAAACCATTATGCATACCATTTATGCACAGATTCAGCTTGTGTATTTCTAAATTACTGGCAAACATACTTATGTATCTATGAGGTGTGCCCATCCCTAGCCTCTTGGACCCAGATGTCCATATCAGGTCATTGTAGTGGTGATGACACTGCTCACCAGTGCAGTGAATACCAGTAGCACTGATTAGTTCTGTAGTCAAATGGTCTCAGGCTTCAGACTTAGACTCTGAGTCCTGGTAGTTGCCCTGCAGCAGCCGGGGTACACAATTCTTAAGCAGGAGTCCACAAAAACTCTGAACTCCTGCACTATCTACTTTTGCACATGAAAGCTCACTCTTTCACCAGCAGCACCAGGTATATCCACAGCCAAGTTAAGACTCCAAAGAATGATGTGAAATTCCCACCTATTGGCATTTAAATAGGCTGCATTCCCTCCCTTGTATGTCATGCTGTAACTTTCACACCACTTAGCATCACTCAAATTTGCATAAATCACATGTAAACAAAACTTAGCAATGTGCAAACGGGAATAGACCAGCCACAATAAAGCACCACAAACTCAGTAAAACAATAAACAACTTGATCGAGACAACGCAAGACTTAATATATCCAAAATTATCCTCCAAACAAATGATACAGGATTTCATCCCATCAAAGTATTATGGAGCTTCATCAGATAACATGATTAAAATAAGACACACCTTTAAATATGATAAAAAAACAATCAGATGTTGAAATTCACCGCACACTTTTCCTCTACAACCAATCAAAAGCATTTTAAAACACACTCCCATAAAACAGTTCCTCTTCCAGGGGTGTGTTTTAAAATGGTTTTTGACTGGTTGTAGAGGAAGGGTGTGTGATGAATTTTAACATCTGACTGGTTTTTATTATATTTAAAGGTATGTATTATTTTAATAATGTTATCTCATGAAGTTCCATAGTACTTTGGCGGTACAAAATCCTGCATCGTTTGAAGAATAATTTGGGATATTTTAAATCTTGTGTTGTCTCCATCGAGTTGCTTTTTGTTTTACTGAGCAAACGGGAATAGACCATTGACCATGTTTAAGTGCTGCTTAGCATCGTGCAGCTTTTCTAAATATAACAATGTCTAATTTAAACTAAATAGATGTTTCAGTCTTTTGACACATTTTTACAGGAATATATGTAAAAAGTATGGCTGCTCAGGATTTGAACCCAGGACCTACTACACTGTAGTTCATGACTCAACCTATCTATCCACCGGGATAACGAAGGTAACCTGTATATCTTCAGATATGCTGCAAGGTGCCTGTATGTGTGGCGCAGCTTCCCTGCACGGGTTTGCACATTGCTAAGCACCGCAGGACTATAACAACAAAATACATCTGGTTTCTATTTTTAGATGTCTAGCATATGCCTGCTGTAGATATATATGTGTGTGTGTGTGTGTGTGTGTGTGTGTGTGTGTGTGTGCAGCTAAGCATTGCAAAGTCATGTGCTGCACTGCACATATAAGCACATGAAAATAAATAAATAAATAAATAAATAATTAAAACTGAATACATCTGTTTTCTATTTTTAGTTGTGTAGCAGATGTCTACTGTACATGTGAGCAATGCTAAGCATAGCTGTGCAGTGCTCCACACTGTGCAAACAAGCACATACATGTACATAAATAAATAAATAAATAAAATTGCAATTTCATGAAGTAAAATCTGTTGTTAACTTTTCGGTCATGGTTAATGGGCCAAAAGGTATTGTGCTGTGCTTACCAACTATCCAGAATTTTTTCTGAACAGTCCTCAAGTACGGGCCAGGCTCTATATTGTTGCTTACATGGATTCAATATCCATGTTACTTTGATATCCCTTGGCAGTGTGCCATAATTAATTTGTATGGCATGCTGCTGAGGAGGAACTGTGGCTTTGTACATGGGTGCATTCCATGTAGGCTCTTCACTGAACCTACACGGATTTTATTGAATCCTGGGGTTTATGTACATTTCTGACAGAACAATAATGATAACTGTCATCAAATAATGCACAATATCAAAGCTAAACACTTTCATCAACTAGACATGTAAATAATGCAAATATTTAAAGGATGTACTACTTTGGGCCTTTCTCCCTAAATATTTGAGTTTTTTCTGAAATGAAGATGTAGATAACTATGCAAATGTCTGTATAACATGAGATATGTTCCATTTCTTCATTTTGTTCCAGATGTGTCACTCAGTAATGATTGGATATGTCTCATGTCTGGTACATGGCTCTCTATATCTCTATTTCCTCCATACCAATTTTCCAAGAAATGTCTGCATTGCTAGAAATGCTCAAAGGACATACCATGCCAGCTTTGATGTGTGTCCAGTCCTTTGTTGGTTTTCAGCTTCAGGCTAGACATGCTATGCTACAAAAAGTATGTCTTCTGAGATGAGGAATTATAAACAGTATATAGCATCAAGAAAGCAAGCCGCATAATGAAGCAGTTTCAGATATATGATGGATGAATTATAATGTTCTTAATGCTATGATCACTAACTCTTTATGATGAAATTGCCTAAACAGATGGACCGAACAGACAGACTGAACTCCAGATTATCATAAATAAGAGAATCTACTAATCTGTAGTCTGCTACAGGATGCTCTTTGTATCGTCAAGTAATAATGCTAGATTCCTCTAGGTCCCTTTTAACAAGAACTACATTATTTTGTGCAGCTTTAATGACCTGATAAGGAACTGCACTATACCTCCAATATAGGGTATACAGAAAAGTTCTTAAGACTTAAATAACAAACATTCACTCAAACAGAAAAAAAGATCACCAGAGGGCCTACTATTCTAGATATATTACTCACAAATGCATCTACATATACTCTTCCCTGGTCTGTCCTAAAAGCTGGACCATAAATTTGTGAGACTTGCTTTAAAGTCTCCAAATCCCCTGTAACCAACATTTCTGAATTTAAGAACATCAAACAGGCAAACCTCACACAATTACATAATGAAATCTCAAACTTCACTTATTAAGATGCTAGATCAATTTTTGACACAACATTCATCTTGTCAGAAGAGTTTTCCTTACATTTAGACAAATACATGGAATTAGCAGCCCCAGCCAAAGAAAAATGCAATGAGAAAATCAAAAACAATCCACCCTGGTGATCCATAAAAATAAACTTTACAACAGAAAAATAAATCTTAAATTATAGAGGAAATCCAAAACTTTTTATAACAAGTATAGTATAAAAAATATTACCAAGGAACTGAAAACAAATGTTATTAGCCCAATTAAAGTAACCTGTGAACTTAGGCTACCTTCTTAACTTACAGATAACTGCAAGTACTTCTTTAGCCATGTTAAAAAATAAAGGAACAAAACCAGGAATGCATCAACTTATCTTAAATGGGGCAATCCACTCCAACCCAAAATATACTGTCAGTAACTAAACTTCACCCCGCAAAAACATCTATCATATTCCACAAACCCCATAATCCCTTATGCCTTCATTATCACCAAGAATTGTGCTCTAAAGCTGCTATCAGAGGCCAAAAATACTTCCTCCACAAGACATGACAACATATCTGGATGTTTATTTAACAATGCCAAATACTCCCTCAGCCAACCTCTCTTCAAATTGTTTAACACACACACAGACACACACACACACACACACACACACACACACACACACACACACACACACACACACACACACACACACATACAAAGACAGAACTCCTATATTTCATGATGAAGGTCCCTCATATGAAAGTATGAATGTAACCGGTGGTGTCCACAAGGGATCAGTACTAGGCCTCTCCTTTTCTGAATTTACTTCTCTGACTTTCAAACATAGAACCAGAACCTCTGATTAACTAAGTCTGCATATTACTAGAAAATTTATTTTATTTTCAAGTTTCCTCTAACACCTGTACTCCTCAGACATAACTTAACCTATTTAATAACTGGAACAGTGAAAATGGACTGAAGTTAAACATAAAAAAGGTGTAGTATCATTGCATCTGGTAAATAGCCCACATCCTCAACATACAACAGAAATAGTATTCCAATACTAAATGAAAAAGTAGCTGGGTATCTGGGCTGGTAGTTTCTACTCCTTCTCCTTCAATCAGTATGTGTCATCTATAATCAGAAAATCCTTCTCCTGAGTACAACTAATAGCCAAACATCTATCATCCAAGGGTAAATATGTTATGATTCCCTTATATTCAACATTATACCAAATATAATAAGCCCCCTTTGAGATGTACATCACTGACATATCAAACAGCTAAGGAAGCCTTAGGAGTTCATAACTGAAAAGATTCCAGACTTTAAGCCCTCCGGCTACCAAGAGAGGAGAGACAGAAGCTATATGCTTTGATTCCGTATCGTATAGCCTCTTGAGAAGCAATTTGCACCTCAAGTACCTTGCTGTTGTCTTTGATCTCTTGTATCTGTACAGGGCTAACACTTCAGCAAGCACAAGACTAGGGACTTAAATTTTCATAGGCAAATAAACAGGATTCAGCAGAGAGATAGATTCATTGCACAGCACCTCTACCTTCTCTGGAGTAATCTGACCCTGCAGATTAAACAATGCAATACATTACCATCTTTTAAGCATAACCTGGATAACTGGATGGGTATCGTCAAGTTTACCCAAGACCTAACTGATGTAACTGTCCATGAGAAGAATGTACAGCCTGACTATGGGTTTTTTAAGGGTATTGATAGCTGTGAGACAAAATTGCCACATATCTTCTATTAATTCTATGATTCCTATGAACCTTGTGAAAATTACTTATTAATCTATCTTTCTATGTGTGTGTGTGTGTGTGTGTGTGTGTGTGTGTGTGTGTGTGTGTGTGTGTGTGTGTAAAGCTTGTGTGTGTATAAAATGTGTGTGTCTAAGACATGTGAATGCATGTATGTGCTGTTTGTATTTACATATAGCGTCTATTCCCCTACAACCAAACTGCCCCACCTGTTAGTGTAGTGGTGCATGATATACCTTCCTGAGGTGTTTTCTTTAGTGCAGTACCCAATGAATGGTCCCATATTGCCCCTTGTTGTCAGAAGCATGTTGTTGTCTACCCCATCACTCCACACAACTCTCCAGCCTTCTTCTGTTCTTTGGCAAATTATTTCAATGAATACATATCCTTATGTTATGCCCTACAAATATAATATGATTCTTTAGTACTTCATTTTAAGCAATCATATTAAATCACATTGACATATTACAAAGGTGCAGAGCATGGTACAAACATCAGACCAAGGCACATATTACAAAGATTTTGGCAGGGGACATAAAGGCATTCAGAGCTGGGACCATATTACACAAGCTCAGGGCAGGCTACACATTGCACAAGTTCAGGGCAGGGTATACAGTATATACAATGGGTCAGGGTAGGGTTTATATTATACATGGCAGGGTACACATTACACAAGTACAAGACAGGGTAAACATTGTGCAAGTTTAGGGGAGGTTACACATCACACCGTCTAATGGGAGGGTATACATTGCACATGTTTAGGGCAGGTTACATATTGCACTGTCTCATGGGAGAGTACACATTGCACACGTTTAGGGCATGTTAAATAATAAACTGTCTCATGGGAGGGTACACATTGCACTCATTCAGTGAAATTGACATGTTATACATCCATATTCAGAGCTGAGTACATATTATATGGCTCAGGGAAGGGTATGCATTGCACAAATTCAGGGCAAGGTACATATTACAGTGGCTCAAGGTGGAGTACACATTGCAATTGTTCAGGGCAAGGGACATACACATGTGCATATTCAGAGATGGGAACATATTATACAGGCTCTGGGTGGGGTACACATTGCACAGGTTCATGGCAGGTACATATTAAGTAGGTTCAAGCTAGGGTTCACGTTACATATGTTCACAGCAGGATACATATTACACAGGTTCATGCTAAGGTAAATATGTATTACACAAGTACAGGGAGGACAAATATTGCACAGGCTCAGAATTAGGTAGGGTACATAATGCACAAGTACAGGTCAGGGCACAGATTTCACAGGTTTAGGGAAAGGGACATATTACACAGATTTACAGCTGGGTACATATCAAACAAGATCAGGGCAGGATACACATTGCATAGGCTGGTGGCAGAGTACATATTACACATTCTCAGGGAGGGTACTCATGGCATAGGTTCATGGCAGGGTACATATTACACATGCGTAGAGCAGGGTACTCATGGCATAGGCTCATGGCAGGGTGCATATTATACATGCATAGAGCAGGGTTAACATTGCATAGATTCATAGCAGGGTACATTTTACACATGTTCAGAGAAGGGTGCATATTGCACATGTTCTAGGCAGGGTGCATATTGCACAGGTTCATGACCGGGTATATATTGCACATGCAAAGGCTAGGGTGCACACTGAGCAGGCTCATGGCAGCATGCATATTACACATGTTCTAGGCAAGTACACTTTGCATAGGTTCATGGCAGGGTACACATTAGACATACTCTGCGTAGGATACACAATATACAGGCTAATGGCAGGATACATATCAAACATTCTCAGGGCAAGGCAAAGATTGCATAGGTTCATGTCAGGGTACACATTACACATGTTCATGGCAGGATACATATTAAACATGCTCAAGGTGGGGTACTCATTGCATAGGTTTATTACAGAGAACATATTGCTCATGCTTAGGGCAGGTTACATAATTCACAGGTTTATGGCTGTGTACACTTTACATAGGGTCATAGCAGGGTATATATTACATATGCTGAGGGCAGGATACACATTGCACAAGCTTGTGGCAGAGTAATTATTACACATGCTCAGGGCAGGGTACTCATTGCATAGGTTCATGTCAGGGTATGGATCTACCTTAAAGGATCGAAACACCACATCATTAAATCTGAAAACATTGAGATGAAAAGAATGAAATCTGATAATATCGAACCATGAAACATCGAAACAGGTAATGTACATGACAGGTAGCACACAAAGATATGGAATGGAGATCACGGTGCAGTCGAACCATGAAACATCGAACCGGGTACTGTGAATGACAGATAGCACACAAAGGTATGGAATGGAGATAACAGTGCAGTCGAACGATGAAACATCGAACCAGGTACTGTGCATGACAGGTAGCACACAAAGGTATGGAATGGAGATCACGGTGCAGTCGAACCATGAAACATTGACCCAGGTACTGTGCATGACAGGTAGCACATAAAGGTATGGAATGGAGATCATGGTGCAGTCGAACCATGAAACATCGAACCAGGTACTGTGCATGACAGGTAGCACACAAAGGTATGGAATGGAGATCATGGTGCAGTCGAACCATGAAACATCGAACCAGGTACTGTGCATGACAGGTAGCACACAAATGTATGGAATGGAGATCACAGTGCAGTCGAACCATGAAACATCAAACCAGGTACTGTGCATGACAGGTAGCACACAAAGGTATGGAATGGAGATCACGGTGCAGTCGAACCATGAAACATCAAACCGGGTACTGTGCATGACAGTTAGCACACAAAGGTATGGAATGGAGATCACGGTGCAGTCAAACCATGAAACATCGATCCAGGTACTGTGCATGACAGGTAGCACACAAAGGTATGGAATGGAGATCACGGTGCAGTCGAACCCTGAAACATCGAACCAAATACTGTGCATGGCAGGTAGCACACAAAGGTATGGAATGGAGATCACGGTGCAGTCGAACCATGAAACATCGAACGAGGTACTGTACATGACAGGTAGTACACAAAGGTATGGAATGGAGATCACGGTGCAGTCGAACCATGAAACATTGAACCAGGTACTGTGCATGACAGGTAGCACACAAAGGTATGGAATGGAGATCATGGTGCAGTCGAACCATGAACCATCAAACCAGGTACTGTGCATGACAGGTAGCACACAAAGGTATGGAATGGAGATCATGGTGCAGTCGAATCATGAAACATCGAACCAGGTACTGTGCATGACAGGTAGCACACAAAGGTATGGAATAGAGATCACGGTGCAGTTGAACCATGAAACATCGAACTGGGTACTGTGCATGACAGGTAGCACACAAAGGAATGGAATGGAGATCATGGTGCAGTCGAACCACGAAATATCGAACCAGGTACTGTGCATGACAGGTAGCACACAAAGGTATGGAATGGAGATCACGGTGCAGTCGAACCATGAAACATTGAACCAGGTACTGTGCATGACAGGTAGCACACAAAGGTATGGAATGGAGATCACGGTGCAATCGAACCATGAAACATCGAACCAGATACTGTGCATGGCAGGTAGCACACAACAGTATGGAATGGACATCACAGTGCAGTCGTATCATGAAACATCAAACTAGGTACTGTGCATGACAGGTAGCACACAAAGGTATGGAATGGAGATCACAGTGCAGTTGAACCATGAAACATCGAACCAGGTACTGTGCATGACAGGTAGCACACAAAGGTATGGAATGGAGATCACGGTGCAGTCGAACCATGAAACATCGAACCGGGTACTGTGCATGACAGGTAGCACACAAAGGTATGGAATGGAGATCATGGTGCAATCATCAGAGCAGCTTCTGCATTTAATAACAGTGTTAAACCAAAAAAGTATTGCTTTTCAACATTTGCAATGGAGATCACAGTACAGTGGGGATCAGGAAATTTACCCTTATCCCACTAAAGTGCGATCTCAGAGTTGGTATATATAATTTATGGGGGATGTGTGGGGCTATGGGTGGTGCAGGGGGGCTTGACCTGAGCAAAACTCTTGAAGCAGGTATATTTTTTGTTAGATTTTTGTTTAATGGAAAAGGTGCTCTGAGTGTAGCATGATCATCCTTAAACAGTTCTGTGTACTTGGTTCTATGTTTGCAGTTTCAGTAATGTAGCCTTCAATGTTATCAGGTTTCATTCTTTCCATCTCGATGTCTTATGAATCAATGATGTGGCATTTCAATGCTCTGAAGACCCCAATGTACATATAACACATGTTCAGAGAAGGGTGCATTTGCACAGGTTCATGACAGGGTATATGTTACACATGCAAAGAGCAGGGTGCACATTGCAGGGTTCACAGGAGGGTGCATATTACACATACTCTGGGTAGTTTACACATTCACAGGTTCATGGCAGGATACATATTACACATGTTCAAGGTAGGGTACTCATTGGACAGGTTCATGGCAGGGTACATGTTACACAAGCTCAGGCAGGGTACATATTGTTTAGGATCTTCGCAGGGTACATACTACACATGCTCAGGGCAGGGTACACACTGCATAGGTTCATGGCAGGATACATATTACACATGAAAAGGGCTAGGCACACATTGTGCAGGTTTATGGCACGGCACATATTACACATGCTCGGGGCAGGTACTCATCACACGTTCATGGCAGGGTACATATTACACATGCAAAGGGGAGGGTACATATTGCACATGTTCATGGTAGGGTACATATTACTCATGATCACGCATTGTATATGTGCATGGCAGGGTACATCTTACACATGCTCAAGGTAGGATACACACTGCATAGGTTCATGGCAGGGTACATATTGCATATGCTCAGGGTAGGGAAAACATTGCATAGGTTCATGGCAGGGTACATATTACACATGCTCAGAGCAGGGAAAACATTGTATAGGTTCATGGCAGGGTACATATTACTCATGATCAGGGCAGAGTACGCATTGTATATGTGCATGGAAGGGTGCATCTTACACATGCTCAAGGTAGGATACACACTGCATAGGTTCATGGCAGGGTACATATTACATATGCTCAGGGCAGGGAAAGCATTGCATAGGTTCATGGCAGGGTACACATAGCATAGGTTCATGGCAGGGTACATATTCCATATGCTCAGGGCAGGGTATATGCTGCTTAGCTTCATGGCAGAGTACACATAGCATAGGTTCATGGCAGGGTACATATTAGACATGCAAATGGCAGGGTACACATTGCATAAGTTCATGGCAGGGTATATACTACACATGCTCAAGGTAGGATACACACTGCATAGGTTCATGGCAGGGTACATATCACACATGCTCAGGGCAGGGAAAACATTGCATAGGTTCATGGCAGGGTACACATAGCATAGGTTCATGGCAGGGTGCATATTACATATGCTCATGGTGGGGTACATACTGGTTAGGTTCATGGCAGAGTACACATTGCATAGTTTTATGGCAGGGTACATATTACTCATGATCAGGGGAGGGTACACATTGTGCAGTTCATGACAGGGTACATATTACACATGCTCTGGGGAGGACACACATTAGCTAGGTTCATGGCAAGATCCATATTACACAACCTCAGGCAGGGTACGTATTGCTTAGGTTTATGGCAGCATGCACACTGCATAGGTTCATGGCAGGGTGCATATTACACATGCTCAGAGTAAGGTACACACTGCTTAGGTTCATGGCAGGGTACATATTACACATGCTTAGGGCAAGGTATACACTGCTTAGGTTCATGGCAAGGTGCATATTATGCATACTCAGGGTAAGGTACGCACTGCATAGGTTCGTGGGAGGGTACATATTATGCATACCCAGAACAGGGTACACATTTCATAGGTTCATGACAGGGTACAAATTACACATGTTCAGGCCAAGGTACACACTACATAGATTCATGGCAGGGTACACATTGCTCATCCTCATGGCAGGGTACACATTGCATAGGTTCATGGCAGAGTAAAATTGCACATGTTCAGGGCAGGGTACACACTGTATAGGTTCATAGCAGGGTACATATTACACATACTCAGAACAGGGTACACCTTGCATAGGTTCACGACAGAGTACAAATTACACATGCTCAGGGCAAGGTACACATTATGTTGGTTCATGGCAGGTACAAATTACACATGTTCATGGCAAGGTACCTATTATACATATACAGGGCAGGATACACATTGCCTAGGTGATGGCAGGTTACATATTACACATGCTCAGGACAGGTTATGCATTGCATAGTTTCATAGCAGGTATATATTACACTTGCTCAAATCAGGGTGCATAGGAATGCACAGCTTGGTGATCAAGGTTCTTATATAGTGATCTGGGTGATTTTCCTGCTCTTTTTTACCTGGAAGAATAGTTTATTTCCACAGGATTTGTCAGCAACAATTTCCAAGAAGATGGAGTTTGCAATGCTTGCTCATGGTTTGGAATATGGCCCGTGTTTTTTTTTGTCATGTGCTATGTTTCTGTATTAAAACTACATCTTTTTTTTTTTCTCAGCTGCATTTTTTTAGTATATGATCTGGTTTTTAGTTTTCCACTATGTAATTATCTCACATTTTGCCTTGCTTTTTTTTCTTTGAAAACTTGGTGCAGTCTCATTCTTTCTCCTTCCTTTAGTAAAGATACTCATCTGTCTTTCTCTATGAGCATTGTATTTTTTTTTTCATTCTAGACTGGTTTTGTTTTTGTCAGTCTTGAGCAAAACTATTTTGACACATATAGAAGGAATAATATGAAGTTTACTCTTTGATCTATGATCCATCAATATCTGAGTTGACAAAAGTCTCACACCTTGTTAGGGAGTTATCCAATATTCTTCAAAGTTATATTGATGACTTTGTAAGGTTCTGAACATTCTTAGTGATCTTTTTCAGTCTGAAATCTTATTTCTAACTGATCGTTTGACTATAAGCAGTAGTATGAGAGGCCATGTGCTGAAATTCCTGTTGTTCTGAAAATTTCGTGAATTTTACACTTGCATACTGGACCACTTTCAGATATTACGCCAAGTCTTCAAACTATATCTTTATATACACTGATCACATCACTACTGTAGTGTCTGTTAAGTTCACAACCTCTGGTAGCTTCAGGTAATAATCTGCATAGAACAAGTGCATATACAGTCACTAAACTGAAAGAAGTATGGTTTATTTCTGATTCAGGCTCTTTCTAAAGGAGAATAAGGAATTTACAATTTTCTTGGATTATTATTTTTAAGATATGTGTTACACACTGCATAGTCTCTGACGGTTTACCATCAAAATGTCGCATGTCAGTTATGCGACCTGGAAAGTCAAAAGGCAATTTTCCAAGTTGTCGTAAGAGTGATTTTAAAAATGACGAATCCATAACAGCGAATGTTAGTGTGCTTTCACTCTTATAAATTTGTTATTTTGAATGGAGATATCACTATAGTTGTGACTGGGAAATTTACCCTTTCCTTCACTGTAGCGTGATCTCGGAGTTTGCATATATAAATAGCAAGGGGTATGGGGGTGCAGGGGCGCTTGCCCCTGCAAAACATTTGTAGCACATAACCAGAAGTGTAGGTATTTTCAGTAAAATCGAGATTCCTGAGTTATCGACTAATGCTAAATCCTACTTTTGGTATGTGGTTATGTGAATGATCGATAATTTGTTTTATGACATTTCAGGTCACATATATAAACTCTCGCAATTGTCAGTTGCAAGAATTTGGTAGTAAACCATCTCTGACTTCTTGTTTGGTATGAGTTGACATTGCTGACCCCTATGAGACATCACTACTTCTTTTTGTACACTTTACAGTTGTTAAGTGTGAAATGCATTATTAACAGCATTTCTTTCCTGAGTTGATTAGCAATTGTTATTTTGTCTTCTTTGAGTATTAAAGCTTACATGCAGTTAATGTGTTCTTTAAATAGAATATAGTCATTCTTTAGCAGCAGAGTTCTGTTTTGGCAAACCTGTATTTGCATCTTCTTAAAGCATTCTCATTTCCAGGTTGCTCTCTGTATACTGCAGAAACTCCCCACATATTTTCAGACAAGCAACAGTAAAAGTATCCAATTTTATTAAAGTTCCTAATCAAGCAAATTGGTGTATTATTCTCTCAAATATGAATGACTTAACATCGTTGCTATATATATTTTCCTGGCTTACGTATTACTACTGGGTCATATTTCTATAATACAAGCAACATCCTAATTAGTCTCACTAGTGAATATAGTACATTTATTTTATAAATATATTCTACAGCCTTCAATGTCCCATTTTAGCCACTGCACATTTCTCATAATTATATTCATGGAACTTGTTCAAACACTTCCTAAGGCAAATAGCTATGTTTAATTTTAAGCTTCTTCTAGCAACCTGTAAAGTGCCTAGAGCCATGCACAACTATTGTGCCATCTTGCAGAATCATGTTCCTCATTCCATTCTAGTTTGCTTCTACTTGTAATGTGTCTGTCTTGTTCACACTGAAATATCTTAGCACGGGAGCTTCAGTATTTCCTTAATTGTAGAAGTATATCTGGCACATTTGGAATGATGTTGATAAATGCTGCATTATTCTTAAACATCTTGCAAAAGTACATTTATCATCAGGAAGAAACATTTATGCCATTGCTGTACTTTTTCAGTGTCATATTTTGAGCCTTTATACATTAAAAAATGGTCCACGTGTCTCTGCTCTGTAGCCTGAATTTGAGCTCTTTCTATTACATTCAAGGGTATTCTTTGCCATTTTTTTTTCATCAATTCAGGTAGCTTATAACCATGCTTTCTTTGGTCTGGCTCCACACTTTTTATGTCACCAATTGTATTAAATACAGCATCAATTATTTGCACAACAGCTCTCCAAAAAAAAAAAAAAAAAAAAAATCAAATGCTTATGAAATTCCAGATGGCAGTCTTAGAAATCCATGCCTTTCAACAAAAAAATCTGTACACAGCTTGGAACTTTCCACATCAGTCTTGATTTGCCAAAATCCCAGCTTTGCATCGAGTATTGAAAATGCTTTTCACCTGACATTTGAGATACCACTTCTTCAGTGAAAGACAGCAGGCAATGATCCCTTTTTATAGCCTTATTGTAATTGTTTTAATCAATACAAATTCAAATTTCATCTTTTTTTTTATAAAAATAACCATGATGCTTACTTATTTAGTATTGTTGGTGTGTTCCTTATTCATGCCCACATGCTTCATATGATGCAGTTTTACTGAAAGATACCAAGAAGAACAGTTCTGAAGAAGTCTTGGATGACAAAAGCACTTGACTGACTGTGTTACTACTGAGTCTTTCTTGTTGTGGAATTAAACATTTTTACTTGATACTACCGAGTCTGGTTCATGGCTACATGGAGTGGTGATTTTGTTTTTTCTTGGTGCATTTTTCTCACTCCGTGCACCATTTTATTGTTCTTTACTGAAAGATACTGGAACTTTCATATGGTCACACATTACTGGTTATATTGCAAGATCTTTTGAGTATGATAACCTCCTGGCAAATAGATCAAGCCAGAAGACAAATGGTTGTAGTGAGTAAGTAAATTAAAAGACTGAACATTTTGTGATCCACTCAGGTACAGAAGTCAGCAAGCAAATGAGAGCAGCAGTGCTGAATTTGAATTCATACTCATATCTTGGTGAGTACCTTCATGAGGTGGACCTGTTTTTCACAAAATCTCACCAAGGTGACACTGATATAAACACTGTATTTATATAGCATATATCATGGGCAGAAGTGGGTTAAAAACTAAAAAAGATAGCTGGGTACACAGGACCCAGGATAAAAAAGTGCCCAACCCTGGTAGGCGCACTGGTGCCAGGCCTGGAAGAAATGACAGTGCAGAATCCTCAAAATATGGAAACATTCCTACAATGGGGCCAGGCTCAGGGGGAGGATGCCCCCCCATTGTAGAAGGAAGTAGCAGTCCACAAAAATTACAAAAACTGATAGGCCAAAGAAGAGTCATAAAGACGACAGAGTAGACTACTGAGGATAAGAAAGAAATTATGTATTGTTACTATTATACAAAAAACCCAGGTTTCTCAGACACAAGATCTACACAAAGATTAAAAGATAAATTAGAGGAAAGAAAACTACTTCCACAGGAAACACTGTCAGAAGCTTCAAATAAAAATTTACATTCATTAATATAACAGATTTTTGAAAAACAATATATAGATCAAGAAACTTTCATATGTTTGGAAAAAGAAGCATCTGAGGAAGTCTGAAAATGTAAATAACAAATCTAGATATTTTTGAAAGGTGTAAAAAAGAAATATGGACATGGGGAAGAAAGAGAGATTTGATATGGTGCAATATCTATGCAAAGGAGAAAGCCAAATTAATCCATATAAAGAAGGCAGCCCCAAAGATATTTGAAGAGAAATATAGGTAAAGGCATCCAGATATGGAAAAATTCACAATGCAAATGATAATATCACAAAGATGAAATGTAGAAAAGAAGTTTAGTAAAGTAGAAGTTAAAAATAGAAGTTGAAGTTATGGAGTGCCTACAAACTGAAGGATTTGATGTAGAAGGTCTAACACGGCTTACATCACAGTATGATGGGACAATTCCCCAAAGTGAGGAAAAACAGGAAGATCAGGAGACAACTGAAGAAGAAATATGGACATTGGAAAAAAATAGAGTTAATATGGTGTAATATTTATGCAAAGGAGAAAGCAAAACTAACCAATATAAAAAGAGCAGCACTAAAGATATTTAAAGAGAAATATAGGCAAAGAAATACTGATATGGAAAACTTTACAATGCAAAAAATAAGAAGACAAAGAGGAAATGTAGAAAAGAAGATTAGTAATGGAGAAGTGAAAGAAATAGAAACTGAGGTTGTGGAGTACCTGCAAAGTGAAGGATTCAATGTAGAAAACTAATGCAGAAAGCACCACAATAGGACAGAGCAATGGATATCCAAATTAAGAGGAAACAAGTGGAACTGGAAGCAATTGGGCAGGTGCCATATCAAGATAGCTTGGAGCCTTCCACAGGAAACCAGTATAAAAGCTCACTTAAAGCTACACAGCAAGAGAAGGAACAGGAAACTGTGGAAACTGATGCAGCCATTGTTGAGGAGTGATAGGCCAGTGAGCTCCCATATAGCAGAGCATTAGAGGACACATGATGAAATAGAAAGCCAGCAGGAAATGGAAAACAAGGGAGGAAAATGAGCTAAGAGAAGAGTTTCTTGATTTAATAGAAACAGTTAGATATAGTAGGATAAATAAAAGAAATAGACTGCAGAAGGTCAATAAAACCCCAAAAGTTAGAGAAGTCTGATAAAGCAAATGACCACAGTAATTAGGCCTGTTCATAAAGATCCATGTGATATAACAGAAGAAAACAAGATATATTACTGTGCAGCTAAACTAATAACTGATAAAGTTCTACCACAAGAACACAGGGTAGTGAGTGAAAAGAATGGGAGAAATTGAATACCATCATGGGCGAATCAAACAGAGAAAAATATAAATTAGTTAGGATAGGAAGTGTCACTGTTTGAAGACTGTAGAGGAGGAAACATATCAATAAAAATAGCAAGAAAGATATATGTGATAAAAGCAATGAGCAGTATTAAAACAAACCAGGATCTTTCAGGATCTATCATGCACTATCTCAAATAACAAATTAAAAATTTCAGCGCAGGCAGAAAAACTTAGTGGACACACAGATAAATATAAAGGAAAAGTTCAAAATAAGCAATTTATTGATGACCCAAAAAAGTTTTATAGAGAACTGGGAAACAAGGTAAAAGGAATTGAAAGACTGCCAAAAAAGAAGAAATAGATACATTTTGGAGAAGTATCAATGAAGATCCTGTGGAACATAACAAAGATGCTAAATGGATAAAAGAAGTAAAAGAAAGAATAAGAAGTTTAAAGGTACAGGATATGAAATGGGATGAAGCAACAGCCAGACAGACTGAAACAAAGTTAAGGAAAGTCTCTCATTGGAAAACCCCAGGCCCAGATGTAGTACCTAACGTTTGGTTAAAAGTAATAACATCTTTGCATGAAGACTTAGCCACGAGTAAGAATTATTTATATGCACACCCTGAATGGACACCAACCTGGTTAACAACAGGAAAAACAATGCTACTCCTTAAGAGTGAACCTGCAAGGTAGCCTAAAAACTATAAACCAATAACTTGCCTTCTGATGACGTATAAACTATATGCTGGAATTGACGCTGACAGAGCTTATAGTCATTTAGAAGAAAACTCAATTATGGCAATAGAACAAAAGGGCAATCAAAGAAAGTCCTATGGAACATAGTCATAGTGGGGAACTGTAAAAAGAGGAAAAATCTAAGTGTGGCATGGATTGACTACAAAAAAGCATTTGACAGTATCCCACGTTCATGGATATAATAGTGCTTAAAATGTATAAGATACACCCTACACTGATTGACTACATTATAGTAACCATGAAATTGTGGCAGACCACCTTGCAATTAAGCTATGATAAAGGACAAATTATTTTCCCAGGGATAAAAATTCAAAAGAGGATATTCCAGGGTGACTCTCTGTCACTGTTGGTATTCTGTCTTGCCCTTAACTGATTAAGCTGTTTACTTAACAGCTTAGGTCATGGCTATAATTTGGCTCGTAGAAAACAACAAAGTCAAAAGACTTTTCATCTGCTATTTGTCAATGATTTAAAACTGTATAACTTATCAGCTAAAAAACAGAAATTACAGTTGCAGGTTGTCAAAACGTTTTCAGGTGATATAAGAATGGCATTTGGTCTTGATAAATGTGCAAAAGCAACCTTTAAAGCAGGGAAACTGCAGCATCAAGAAAACATCCGTTTGGAACAAGAATGTGATATAAAAGAACTTGAACAAGAAGGAGTGTATAAATATTTGGGAATTGATGAAGGATCAACAATAAAACATGAACAAATGTGAATAAAACTCAATAAGGAATACTTTAGAAGACTTAAATTAATCCTGAGAACAGCATTGACATCTAGGAACAAAATCCAAGCTATAAACCAATTTGCTCTTCCTGTCCTAACAGTTTTGGAGTGATTGACTGGCCCCAAAACATGTTGGATAGATTAGATATTAAAACAAGAAGAATGCTTCATGCTCACCAAATGATCTATAAAAATCAGTGTATATACCAAGATTATATATTCCGCGTTTTGAAGGAGATATGGGCCTCCATGAAATTGATTACATGTATAGATCTGCAATTGTGGGACTCCACACATCTGCTGACCTTAGAAGACCCAAACATAGTGAAAGTTTTGAAACATGAGGCGAATAAATCTAAGATTACTTATCTGCTTAATTTAACAGAAGCTTATCGGCATCAAGCAGGAATGGAAGTCAAACCAGAAGTAGATAAAAATCAGGCAGCAACTGAATGTGCCAAAAGACAAAAAATGAATATAAGGTGAAGTACCAGATGAGAAGGTAAGAAATGTGGAAAATGCATAAATATAGTTGCAAATACAGAAAACCTCTGGAAGAACCTCATGTTGATCAGGAACAAATGCAGGAATGGTTAAGGAGAGGTGAATTCAAACCAAGAGATGAAAGATTAATATTGGTGGCTCAAGATAGTGGACTACGTCCACGTTGGTTTACAAAGTCCAATAAACATGTGAGAAAAACAGTAAAATGTAGGTTTTGTAAAACTGAATTGGAAACAGTCACACACATAGTTGCTGGTTGCAACACACTAATGGCAAAAGGACTTTATGCTGAAAGGCAAATCATGTTGCCAGACTGTTGCACTGGGGATTGTATAGATATTATGGTACTGAAGTGGCTGAAAAACACTGGAAAGATGAGCCACAAAGCATCATAGAAAATGATGAAGTTTACATCACATGGGATCACCCATTGCCAACAGTTCAAAAGATAGATGCTAGAAAACCAGATATAGTGGTCCATGAAAAGAAGACAAAAGTAGCATTGCTCATTGAAATCACCACACCCAGTGATTACAGTGTCCTGCATGCAGAGAGACACAAAGTCATAAAATATCAAGCTCTGCAGGCAGAAACAAGATCAATGTGGAAGAAAGATACCCAGACAGTTCCAATAGTAGTAGAAGCAATGAGTCATAAAAAAGAATATACGATTGTATTTAGATATGTTACCAATCCATGTAACCCCATACAAATTGCAGAAGGAGTCATTACTGGGCACTTTGCAGATGCTGCGAAGAGCACTTTTTGCTGACATCAAAGATTGAAACAGTACTAATTTCATAAACATTCATCATACTTTGACTTAGGAATGGGGTCCATTCCTGTCATGGTATTAGAAACCCAAAAGACTTGGAGAAATTAAAAAAAGGACAGAGCATTCACAATGTGAATTCCTTTGACCAAACCAATCCTCTGGGAAGTCAGAAGATCCAAAACCAGTAGACTAGTTGCAATACCAGATTTCTAGAACTGAAGCTTGCATTTCTTATTCTTACATGTACAGCTTAGCATTTTTTGACCATTTAGATCTATACGGTGAAATGAATATATAATCAATTCATACCATAATGACTTCAGTTGTGGTTCCTGCAGACCAAATGCTTCAAATATTTTTATAGCCATTGTATTCTTGTCTATACCTGTTTTAGTCTAGTACATTTCAGATTTCCAAATTAGACACTGATGCATTTGGATTTCTACAGTTTACTCTATTTGGGACCGTTGCATACAATAGTTTTGTACCCTATATGATCTACATATCATTAAAAGGTGGGTTTATTAGCATGGAAAGGTGGTGCTTAGGGTACTATCATTATGCTGTGGAGCAGGACTACACACAAAGTCTTTCTCCATTGTGCAGTGAATTGATATATCACGTTAGGCTTTTGTATGCCATGTTCTTCTTTCTTGTACAAGCCTTACTTCACGGTATACATTTAGGTGTGTAACAGGCCTACAGTCATTTCACATATCCACAATAAAACATTAATTTCACCAAAATCTAACTGACATAACAATAACTACTGACACTTATTCACAATAATGTGCATACTGTTTGTTTGCATTGGTTTACTGTTCTTCCATTACCAAAGAGATATTGACAAATCTCTGTGATGTTTGCCAGCCTTGAATATTGTCCATAATTAGCCTAATAGGGAAAGTCCATTTATGCTTCTACATAACTTTTTGATTGACAGATCATTTCTTGTGAACAAGCAAGCAAACAGTAAGACTCTACAGGGTGGGCATTAGCAGGGTAATAATGGAGCCTCCAGGGTATTGCAACACTGTCCATGAAAGGTCCATTATTTCCCAGTAATACCCATGTGGAGCACATTATTGTACTTAAATACTGGGATGTTTGTTAAATGTTTTACATTTTTTACTAACATATATTTTTCATGCAAAATAGTTCCTCTGCCTATTATTTCAAACTTACTGTAGTACATGTAACTGCTGTTGGAGGAAGTATTTTACATCTAAAATATAGCTCATGTAAGCATTTAATTTTCCCACTTAGACACACACACACACACACACACACACACACACACATATATATATATATATATATATATATATATATATATATATATATATATATATATATATACACACACACAAATGCACACCCAATGTGCTCAGCAATTACAGCTACTTTCTTGTCTGTGTACATTTCAGATGTCTCATTGTGATCAAATGAATAAAAAAATCCATACGGTGCAAGGCATTGCAAACCCTCATACCTCCCAGCTATCTCTAAGTTTACTCTGTCCCACACAAATATTTTATTTTCTGATAAATCAATGAAGATTACTGTTGGCCAAAGAAGCCAAACATTATAGTTTTCATAGCTATTGTTCATAAAATGCATATTGATAGAAAAATGTCTTACTTAAGCGAATTACATTTATGTTTAAACATAGTGCCTGATTTTAGGCCTTTTACTCTCATTATTGTTTGCTTTATCCGTAATTTTCATACAAAGAAGCTAAGTATCTCTTGCTCACACTGTCTCTCTCTCTCTCTCTTGTTTACTTACTCACTCTTTCTCATTCACTCTCTCTCACTATGTTTCTCTTCCTCTCACATACACACACGTGTTGCTTTTTATTTCTAAACAACAAAGCCAGATTTAGTGGGTGTAAAAATTCTGTTTGCTTGTTTTCAGTCTGTATTTTATGGCAGCTAAATATGCTGCCACAAAGAGGAATTCTTGTTTCGTACTGGGTGATATGTGTACATTAATTGTTTGCTGGAGAATGCTCATCCTCCCATGTGATAATATTGTATATTTCACCTATTTCCTGAATATCAATAATTTGTTCTTTCATGCAGTGATGACTACAGTCTTTATAAATAGTTATTGCTATAATTAGTTATATTTGTTTGGTAGGACTTGTTCAGTGTGTTGAGGCCAGAATAATCCAAAAGACTTGGTCATGGGCAGACTAAATGTCCTGCTTTTTCAGGGTTTATGAACTTGGGATAATTTTATTATTTAGAGTGCGGAGGTGGTGCATCCCTTGCATGAGTGACATGAGGCAGCATGGTGCCAAGTAAGAAAAACAATGCAGCATATCAGTAATGGAAATGAGATACTGTGTGGTGCTGAGAAGGCTTTGTGCAACTGAAACTCAAGCCACATGCAATGGGTGTGCAGCTACAAAAGTGATGTTGAAGTGAAGCTTGAAAATGCATCATACATATAAAATCAAGACACTGGCATAAATCAAGAATTATAAAGTAAAATGTTGAATTTAAACTAGACATACCTACAGAGTGTATTATTTTGTCTAAAGAAATTTTTTAAGCATCTAGGTTCAAAGGTAATGAACAGAGCCATGTGAAACTAAATATTTATGGTGTCAAGTAACATCGCTGGCTCAAAAGACATAAACATGAATAAAAATTAGAAACATAGTTCTTATTTCTGATCATAATATTTAAAGAGGCTAAGTCTTCTAAAATTCTTAGTTGCTTGGCATGTGAAGCAGAATGAAAAGCAAAAGAAATTCATATTCAAAGTATAAAAACAAATGGTTCACTTTTACAGAAGCAGTCAGTCATAGAGGCATCATGATCATGTGTAGATCCATAGCAATGATTTCACATGAAAATGCCACATATGTAAAACCATGATAGATTTGCAAAGACAATATTAAATAAATAAATCTTGATTCTTTGCCAGTATTTTCTGCTACTTGGAAAGTTCACATAGCTTTTGAGAGTATAACTGACCAGAGATTAAAATGACCTGAAGTGTTAGATGTCATTAAGAAGCAATAAGAGACATACTGATGGGTGACTAATCGACTACTGTTATAAAGCAAGACAGGGATTGTATTTCTATTGATCTTTAAGATCTGAATAAAGGGCATAAAATAGATAATTACCCACTGTTTGCAGCTGATGAAGTAGTCTCAATAATGGCAGATACTAAGTTCTTTTCAGTATTAAATCCACATCAGTTTTGGCAGAAAAGTTAGATTAGAAAAGTTCCACATGTTTATCGTGTAGACCACCATTAGGACAGTACAGTATTTTTTACACTTCTATGTGGTATTTGATTGGCACCAGAGGTATTTTAAAGAGTTGCTGCATGAATGATGTAAGGCTTGAATGTGCTGAACATACTTAGTGATCTATTATTGTTTGGTCAGACTTGAGAGAAGACTGTTAAAGCCGCTGACTAGACTATGGTAGCATCAGTTCAAGTTAATAAGAGAAAATGTAAAATAATAGTGGAAACTCTAACTTCAGTTTGTTATATTCTACTAAAGCCTGATGCAGGGTAAGTGAGACCAACCCAGCTATTCATTAACATCATGTACATGTCAAGCCAGAGATAACATGATCAGTCATCTTTGTATGATGAACAGCACCAAACATGCAAAAAACAAAGGCACACAATATGAAAAGCAGCCTCAACTTAAACCCACAACACTGGTTTGTGGCCAAGTTGTGGTAAAGCAGGGCTCCACCTATGTGTATACATGATGTAAACAAAGTAGTGTCATACAAAAGTGACATCTACAAGAGACTGTGAATGCACAGCACAACAACTGGATACATTATGAATACATAAAAGCAACGGGAAGCCTGCCATCAAGTGAATAAGCAAGACTGATACTGTTGTACATTGCAATGACTGCATTAATGGGCATGTGGAACATCAATGTCATTTGAAATCACATTAAGAAAGACAAAACAATCAGCAAATGTTCAGATGGAAAAATATGTTGTTAGAAAAGACATGCAAGTAACAAAAGGACAGACATTCCCATTGGCATAGGTATCAAACTATCAATGGAGTAATGCTGGAAAAGCAAATACTTAAATATGTGGACAAATAGATATATTAAGGGATACGTGTGCATACTGCTCAAAAAAAGTACTGAAACTGGATACAATAACATTTGTGGCAGTAAAATGCATGTTGTGAAGAGTAGGATATGAGATGCAAAAAACAAACAAATCATTATACACTGAAATCTATAAAGATATGCTACATAAACAGAAATGCCATGTGGAACAGAAAATAAATATTGTGCTGCATAAATTATTTCAGTTGTATAAACCATAGCAAGTGCGATTTGTATACACAAGAGATGTGGTACAAGTCAGGAAGGTTGTACTAAAATGGAAATATTGCCAGAAACAGTCATGTGGGAGTAGTTCATTACCAACTGTATGTATGTCTGTGTATGAACATAGACATGAATAAAAGTGAGATTGCATGACAATGTATAAAAGTTACACATCCAAGGAGAAGTAATCAGAACACGTGAGCATTATTTCATTATTGCGTCTGAACAACTGCTGCATTTACTGCTTTAAAGTATGATGGGATGGAAGTGGAAAGCATGTGTATGTATGCAAAGGTAAATTGATGCTGCCATACATGTGCAGTTAATGCACTAATGACAAATGACACAGCAGAAAGTTTTTTTCATAACATTGTTGAAAATGACTACTGAATTGAGGATTGTGCAACAAATCCTACTACCTGGATCACAAACACTCAACATACCCCAAAGACAGTTGTACTGTCATGTCATGTTATCACTGAAATGTGGAAAATACTAGAGTTGACATAAAACAACTCAAAAAAACTCAAATCATTTTTTTGATTTGTCATATTCACATATGGATATGTGGATGTACACTTCTGTTACACTAAAGGTTAATCTCCTCAGTATTATAAACATTATGCAAAACAAGTGATTATAGGAAAGTGGATTTTATGCAGCACATATCATGAAATATATATGTGAACTGAGTGAATGTTATTCTAACTTACTTATTACAGAATAACAAATATGAAGTCAAACAGGGTAATTTCTGTTGTATGGATTTGAATCTATAGACAGCTTTGTTTACTTAAGTATTGACTTTGTATATGTGTAGTATGTATAGTCATGTATTGCTTTGTTAAATATTTATAGACTGAAATCCAGACAATTGACAACCTATTTGTACAAATAGTACCATTATGAAATGGTAATCAGTCATACCTGATACTTACCCCGTGCCTCTCTATGATGCTGCAGTGCCTTCCAATGCACCTCCTTGCTTCTTTCAATCTCTGCAGAAGTTACAGATAACAGAAAAAGGAAAAAGATATAATTAACATTTGTTTGTGTTGTCATATTGCGGTATTACATTGCATTGTCTGGCTATGGGTTACTATATTTACACAAGTGAGGTGGGTCACGGGTCTGAAACTGTTCCTTCCATTGGTGAAGGAGGTTCTCTTTTCACCTTTTATGTCACTGCAATCATGAGAACATTGTTCACCCATCCGTGAGATGGCAGTTGCACTTCTGACAGCCTTAACTAAGTTATATATCACTCCCCTGACATATTAGCAATAACAGAATCTTGGCAAAAAATGAATATCACACAAACATACTCACCCAAGGCTTAACATCCTTAGAGCAGCTAGATTAAACAAAAAGCAGGAGGAGTAGCAATAGTGTACCATAGTAGTATAAACCTGTCACCTTTCACATCTCCCATATCGTCCTTCCTCAATGCTAAACTACTTCTAAATAATATAAAACTAAATGCACTCAAAACAACATGTGTGGCAGCACTTTATATCTCACCTTAAGAAACAACAACACATTGGAGGACATATTATCCTGGCTATCTGATAATGTAAACACAGAGACAATTATATTAGGTGATGTTAACATCAGCTAGTCAACTCTGAGATAACGACTTCTAGTATAAACCTCTAAAATTTCTACCATCTTATCAGTGATCCTACCAGTTAGTATAGTGGTTAATGTCTTTGCCTCCCAAACACATGCTACAAGGTCAATCTTGACCTTCGGCCAATGCCTGTTTGGAGTTTTCTTACTCCCCCTATGTCTTTGTGGAGTTCCTCCCATCTCAGAAAAACATGCCGAATATTTACATTTCAAATTCACCAAAGAATGGAGTTGTGGGCAGCAGCATAGACTCTATTTAGTGTCCTATAGCAAGAAGAGTTGTATAAACCAACCACTTTCAGCATCTAGTGTGGTGCTCAAATCAGTATCCTCATGATAGGAGGACACAAATCACAGACTGCGCACTGTGGGAAGGTTAGGCACTCGACAGTGTAAAATATGTCTCTAGGTGATTTGGTTGTGTAGACTAATGTCACCAAATAGGCATGGATATGTGCCACTGATAAGTGGATTAAGGACCTAGCTTACTCTGACCTATACCAGGGACCAATGCTAACAGTGGGAGAAGTGTGTGCCTACCATAAAGTCTAGCAGCTCTAGGTCAGTAAGCTACTGGCCAGCCTGTGTCCAGTTGCCCAGTTTTGGCTGCCTGGGATAGCTATGTTGAGCGAAAGCTGGACATAAAACCAATCAACCTGCTAAACATGAACTAAGAATTGCTACACTCAATGAAGGTTCACTGACAGGACAGAGCTTGGAAGTGAAGGACATGATGGTAAGGAGAAGACTGTGCATCCTATGTATCCAGGAGTCAAGATGGAAGGGCAGTGCAGCAAATCCACTTGGCTTGGGAGCCGGAGTCTGCTAACCATTAGCAGGACAGGTTAGAAATAGTGTGGGAATTGTGGTGAGGGTGAGGCTTTAGAAGACAGTGAGGGGTGCCATCAGAATTAGTGGCAGACTCATGGCAATCAGACTACAGCCAATTGATTGGGCAGTAGTCATAAACTCAACCTATAGAGCATTGTGATAGTGAGGAAAAGAGTGCATTCAGACTGCAGTTGCAGGGCCTACTAGATAAAGCAGGACAACAGGTATTAGTGTTGATAATGGGTGACCTGATTTCACATATTGGAGCAAACAGAACAGGACATGAGGAATGCCTACGTTCACATGAGTGGGGCAGCAGGAATAAAGATGGAGAGGTCATTCTAGATTTATATTTGAAAAATGAATGGTTTGATAGTAGCCAACACATGGTCCAGAAAAAGAGATACTCACAAGATCATGTACAACACTGGCCAACATGCAACTCAGGTAAACTTCCTCCAAATAAGGAAAGGGCTCTGAAGTAGAATCAGCAACTGCAAAGTCATCCCCAGTGAAGCAGTTGGCCCACAGCATAAACCGCTGGCTGCCACAATTAGCTGCAAACAATGGTCAGAGAAGGCTCTAAGGTCAGCAGAGACCAGGCTGAAGATGTGGAGGTTGGCTGGAGAGAAAGCACAGCAGTTCAAGGAATTATGCTCAAGTACCTCAAGAAGAAGAGGAAATAGGTAGTGTTGAAAAATGTCAGCATGTCAAAATAGCATGTGTGAGGACTACAGAACAGATATGCAGCCAAGTTAGGTATGGAAATAAGATAAATAAGGAAAGATTTTGGTAGAATGCCGAAGTCCGAGAAGTCATCAAAAGAAAGAAGGCATACAGGAAAAAGTGGAGATATCAAAACTGGACCAGGCTACCTGTGTTACTGATATTCAGTGTTAGCCAACATGACTGAATCTTAGCTAACAAAATAGCTAAGAAAGGAGTTGCCATAGCACAAAACAAAACATCAGAAGCACTCTACCAGCTTCTGTGTTGTAAGTCAGTAGATGGCACAAAGAAACAATATCAGGTTGCAAGGGAATCACAGAAAGATAAAGAACATAGACACCCTTCATATGCATTGACAGCAGCAACCTGCTCACCAGTCCGCAGGACATAAAAGGCAGATGGAAATACTACTTACAGCAGGTTCTGAATGAAGAAAACCGCACAGAAGCTGTACTGTTCCATTCCAGATATAGCCTATGATGTGAGAAAAGGAGGAGTCGACCACAGAAGAAGTAAAAACAGCGCTAAGGAAAATGAAGTCAGGGAAAGCAGCAGGCTCAGATGAGGTCACAGCAGATATGGGAAAGATGCTGGGTGAGGTAGGGGAGGAATGGCTTCTGAGGGTACTCGTAGCAGTGTGGAGAGAAAGGCACATGACAGATGACTAGAGAATAAGCATACTAGTGCCATTATTCAAGAACATAGGGGACATTCTCAACTGTGGGCAGTACAGAAGTATCAAACTCCTGTTACATTGCATGAAAGTTCTGGAGAAATTGATTGATAAACAAATAAGCAGAGTAGTAGAAAGTATGATGAGAGATGAGCAGTTTGGATTCAGATCAGGATGCAACAGAATTGACCTGATGTTTGCAGTGAGACAGATAGTCGAAAAGAAGTTAGAGATGAGGAAAGAGCCCAAATGAGCATCCCTAAACTTGGAGAAAGCATATGATGAGGTCCTAAGAAAGCTGATTTGGCCAGTCCTGCAGTGGTCTGAAGTCCCAGAAACATTGGTCGAATTAGTGCTAGCTATGTACAAGGTTGCAATGACTCAAGTATGAACAGTTTTTGGTCTCAAAGAGAGGTTTCCAGTGGAGTGGGTGTACATCACATTTCAGATCTGAGCCCACTACTGTTCATACTGGTGATGGACTACATTAGCAAACAAGTTAGAGGGGAAACATCAACAAAGTTGCTCTATGCAGATGGCGTGGCATTACAGGCAGACTCTGAGGAAGATCTTCAGCAAAGGATAGTGTAATGAAATGCAAAAATGAAGGCACATTGGATGAAACTGAGCACAGATACGACAGTTGTAACGGCAGCAAATGGTGAAGTTCAAAAGAAGCTGAGAAATGAGATAGAAAAGAAAATAGTGGAGCGTTAACGCTTCAAGTATCAGGGAGGCGTGGTCTACAAGAACGCAAGTCTGAAGGAGGAGGTCAATGCCAGAATCAGAGGGGATGCAGGTCAAAGAGAAGAGATTACAGTGGTTTGGGCACATGTGCAGAAAAGCAGAAGACAATTTGGAGAAGAATGTCTGGGACAGACAGGAAGAAAATAAGAGGAAACAAGGGCTTCCAGCAAAGAGGTGGATGGCTTGTGTGAAAGAAGACCTGTGATAGACAGGCACGCGTGTTGAAGAAGGCAGGAGAGTGACATTGAACAGAGAGAGAGATGGGGACAGTTGACATGACACCCTGACCTCATGTAGAAAAATGGGAAAAGGGAGTGGATGATGACAGTGATGATTATTAGTGATCCTACTAGTGTAAACCTGAAAAATTGTAAAACTACCACCCTGGACTGGTTATTAATGTCACCCGAACAATGTACACTCCCATGACATCTTAGCTAGCACACTTATTGACCACCTGCCATATATGTCACAAGAGAACACCATACTTCTCCCAGGGAACACGCATATAAATCCTAACACAACGTGAACAGCTTTGACCAACAACTGTTCAGTCTCACAAGTGGAACATCCTAAACGTCTTGTCATTAGAGGATGCTGTTCTCTATTTTAGTAAGATAGTCATGGAACTACTAAAAGCATTGCCCCCTTAGGCTTAAAAGAGTGCAAAACAACCCCGTTCTTTGGTTCACTCCTACTACCAGGAAATTAATGAGGAATAGAGATAAAGCCTGGAAGGCATGGCTCAATAATAAACAGAAAACAATCTTCAACAGCATCAATTTTATTAAATAAAGCCAAAGACCAGATCAAACTTGGCAAGAAACTTTATCACTCCAATTTGTAGAATAAATGCTACAAATATTCTAACAATTCTGGGCCACCATATCTAAAATACTACATCAAGGATTCAAGGATCAAATAAAAAAACAAACCCCAACCCCACTGCTCTCAGGAACAAACAGTTCATGTTTTCAATTATTACTTTATCTCTAGTATCACTAAACTACTTCATAGTGAAACTTAAAACATATCAAGTTTCCCTAATAAACTGACCACATCCCACTCAGTCTCACCTCCCAATTTCATTAATACTCACTCTTTTTTCCTTTCAACTAGGATTTATCATAACAATCAAGAAATGCCTCAGACCAATTAAACTAAGTACACTTGTGTCAGATGGAATTCCTGGTGATTTCTTAAACAGTCATATGTCCCAACCTCATGCAAAAAATCTCACATTATCCCACTTCACAATGTGAACTCCAATGATATATCCAACTTTAGACACATTGCCATTTTTTCCACTCTTTCAAAAAATCCTTGAAAAAATGCTTTCATTTTCAATTGACTCATTTACAATCTCCTCATCCCCACCCAACATGGTTTCAGACCATGGTACAGCACTGCCACAACTGACCTAAACTTCACCAACAATATTAACCCAGCCAGAGATAAAGGCCAACTGGTTTCTGCCATATGGATCTGTCCAAAGCCATCAATACTGTTTCCCATAGCCTAGTTCTAAAATACTGTCTTTACATGGCCTATCAAACACTTCCACCAACAGTCTTCAGTCACTTAAATAGATTAATTTGTATTTATCCTTCCTACATGTAAAAACAAAAACAGATATTCCCCAAGGTTCTATACTGGGGCCACTGCTTTTCAATGTATTTACCAACAACATGCATTCCTCCGAATGTCATGTACACCTCATACAATATGCTGACAACTCCCCATTAATCTGTTCTGCTAGTAACATAAATACTCTACAACATCATACAACATGCTGATGACTCCACGTTAATCTGTTCGCTCTAGTAACATAATTACTTACAACACCACATACAACATGCTAAAGACTCCACATTAATCTGTTCTGCTAGTAACAAAATTACTCTATAATACCTCATACAACATGCTGATGACTCCACATTAATCTGTTCTGCTAGTAACATAATTACTCTACAACACCTCATACAACATGCTGATCACTCAACATTAATCTGTTCTGCTAGTAACATAATTACAATGCAACACCTCAACATACTGATGACCCCACATGAATCTGTTCTGCTAGTAACATAATTACTCTACAACACCTCATACAACATGCTGACAACTCCACAATAATCTGTTCTGCTAGTAACATAGTTACTCTACACCTCATGCAGTATGCTGATGACCGCACATTAACCTGTTCTGCTAGTAACATAATTACTATACAACACCTCATACAATATGCTGACGACCCCACATTAATCAGTTCTGCTAGTAACATAATTACTATACAACACCTCATACAATTGGCTGATGACCCCACATTAATCTGTTCTGGTAGTAACATAATTACTCTACACCTCAAACAACATGCTGATGACCACCACATTAATCTGTGCTGCTAGAAACATAATTATTCTACAACACCTCATGCAACATGCTGACGACTCCACAATAATCTGCTCTGCCACTAACATAATTACTCTACAATACCTCATGCAACATGCTGACGGCTCCACATTAATCTGTTCTGCTAGTAACATAATTACTCTACAAAACTTCATACAACATGCTGACGACCCCACATTAATCTGTTTTGCTAGTAACATAATTGATCTACAACACCTCATAAACATGTTGACGACTCCACATTAATCTGTTTTGTTGTAACGTAATTACTCTACAACACCTCATACAACATGATGATGACCCCACATTAAGCTGTTCGGCTAGTAACATAATTACTCTACAACACCTCATAGAGCATGCTTATGACCCACATTAATCTGTTCTGCTAGTAACATAATTACACTACACCTCATACAATATGCTGATGACCCCACATTAATCTGTTCTGCTAGTAGCATAATTACTATACAACAGTTCATACAATATGCTGATGATCCCACATTAATCTGTTCCGCTAGTAACATAATTACTCTACAACACCTCATACAACATGATGACGACCCCACATTAAGCTGTCCAGCTAGTAACATAATTACTCTACAACACCTCATAGAGCATGCTTATGATCCACATTAATCTGTTCTGGTAGTAACATAATTACACTACACCTCATACAATATGCTGATGACCCCACATTAATCTGTTCTGCTAGTAACATAATTACTATACAACACTTCATACAATATGCTGATGATCCCACATTAATCTGTTCCGCTAGTAACATAATTACTCTACAACACCTCGTACAACATGCTGATGACCCCACATTAATCTGTTCTGCTAGTAACATAATTAGTCTGCAACATCTCATACAACATGCTGATGACTCCACATTAATTGGTTCTGCTAGTAACCTAATTACTCTACAACACCAATTACAATATGCTGATGATGCCACATTAATCTGTTCTGCTAGTAACATAATTACTCTACAAAACCTCATACAACATGCTGATGACCCTCCACATTAATCTGTTCTGCTAGTAATATAATTACTCTACAACACTTCATACACTATGCTGATGACGCCACATTAATCTGTTCTGTTAGTAACATAATTACTCTACACCTCTTACAATATGCTGATGACCCCACATTAATCTTTTCTGGTAGTAACATAATTACTCTACAACACCTCATACAACATACTGGTGACCCGACATTAATATCTTCTGCTAGTAACATAATTACTCTGCAATACTTCATACAACATGCTGGTTACCCCACATTAATCTATTCTGCTAGTAACATGATTACAACACCTCCTACAACATGCTGACAACCCCCACATTAATCTATTATGCTAGCAGCCTAATTACTCTACAACACCTCACCAAAGAGTTATTTTCTTCAGTAGAAAGCTGTCTCAATACCTCATAGCTTCTACTCAATCAAAAAAAAAAACATTAATGCTGTTCCTCCCAAAAGCCCTCACTTACCTCAAACAAAATTTCTCAATGACAACCTCTACAGAGATCATAATCCATACCAAACTACTAGACACAACAACTGGAGACAGCCTGAAATGTGACTTACATGTGCAACAGGGTATCAAAAAAAAAAAAACTCACCAAAAATTATGGACACTCTATAGAACAATAACTACTTAATTGACTCATCCGGGAAACACCTAGTTTCTACACTCTTACTCCCCACTATATTGTATGGCTCCCAGATTCTGCTTAACCTTCAAGTTTCCATGTAAAATAAACTAAACCAGTTGTACAACAAAATAGCAAAATTTCCAGTAAGTCATCAAACAGAACCCATCACTGCTTAGCACTAATAGAGTTGATTGCCTTGAATTACCAAATCAACTCACTTACTCACAGCTTCTCCTTGTCCAAACTTTTATGGGGATTTTCTTCCCTTTTATATAATTACTTATCAGCTACTATAAAACATTTTATGTGTTTTTTTTAACCCTTTCTCCCCAGCTCATTGTAAAATATTTAATCTGTTGTAGGGCTTACTCCCCTTGTATATAATTACTCAACTACTGTTTAAATGTTTTTGAATTTGTATGGAGCTTTTTCCCCTGGGCCTCTGCTGAAAATGGGCTATTGGTTCAGTCGGACTTTCCCGGTTATAAAAGGACAAATAAATAAATATATAAATGAGTATTCTAAGTCTCAGCCTTGTACTTTGGCCTGGTATAATCACCTTACAGAAACCTTCAGCTTTAACATTTAACAAGGAGTCCTACAAAACTATTTAACTTCTCCTGAGACCTCCTCTGCAGTCTAAATGGAACACTACCCTCAACATTGCTAGCCATGTTTTCTTAGGAAAAAAAGACCAGTAATGCATCCCTAATTCAGATCTCATATGGTCCAGTCTGTGTACAATAACAGACAACCTATAGAACTTAATTTGCATGTCAGAAAATACAGAAATGGGCTAGAATTAAATTTATGTATTATTTTTTCAATGTCTTGTCAAGGTGTGAAACATGACAGTAAGACCCGGCCATGTGTGCTTATCAAAATATATATATATATATATATATATATATATATATATATATATATATATATATAGGACTATTGAACAAAAGTTCAATAGTCCGAATCCACAATACTCGAATGCACTTTAACAAAAGCGCTTTCACTGAAAAAGCACTTTTGTTAAAGTCCGTTAAAAAAAAAAAAAAACAATAAATCTTCTTTTATGCAGGGGGGCAAGACTCCCTGCACCCCCATATGGTGGGCTATGCCCCCTACACCCCCCTACTTTTATATTCTCACTCCGAGGTTGCACTACAATAGGAAAAAGGGAATTCTCCCTTAACCTCACCGTAGTGCGACCGGCACAACCAGCATACATAACCAAAAGTGCTACTTCGGTGAACAGCACTTTCAGTTATGTATGTTTGGTGATTTCTGCTTCGGCAGAAAGTGCCGTCTGGGATCTGTATGGATCACACACATATATATATATATATGTGCTTCATAGCGACTCCAGCAGCAAATGCTGGTTAATGTTGATATCCCAGTTACATTTCAAATGATATATTGCCACCTCTTTGCATGTAGTCTGGGATGGTTAATAGCATTCATGTTAACAGTGAGTGATACACAAATTAATGTCCATGATATCATTGTTATTCTGTGGTAACATTATGTACATTTTGTTTCTGTAGTACACAATGCCTAAGTGTCACATAAACATTTATAAAGTGTGTGTGATACCACCTTGGAAATGTACCCATTGCAAAAATGAACATAAAATTCTGAACTCAGCATATTAGCGGTTAACATAACAGGGGAACTGACATCTCAAGGGTGTTATTTGAGGGATACAGATTTGTGAATGAGTGCACATATACCTTGTTCTAACAACCACGTTACTGTTGCCTTATATGGTGTTCCTTTATTGGAGTTATAGTTTGAGACAAAAGTGTATTTCTGTAGAAACATGTTGTGTTGCATTCATTTTTGTAATATCTTCAATGCTAAATGATACATGCCCAAGCCAAGCTCATTTGTGTAGCCAATGGAAAAGTTTTAGAAAATGCATAATTATTTGCTAAGCTTTGCAACTGGACCTGAAGTGCTAGTTGTTTGTGGCCATTCATGATTCATGACAGTGCTCTGTGCCAACTGTTGCTCTAAGAATAAGAAACAACAGAGCTGTTGGCCCTGTGTAGAATGAGCTGTTTTATGGGATAATAAATATTGAGGAAAGAGCCACACAGAAAGTATACAAGAGGTGATGTTCTTCACAGCATATAAGAGTACAATGTACACTTGAGATCTTGTACACTTGTGTTGTCATTTTGTACACTCAGTCACTATCTTCCTTCATAATACATAGCCTGTGGTCACAACATCTGACCTTGATATTGCAAGAGCTCAGAGTTGCAAATCCCTACACCTACAAGTTTACTGAGACTTTTTCATTGTTTTTATGATGTCCCCACACTGGCCTAGTAATAAAGGAGCCTAACTCATTACTACTGACACTGGAGGGGGACATGCACTAGGAATACAAATGGATATACTCAGTATTTCCAGATGCAGACCTCTATGCATCAAACATATTTTTCCCTTAAGAGCACACAGGGAACACACTCAGTCTGGGATCTGGGTCTCTCTAGCTGTCTCCTTCCTGGTCCTCAGTAAGACTCCCCATTGGTACAGCTGTAGGGTTAGGTCCTCAGCTGGGTGTTCAAGCCAAGACCGCCATCACCCTCTCTGCAAGCCCACTGATTGGTGTCCCTGGTCCAAGCAGCTGGCGCACACACACACACACACACACACACACACACACACACACACACACACACACACACACACACACAAACACCTGGAAAGCACATATTTACCAGCTGTATCCCCCTTCTTCCCAGAGTATAAGGTAGTTATCACCACCACCAAACACTCAACTATTAGCTACTCTAAGGCCATTAACAAAGGGCGTCCAATTATACTGTGTAATATTAATACTAATACTAATACAAATGGCAGTAGTTGACCATGACAGCTAGACCTTCTGGAGTGGCCACACTGTGTCACCAAATAAATATAAATACTTTCTACAAGGACCAGCCACAATAAAAGTTTTCAATATATTTAATAATGAATAATAGAAGAGCATGAAAATACTGAATATATATTTACAGTAAACCACAGAGTTCAAACCACAGGCAATATTGAAAATAGCATTGATGGACAGACTCATAAATAAAGAAAAACAATCTCCAGACTAAGCTTCAGTATATTCCTAACTGAATCTAGAAGAATTACTGTTCCCTAATAACTTACTTGATAGAGCAAGGCACAATGAAATACGTGAGCAGTCTTTCTAGTCAGGTTCCCCAAAACAGAATACTCAATACTCAGAGTTTACTCTCTGTAAAATATAATATCCAAGATGGCTTTCAGAACAACCTCATATAGTCACCTGACTCTAGGTTCTCACAGTACCCCCCTTTGAAGCTGAGACAGGAATTTAACGTAGATAGCTGTAATACGCATCTAAATGTTTATGGCAGTGCCTGGGGCTTCCCCTCTTTTTACTGAGCTAATGAACAAAGACTTCTTCCTGACCCACCATCTCCTGTCCTGTTCAGCAATGTGGCATATTGTCATAATGGT
The DNA here is from genome assembly GCF_019279795.1 of Protopterus annectens. NCBI lineage: Eukaryota > Metazoa > Chordata > Ceratodontiformes > Protopteridae > Protopterus > Protopterus annectens. The sequence goes on from NC_056742.1 coordinate 456,776,179, forward strand.
TTAACAGCTCATTTACATTTAACTTATTTTTCTTAAAGTAAGCTAGCTGGTTAACCTCTGCTGTCCCCGTATCCTCTATTAAAACATATACATTTAATAATTCAGTTACAATAATACATCTACATTTCTTTTCATTCCAGCAGGGTGCACTGTTGATATATTTTAACACAAACAATCCTCACAAACATATTTTCAACACAAGCATCTGCACAAATAAATTTGATATACAAACGACATATAATTATTTACAAAATTTCATCTAGCAGATCTGTCACAAAACCCTACACCTACAAGTCTACTGAGACTTTTGTCATTGTTTCATAGCCTGCGGTCACTACATCTGACCTTGATATTGCAGGAGCTCTTTCACAAAGCCCTACACCTACAAATTTAATGAGACTTTTGTCATTGTTTCATAGCTTGCAATCAGTACATCTGAACTTGACATTGCAGGAGCTCTGTCACAAAGCCCTACACCTACAAATTTACTGAGACTTTTCTCATTGTTTCATAGCCTGCAGTCACTACTTTTGACATTGACATTGCATGAACTCTTTCACAAAGCCCTACACCTACAAGTTTACTAACACTTTTGTTATTGTTTTATAGCTTGTGGTCACTACATCTGACATCGGTATTTCAGGGGCTCTATCTCAAAGTGCAACACCTACAAGTTTATTGAGACTTTTGTCATTATTACATGTAAGCATATTTGTCATGAAAAACCTTACTGTGTATTAACTTTAATCAGTTAAATGCATGCCTGCTCTGTGATTGAAAGTATCTGTGAAATAGTAGGACCCCTTACTAAATTGGCTACTCTTTCCTTTTGCTTGACCAGTAGATTATACTGCATATGCCAGGCATTTATTCTCAGGAAATGACAGAAAACCCATTTTCCTTGCATCTCTTTGTTAATGGTTTTTGTTCTGGCTATATAGTAATTGCACTCAATTATAAATCATCCTGTAAACTGACAAGAGGGTGGGGTTGTCACTGTATTAGAATGCATTGCTGAATATCCCCTCAGTGATGTCTCCTCTTACACTGAGTCACTATCTTCCTTCATACAGCAGGTATGTGTCATGTTATTGCATGTCTTATTTGTTCTAAGGCTGTGTAAAACAGTGAAAAGACTTTGGTAGTGTGTTATATTTTATAACAACTTCATTCAGATTGTATAAACGTTACGTGTGTTTGTCTCTCTCTCTCTCTCTCTCTCTATATATATATATATATATATATATATATATATATATATACATATTATAATGTTTTGATGTAGTGGTTAATCCCATTAATTATTCTAAGTGATGATGTTATATTGTGCCTATCGGTGTAGTGCCATGTTCTGATAATTTGTTCAATACAGCTGTATATTCGCACTTCATTACTGTGGTTCTCTATCAGTGTACTTTGTGCTACAACTACTTTGAGCTTACATAAACGCACTTTTTTACTATCAGTCGACTCTATATTTACTGTGTATTCTCTTGATCTAACTTACTGTGGGCCTTCCTCCATCACTTTTTTGTATAATAAGTGCTAACTTTATTGCCTCTGACCTCAGCATTGCAGGAGCTCTGTCACAAAGTCCTACACCTACAAGTTTACTGAGACTTTTGTCATTGTTTCATAACTTGTGGTCACTAGATCTGACCTCAATATTGCAGGAGCTCTGTCACAAACTCATACACCTACAAGTTTACTGAGACTTTTGTCACTGTTTCATGTAAGCATATTTATCATGAAAAACCTTTCTGTGGATTAACTTTAATTAAATACATTCCTGCTATATGAAACAGTAGGACCCTTTACTAAGTTGGCCAGTGTCTCCCTTTGTTTCACCAGTAGACTATACTGCATATGCCAGGTATTTACTCTCGGAAATGGACAGAAAACATGTTTTACTTGCATCTCTTTGTTAATTGCTTTCCTCTTGCTTTTAATTGCTTACTCTCAGTTATAAATTGACCTATCAATTGACTTAAGGGTGGGAAGTCTATTCTGCTCAGCCTTGCTCTGCTTGGCTTTGCTTCACTCGACTACCCTATAGTTACTACATGCACATTTCACTTGTTACTCTTATTCCAAAGCCATCCCCAAATACCTTACTAACTACTTCTATACATACACTTATGTTTCTTGTTGTCTACTTCCTTATCTCTTTTTATTTTTACACCCCATTCTCAAATACCTTTCTCCCTTCCATACTGCTTTGCACTAGATCCATTTAAAAACACACCCTCCCTAATAGAACCTACCTATTCCACATTGCATCCTTCCCTTTTCCCAAATGAACCCTCATTTTTCTTATTTTGACTATACAATTATAGTCTAGCCTTTAATACCCCTCTATTCCTTACATTCCAGGGAAGATACTAGGACAACCCACCCCCCTTCTTTTATATAAAATACTCCTCTCCTTACCTATCCTCATCCTCCTTGCAGAATCCACCATCACTGAATCATCCACTGCCCTGCAGATTCTTATTTCTTTCCTCACTGCTACCTCCCCAAAACCTGACAGCTATAAAATACAGGGCTATTCTGTTTCTCCTACTCTGCAATCTGTCATCCTATCACGACTCAATAAAATATCGCAATATCTCTCCAACTCTTTCCCAACCACCTATCCATACTTCCTCTTTGCACTCTCCACACATTGCACCAAACCTATTTAATATTGCCCCTCACCCATACTCCAAATATAGGCTAATTCATTACATTTCAACTCAAACCAAAACAAAATTAAGTGCAATAATCCTCTTCAAAAAACTAGTATGCATTATTCCCTAAATATAGTGAATCCTTCTAGGAGGAGATACTTACCCTAACCTTGGCCCTATTTATCACAATAAACACAAATATTGACTTGGAATGAGTTAAATTTCAGCAGAGGCCTGAGGAGAAACACTTCACTCCGTATGTATTTGTAACAGAATTCTGCTACACAAATTCTTTGTAAAAGATAATTCTGTTCCACATACTTCTGTAGCCCAACAACGGCCATCCATAACCTTAGTGATCTATTTTCTTCAGCAATAAATGTTAGAAGTATAAGAAATAAAACTGCTGAGTTACATGCCTGGATTACCCAACATAAGTCTGAAGTTCTCCCTGTAACTGAAACTTGGATTAAACCCAGCATAAACAATTCCGAAGTTCTACCGCCTGGCTATAATATCATCTATAATGACTTTATAAAGAGGAAATGTGGAGTTAATATTTCCCAGTACCTACCACATTTCTCCTTACAGCAAACCAACACCAAAATTCAGTTCAGCAAAGCTAATTATTGTTTTCCTCAAAATAAACAATTATAAACAAATATGCATTACTGTCCTTTATATCCCCCCTGGTGACAATACAGATATACTGGAAGGTATCCTACATTGGATATACTTATTTCCACAAGAAAAAGTATTGCTAGGTGAAGTGAATGTGAATTGGTTGGACATAAACTCTAACTCCCTTACATCTAGCATGAGCTTATATGGTTTCACACAACTAATTAATAACCTCACACATTATAGCAAGACATCAAATTCTCTACTAGACTGGATCCTAGTATCAGACCCTAGCAAATACTCCACCACAGGTACAATGTCAGACTCTCTCAGTGATCATCTCTGAATCTATGCAACTTGACATCACACATCCAGTTAAACAGCATATTTATAAAACAACATGTAACCTTTCCAAGTTTAACCCAGAAATATTGATTACTACACTATCATTTATTGATTAGAACTTCCTAAAAATCTTCCCTTTAGACAATGTTGTAATTCAATTCCATACAACTTTTCTAAATATCCTAAATTGGTTTGCACTTCCTAGAAGGAAGAGATTGAAAACAAATAATACAATTTGGTTATCCAAAAGAGTAGCATGCTAATGCAGGACAGAGAAAATGCATAGAAAGAATAGAAAAAATAGAAAACACCTCAATATCTTGAACACTTCAGAATGTTTCGCAATCTTACTAAAATGCAAATAATTTAAGTAAAAAATAATACTATAATAACTTTCAGAATAATACTAAACACAACCCTTCAACTCTTATTTTATAGATAGTATAGCATCTCTAACTAAGGATTCCTTAACATCTAATCCCAGCCCTGCTCAACAGCCACATATCACCACATCCACGTTCACCTTCAAACCTGTGCCCATGTCCTATATAAAACTAGTCTTAAACAAACTTAAACGATGCTCTTCGTCAGCTGATGACCTTCCAAGAGAGTACCTAACAATAGCAGCCAATGGCATTGTTTATCCTGTCACAATCTTTATAAACAGGTCAATCCAGTAATCCCATATTCCGTCTATCTGGAAAAAATCACACATCCCTCTACACAAAGGAAGAAATTCAGGAGACATAAATAACTTTAGACCTATATCAATCTTATCTCCCCTCGCTAAAATACTTCAAAAATGTATTCAAAAACAATTGCTAGACTCTCTCTAGCAGGAATAACCCCTATCCTCTTTACAGCACGGCTTCTGTCCTTCCCATAGTATTAGTATTGCCCTTCTAACATATGTAGATAATGTCTGTAAAGCTATTGATTACATCAAACTAGTCTCTTCCTTATTTATAGACTTGTCTAAAGCCTTTAACACAGTTTGTCACAGCAACCTTCTTTAAATGTCTTCACTAGAGGTGTCTCAGCCCACCCTTCTGTGGTTCAAAAGCTAGTTGTCCAATAGGTATCAGTCAGTAAAATGGCACTCTATGCTCTTGCTTTACCTCTTAGTCACCACTGGTGTACCACAAGGCTCTATCCTTGGTCCCCTCCTCTTTAACATTTTCATCAACACTCTCTATACTTCCACATAACTGGCCACCCTAATACAATACACAGATAATTCCAGTCTCATTTGCACATCTGACAACATGGCACATCTCCAAAAAATTATTCAGGAAGCTTTAGCAGCCACTGAAACAAGGCTTCATAACTCATAACTCATGGTCAACCCAAAAAAAGACCAAACTACTACTTTTTTCTCCAAAATCCTTCTCTCATGAAAAACAAGTACATTTAAAGTCCTCTCTCTTGATAATATAACCATAGAAAGCACTTTGTATACCAAACTATTAAGTGTGATTGTGGGTGATAATCTTACATTCTACCTGCATATACAAAATTGCCTAAGAAAAACTTACAAAACCAAGGATGCTTTGCAGAGCCAAAAGCTTTCTCACAGATGCAACTAAAACTACACTTGCCACTACTTATCGCCTCCCCACTCTTCTTTGTGTTGCTCACATCCTTACTAACCTTCAGGCTTCAAATAAATTGAAACTTCAGCAATGATATAACAAAGTTGCTAAATTTGCAGCTGATACCCCTTTCAGTGCCCACCACTGTATAGCATTGAAAAGCCTAAATTGGTTAAAACTGCCACATCAACTAACATATATACAACTTTTTAACACCTATAAAATTATCCAGCATTCCTCTGCCTGTCTAGCACAAAAATACATATAACACAATTTTGTTCCCAGTCAGTCATTGCAGTCCAGTGACCAAAATCTCCAGTCTGTCTATAAATCTATCAAATCTGCTTGTTGTTGTCTATACTAGTACAAAGTCGCTAAGGCTTGGAACTCCTTACGTGTATCCATCAGGTCTATATCCTCCCTCCCAACTTTCAAAACCACTCTGAAAGACTTCCTAGTTAAAATCTATCTCTCTTCATTTTCAAAACTAGGATAACATATACCCCTAATTTGAACAAGTACCTTTTCATTCCTTATACCTCCATACTTTTCCTTCTTCACTTAATTGCGTACTGCTCTCTCTTTCTCTCTAAATATACCATATCCCTGTTTTTTAATATTTCATCATCATTAGCTGCCCTTTTCCCATTTCTTTTCTACATGGGCTTGGGGTATCTTGTTAACTGTTGCCAACTCTCTCGATTCAGTGCCACACTCCTGCCTTCTTCAATACTCATGCCTGACTTTCGCAGATCTTCTTTCACACAATTCATCCACCTCTTTGCTGGATGTCCTTGTTTCCTCTTAACTTCTTCTTGTCTGTCCCAAATCTTCCTCACCAGATTGTCTTCTGCTTTTCTGTCACGTATCCAAACTGCCGTAATCTGTTATCTTTGATCTTTTCTGCAATTGGAACTACTTTGGCTTCTGCTCTTATGTCCTCATTTCTTCATCTGTCTCACAGTGTGCATCCTACCACCCTTCTTAGGTACTTAATTTCCATCACTCCTAGCTTCTTCAACTGTTCTGCCTTTACTGCCCAGGTTTCATTACCATATAGTAGTACTGGTCGCACCACTGTCTTGTCCACTTTACTTTTTAGCTTCTTTGGCATTCTTCTGTTATATACTACACCAGACATTCTATGCCAGTTGGCTACAGCCCCTAAGATTCTAGCTTTGACCACTTTATTTCTCTTCACCCACACCTCCCAGATACTTGAAGCTGTTTACCTGTTCCACTATCTTCTCTTCTATCTCTATTCTCAGCTTCTTCTGATTTCCCCAATTTGCTGCCATTACCACATAAGCCTGCTTTTCCTTCTTCACTTCATATTGTAATTCCCATTTGTTTTACACTAATTTACCTTTAAATGCTATACAAACTGTCTAAATTTCTCTGAATATTAAATGCTTGTCATATACCTTGTATAGATTCTTAACCACTGTTTTATATTATTCCTGAGATTCAATAAACTTCGTGAAAGAGTTTATGTGCATGAGTGGTGATGCATGGTGAGCAGTAGCACTCACGACATATTCATGTTGCGCACTGCTTTTAAATGTAAATAAGAAAGGTTTCGTGGCTGCCAACAGTGTTGATGGCCACAAAACCATGCAAGTGAACACAGAGAGCAATCCTGCTTAAATCAAAACACTGAAGGTCCATAGTTTTGAGTGGAATGCCACAATGATCACCAGGGCTTAGGAGCTTTCTCTTGGACAAAGGCCAACATAATGGGGAGACAATAACCCAGAAGTAGGTGCATATTTGACATATTTGCTTTTTAGAAATGTGCTAGAATAACCAGGGGTTTGTTTTAACATGCATGTTTTGAAGGATTCAAGTCTGAAACTCAAATTGAGTCACTTCAGTCCTAAGATCATCCCAGTGATATGGCAGAAAACCACACATTTGATAAGGAATGCACCAAAAGATATAAAGGTAAAAATCTGTACACTCTGTAAAAATCTAGACAGTTGATATTATTGTCAAATCCCAATCCAAGCATTCTGTACTGAAGTTGTATAAATGATCTGTAAGCGTACATGGACTGCCATGTAAAATAAACACTCAGTGGAGGTGTGTGTATTGAATAGGGACACACAGATGAATTCTAGGAATGAACATAGGATAAGAGGACAGGTGAAACAACCTAATGTACAGCAGAGGAGGCCATGTCAATGGAAGACGGTTGTAGCAGCAACACCAATCGCAAATCTATATGGTACAGTAGGGGCTGCACAGCGAAAATGTCTGTCATGCAACTGTCACACAAGGTGGCATAACAATGGGGAGGATGTCTCTGTGAAATAAGCATTCTTACATGAAGAATGCAGAGGAGATCTATTAGGGCTATTATATACAATTAGGGTAGGATGCATATTGTGAAGATGTGCAAACTGATTTGCCTGAATATGAGTGTAATCTCAGCAGAGGTTTCCAGTAAGTGGGACACAGGCAAAGGCTCATCGATAACATTAAAAGAAGCACTCACAACCATGGACAATATCAGAATAATACTACCAGTAATCCCATGTCTATGACATAACATATGTGATTTAGTGTGATCAGAGATGATTCTGCACAAACATACTTGTAAACTATTCTGATATATCCACACTCTATAAGGGCAATCATGTACACTGCCCTGGCATTGTAACATCTGCTGAAGGTGTTGGGAGGGACACTGCTATTCCTCTATGTGACATTAGGATCAATACAAGCTAGTTGACTGGTGTGCATGGCATACATATATATATATATATATATATATATATATATATATATATATATATATATATATATATATATATATATATATATATATATATATATATATATATATATATATATATATATATGTTTTCTCTTTGAAGAATTCAAATTTCAGAACCTCGAACCCCTGACCGAACCTTGTGAATAGAGATCACCGTACAGTGCAGAATGGGAACTTTACTGTTCAGTTCACTGTAATGTGATCTCGGAGTTGGTATATTTAAGTAGCAGGGGGTGTAGGGGTGCAGGGGGCCTTGTCCTCCTGCAAAAACATGAAATAAGAAGTTTTCACATTTTATTTTATTTTTTTTGTAGGTTCGATATTTCCACAATTCATTCCTCTGGTCTTCCACAATCAGAGGTTCGATGTTCTGAAATTAAATTTTGATCCATCAAAGTGAATCCGTATATATATATATATATATATATATATATATATATATATATATATATATATATATATATATATATAGAGAGAGAGAGAGCACAAACCACACTGTCATGAATATTAACCATGCCATTAATGTTGTCAAATACCTATGTATGTACTGTGTGCATCACCAGAACAGTAGCATACATGCATCTGGTGTACCAACTTGATGGGGGTTCTGCACCACCAGACAGTAGTGTTTATGCCACTAAAAGAATACCTAAGTATGGCCAATACGATGTGTGACAGCTCACTGTTGCAAAGATGGTACACGTTAGTTATACATCACTGGAAGATGTGCAGGGAGGTACTTGAAGAAGGGTGCATTTTACTCTGTTATTGGTTTGATAAAGGCTGTGAACTATGAGGTATTATGGCCTGTGATATGGATGTCCTTTACATACTCAGTAGTTGTGTGACTTACAAGGGAGTAGTCAGCACTTTGGCCACATGCTGGTGGGTGCTCCATATACCATCTATCCCAGGACACAGGTCACATACCCAGTGATATGATGATAGGGTGTGATTTCTACATTATGTGTCATTGCAGGTTTTGTCATGGCTGTGGCAACAATATTTAGTGTGTGTTGATACTGTCTATATTATAATAATATCACAGTTGGAGTCAATGATTGCCCACAATCTATAGTCCTTCAGACAGCTGTTTGGACACAAGATGCATATGTCATTTGTGATGTCTGTTTCTAAAATAATGGACAGGAAAGGGGGAAGCAGACACCACTGTTGTGCGGAAATGATTACTGGACCTAAGATATAGGTCACTTCACACATTTCAAAGTGTTTACACACAACGTATGTGATACAGTGGTTCCCCACACTTGGTGATGTAGGTGTTTAAGGCCATATCTGATAGTGTTTAGTGAATACCTCAGTGTGGGTTTGTGTCAAATGCCTTGGGCTTATCAAGTTCAAAAGGATGATAGTGTTGTTGTCATCATGCATGCCCTTGATGAACTCTTTGAAAGCATCTAACAGATGTACCAGGCATGATGTATCATTAACAACTCACACAGCTGAGTTGCACAAAGCCAGGCTTTTTTTAGTATCCATTTAGAAAAGGTCCATGATGACATGTTGGTCTACCGCACAGATGAGGAAAGTCAAGATGTGTCTGTACATGCATGCCTCAGGTGCTGCCCCCCCCCCAACTCAGATGTATGTATGTTGACGTATACCCTTCTACAGGAACATAATCTGTGTGGAAGGTGTGTTCACATGTGTATTCAACTGTGTCAGGAAGGTGTATGTGATGAGTCACACGGTATGTGATCTGTGATGTTGCAGCCCATTGGTTTTGTGTGATAAGCCTGGATGAAGGTAAGACAGTGCATACTGCCTATCCTGATCTGGCCTTGGGGTTTGGCACAATCCTCCACATAGGTATCATTGAGAAACTCTCTCAGCTAATAATTAACCCTTACCTCATTAGATGAGTAACCAATTGACTCACTGACAGAACACATACTGTGAAAGTTGGTGAATCAACCTCTCCCAGTACAGCTGTCAACATTGCCATACTCCCGGGATCTGTGCTTGGCCCTTTACTGTTTGTAATCTATTTCTCAAGAGTTCAGGCTAAAATATATGGCCTTTGGCTTATCAAGTTTGTTGATTCTTGCATGCAGGGTACAATCATTGAGTCCACCTATGATGATAACATACTACAGGAGGGGCTAACATGGACAAATAATTGCTGACAAAGCCATATGGTCTACAAATGAATGCAAAAATGCATCTGTATGTTGTCCTTCTGAAAAATGGAATTCCATGCTAATTACAGCATTGACAACAGGTCAGCTATGCTGAAACCAGTGATGCAAGCACTGAGAACACACATAGATAGCAATCTGAACATAGACCACCAAGTGTTTACACTGGTATTTTAAGCTTATGTTGTGCACTTCATAAGTCACACCAACATATTCATATCTTAGGATTATATTACAGTAATGTACTCAAACCTCATCAGAACACTAATAGAGTATAATGCTCTCGTTTGTATGTACCTCACCTGACACATGCAGCAGATGGAGAGATGACGGGGGTTTCTCACCTCAAAACACAGGGCCTATAAACCATGCCATGATGTATTTGGATAGACTGAAAGCCATGTCACTGTAATCTTTATCATATAGGATGAGCTGACAGTCTCTGACCATGCCTTGGTGGGAATAGTGCACATTCACAAAACAGATATAGCTGAGGACATTGGCTTTGTCTGTTGAGGAGAATTTAGTAATAACAGTTTCCCACATGCTGGTATGCTTGTGTAAAGGGTCAAGCAAGAGCACAAACACACACACACACACACACACTCGACTGCAGGGAGAATAGAACCTCTATCTAGCTAAATACAAGTACTACAGATCTCTGTATTTAAGGTGAGTGCCACAGCCCAAGTCTGATTTGGAGAATCTCAGACAACACTTTACAGCTGATGACATCAGAGGTGTCTGCTGAGGAAAATATAGTAATAACAGTGCCCCACATGCTGATGTAAAAGGCTTTTTATAATGTCAAGCAAGTGCATGCACATGCACACACACACACACACACACACACACACACACACACACACACACACACACACACACACACACACACACACACACACACACACACACACACACACACACACACACACACACACACACCTGAGTTGACTGCAATGAGAATAGAACCCTACCTATCTAATTACAAAGGCTACACAACTCAGTACTTTATGCAAGCACCACAACACAAGGCTAAGTTTGATAAGACTGCAGGACAGCTTATGGTGGATGACATCAGCAGAGCATGTTGAAGAGAAGAAATTGAGAGGCCTGCATGAAATGGATGTGCCAGCATGTGTACGTATTAAAATACTTGTCAATCCATGGGATTGGAGCAGTAACTGTAAGATACACACTTCTGCTGTTCTGGCAAGATGCACACACACATAGATGACTGCAGTGAGAACATCACCCCTACCTATCTAAGTGCATAGACTACAGAACTCAGTACCTTATGCAAAGGCCACAGCACAAATCTGACTTTGGTAAGGCTGCAGGACAACCTATAGTGGATGATATCAGCAGGGCATGTTGGAGAGAAGATGTTGGGATGCCTGCATGAAATGGATGTGTAGGCATGTGCAAGTATCAAAATACTTGTCAATCCATGGGAATGGAGTGGTAACTGTAGGATACACACTTGTGGCCTTCTGGAAAGACACACACACACACACAAACACACACACACACACACACACACACACATACACACACACACACACACACACACACACACACACACACACACACACACACACACACACACACACACACTTGACTGCAGTGAGAATAGAACCCCTACTTATCTAGGTAAACAGATTATAGAATGCAGTACTTTACACAAGCTTCATGTACTGATGTATATATGTACACACAATAGGGTGCATGACTTTTTATCTAAACCAGCAAAACTCAAAAAAAAAAAAAAAACAAGTGTTTTCTGCAGGGGGGGGGGGGGCAGGTATCCCTCCACTCCACTTTCCATACTGGCTAACTTATAATATGCAATGGCTCCATGGTTAACCTATGGTAGAAGTCAGGGAAAAAAGCACAGTATGGCTCTTTATATGACCATTAGCATATTCTGCTGCTAACCCTTGTTTTCCTGCTGGCCAAGATGTGTACTGCAGTTTCATGAATCACAAACTGCTTGACAATTGCTGCTCATTGCACACATGAGCTTAGCAGTATAATGAGCAGGTCTTCATGAATCCAGTCTCAAATGTTTCAAAGAAAAAGTCAGAAGAGAAGCAAACATTACAGATTTTCCTGAAAATGCTGTGCTTTTCAAAGTTTGTATTTACTTTAAATATTCCTCTAAGAATTATTTGTAACCTAAAAACATCAAAGTAAACATTTTTTGAGATATAATTTGGAGTGCTACCCCTGTATCAATTCCCATGTAAAACTGTTTTCATGTATCAGAAAAGTAGATACAAATTATTTTTTATTTAGAATTTTAACACTAAAACGCCCAGAAGTCTGGTTTCTTTTTTGAAACACATTTTATGCTTTTTTCACTAAACTTACTTTTACTCTTTACTTGGAACTGCATTTGAATGCAAGATGCTCATTTTACATGTCTGTACTTCCCACATTTCTAGCATTTTGCATGGTAATTTTACAGTTATGTGGGCTATATATTTTTATTACTACAACAAAACAAAACCTTCAGCTTTCTCTTACTCATCTTATTTTCAGTCATATGTATTGTTTTATTAGGTTTAATCTTCTTCCTGACCTGTAGAGTTTCTGTTTTCTAGCTCTGCACTCACATTTGCCTGAGCATAAGTGTCAGTCTGCCTGTCTCTGTTTAGTGTACCATACTAAGCAATCTTAACATTCCATGTCCCCCATTGTCTCCACTTTCACCATTACCACTTCCCACCTGCCCCCATCAGCTTTTCGCTACCTTGTAAGTTTCCTCTCTATTACCCATTTTGAAAGTCCATTCCACCAGTCTGCAACCCTCTCTGTGAAAACAAATGCTTTTCAAGATCTGAGGATATCTGTTCACTGTGCTGTGTCCTTCATCCTGTGTGATTTCTGTTAAGGATGGTTCCTTCAGATTTCCTTGCCATATCTTGTGCACATGAATCATGCCTCCCATTTTTTTCTCATCTCAGATGATAAGTAATCTAGTTTCTCAAGCCTTTGGTCACATACATTTGTCTCCATCTTATGGATCTTTCTGACTTCCCTCTGGATTCCTACCATCAACTTGATATCCTAACCTTATAGGTCCTCTAAAATGGCATGCAGTACTAAACTTATGGTCCATCCATGGCCTTGCAGAGTAGAACATTATCTCCTTGCTTCTGGAATCGAAGCCCATAAGGATAGAACCCAACATTCTGTTTGTTGCTGCAGCTGCACACTCACTCTGGCCTTGTTGATCCAGACACATTGTGATCAACATCTCTAGATAGTTCTACCCACTTAGGTGCCATCTGTTTTACTCACCCCTAACAGATCATAGGAAGCTGTTGTGGCATATTTGCACTGAACATGAACTGCCATATTTCTGTCACTTGTTTAGCCTTTCCAAATCCTTAGTTAGACTGTTCCCAAACCTCCAATATTGAAATTATCAGCGTCCATAACTCACTCCTCTAACATCCCACACCTGAATCTTCTTCTCTACATCCTTATGCTTCCATTCCCTTCTACTCTAAACCACAAAGTGGCTTGATCATTGTTAGCTAATGGTGCCTTAACCTGAACATCCAGGACACCCTTACACTGGTTAAGACAATGTCCAGAATTCTCTTCTTTCAAGTACAGTCCTGCTACAGTTACCTTGTTCTGCCATGGTCCAAGTTTTAGTGTTGTTTGCACTTTACTCTGGGGGTTCTCCCAATCTGCACTTGTCAAATTCAGATTGCCCAAGAGCACTACTTTCTTCTTGCTATACCATTCCTTTAATCTCTCCTCTTATCTCTCATCCTTCTCCTTTGTTATGTGTGGGGATAATACATTGCAACAGTCCTGTTATGTCAGGGGATAATACATTATAGCAGTCCTGTTATGTGTGGGGATAATACATTGTACCAGTTCTATGTCTGGGGATAATACATTGTACCAGTTCTATGTCAGGGGATAATACATTGTAACAGTCCTGTTATGTCTGGGGATAATACATTGTACCACTCCTGTTATGTCTGGGGATAATACATTGCACCAATCCTGTTATGTCTGGGGATAATACCTTGTACCAGTCCTGTTATGCCTGGGGCTAATACATTATAGCAGTCCTGTTATGCCTGTGGATAATACCTTGTACCAGTTCTGTTATGCCTGTGGATAATACCTTGTACCAGTCCTCCACCACTCCCTTCCCCCTCTTCTACCAGCAAGGCCTCTGGCTGCTTTACTACCTCATTTGTGGTTTGCTATTCCTGGTGGACTTCCTCCCATCTGACCTAATATTTGATGTTACCATTTACATAAATTGCTATTTTACCAAAACTCTCCCTTTTCTGTGATGTCCATTGGCATAAAAGCTTTAACTGCAACTTAGGTCATCAAGTTTAGTCTGTGGCTTAGGCACCTGCTACAGCTGCTGTGGGGGAGGAGGAAAATAGAGAGGTACTGCCTCCTTGCCTGTCTTTGGTAGAAGGGGATGGATATGTGCACACAATTTGTGGTTGAATTTGTGATATAGAGTAGGAATTGCAGGAAGTGCCTGAGAGTGGGAGAGGCCACATGATAAGATCACATGTGGAGTCATGAACGTGTATCCAAGTAGCATTGCATAACTCTCTCAGATGAGTACAAGCATGAATGGGGGTTAAAGCTTCCACCTACCTGCTTCAGATAAGAGAGAACTAGCTGTAGGGTTATGACTACTGATTAGCTGCTCCACTCCCTTGGATGTTGGGGCAAAGGTTCAGCTCCTGGACTCAACTGGACCAGAGGAATACCTGGTGAGGATTAGAGATGGAACATGTCCCTGCATGGGACATTGATGAAACTCTAAGCAAAGAGTGCTGGAGGCTGAAGTTGTCCCACTTGATGCTGGGCAACAAAGGAGTATGAAATCATGGGTTGGAGCAGAAATGATGTCAGTGCTGGATCTACCTATAGATCGACCAGTTATGTGGAAGAATGAGAAAGAACAGAGAACAGGTAGGGACTGGTCTCACACAAACAAATCTCTCCCCTCTTTGTCATTCATGAATAATCTATACATAGCCACCTCTGTGCCCCATACCACCCCTTCTTGTCATCAGAGTCCTTGCATCACAGATTGACTAACCAACTGTGGCTCAAGTTGTCCTTGTTTATTTCTGCATTCTGTTCTGCATCTCTTTCTATCTTCTGTCTTTGGCTTAAGACACCTACTCCCCTACAATTCTGCATTTGTCACTCTCCCCCTTTCCATCTTTGTTTAAATTTTAAACTTATTGTCATGTTGTAACACACACACACACACACACAAACACACACACACACACACACACACACACACACACACACACACACACACACACACACACACACACACAGACACCCACACCCACACAGGCATACGTGTACATGAGCACACACAAAATGCATGCAGAACTTCAAGTTCAATGTACTTTATAGTGATGCTTAAACATAAAATGAAAACAAGCTTATTTCTGCATCACAAAAAAGTCTGTTATTATATGCAGCAGAGATATAGATGGACAAAGCCTTAACTATAGCCAATGTAACCTGACTTTGAGTTGTGGTTCAGGTGTTTGATGGCACAAGGAAGGAAGACTGATATACCATTTCTGGGGGAAGGGCATGTACCTGGGTGCACCATTAAGGATGATCCCTTGTGGGGGCTGAGATGCATGAGGTGTGTTGTCTGTAGTGGGCAGAACTTTTGTCTAGGGTGCTGTACAGTCCATTACATACCCAACCCCTTTAATTAAACAGGTATTTGAAGGGAACGCTGTTAAACCTAAGTCCTATCATTGACCTGGTTAGTGTTGATATCTCAGTTACATTTCTATGCATGTGCAGTGTTGTAACCTTGTTCAGATAGGGTGCATGGGTTTCTCATATGAGTTATGTACTGAAATTCTAGTGCATATCCTGAATCTCCCATTAGATGTACTTGTGGGAAGTCATCCCTTGAAAACTTTAGGTACAGATCACTGCTGTGCCATATGAGGGAGTCGTGGAAACTGCCTCGGTGGCCTGCACACACATTATAGATACTACCTTATGAGTTACAGACCACACAACAGTTGATGGGGAGATACCCTTTTCTTTTGGCATACTGCATGCCTAAACTTACGTGCAGGATTTCATGAGTCCTGGACTATATCTTAATCATAATAGAATCTGCAAATGTTCTGAATCTCCAGGACAAAAATCTTCACTATTAAATTTGTTTTATACATTTCTGAATTGCTCCATCATGATCATTTACTTCACTAGTATGTACTTCAGCGATTTATTAACTTATTGGCATATTCGGCTGCTATCCCTTATTTTGCAGCCAGCCACGTCTACTGCTGTTTGCTGCATAGCAAACAAGTCACTTGTCACAGCTCATTGCACAAATAAGCTTAGCACAATATCTAGGTGTTTCTTAATCCCGACTAATATATTAATCATAGCAGAATCTGCAAATTTTCTGCATCTTCAAGATAAAAATGTCCAACTATTCAAGATTTCCTCTTCTTATTTACTAAACCATTTCATCACAAATGGCTTTTTATGTCTTACTAATGTGAGTTCATTCCACTTCTCCCATTAGAACTGTATGTTGCATTGTTCTTTTATCAGCTAACATATTAGCATGTATATAAGTATGTAACATATTACCAGGGCAATCAGAGGGAGAAACCAGGAGCCAGCAGATAATTAAAATCCACCAGCAAGTTTATTAAACCAAAATTTATACATTTACACATTGTTCAGTTTTAATGAATTTCCATTACATTTTGCTCATCTTTCTTTAGAACACGTTTAAACATTTTGGTACTCTACATCTACAATTTATTTGAGCTTTTCTTCCCTAGCTACAGCTGAAAAAGGGAAATGCACCATTTCAGACCTTCCCACTTAAAAAAACAAATAGATAAACAAAAAATAATGACCCATGAAGCTTAGAGGTTTGTGTGGCAATTCTTTTGCTTTCTATCATATCAAAGAATCAGAATTCCTTTTTTAATACCAGGTTTTTGTCACTATAATTATGTCAGTAGGTGTAGAGAGATACCCAGCTGTACAATTTTGATATTTTATTCTACTTTCTATGGAGATTTATATGACACAATTTTAATCCATAAGAGCTGCTCCAGAAATGTGTATTAGGATTGCTCAAAACAGTATTATGTATGGGTAAATCCAGGTTTAAGGCGAATGTCTACACTTTTTATAAGTCATTTTTATTTAACTTTTTTATACTGGTGCTTAGATGTCTGCAGTAAGGTTTGGCTATATTTGGCTTGTTTAGTTCTGCATGTTTTTGTTGCTTGGTATTTTAAGATAATGGATGTTGTTGCACTATTAACAGTTTTTAGATTGAGTGCTTGTGCAGGAGTGTTATGGAAATAGCATTACAAGGCTGTGGCAGTTGGTGAATAGAGAGAAAAAAAAAATAAGACTGAAAGCTGCAGTGTTTCATACAAGTAATGTTCGTAGCTAGGCTGCATTTGTTTGGCATCTTATTGGAACAGAATGATGCTTGTTTTTCCACATAATGGTGAAGGGTAATTGATTACTATTTTAGGATGACACTATTTTATTTTAGGATGATATGGAGTCAGAACAAATGGTCCATACTGTGATAGTTTGGCTCCCTATCCTGAATAAGTTTCTCTGCAATGTGCTCATTGAATAATAGGGAAGGATGCAGCTCCCCCCATGGTCCTGAACTGAATCAAGCAGGTAATCAGAGAATTAAATATGGAAAATGTCCTCAAGTACTTCTGCAGACCAGGTATAGTGCCATTTAACTCATGCTATAAAGGTGAGGTTTCATGAGAACAATAGGTCATGATATGAAGCAGGGATGCAGATAGGCATAGTTTCCTTCTTTAATTTTTTATGTAATGCTTGCTTTAAAGGTATGATCTTAGTAAGTAGATTAGTTCTAGTCCAAGTTTTTCTGGTCAGTTATGTATTAATATTTGTGAAATGTCATTCTAATTCATAAATCTTAGTAAATAAGGGTTTGCCATTTATGAGGGCAGATGTTGTTCAAGTAGAGAAGCGATGTTACTTAAGAAACATTGTTAGATGCTAGACAAAAACGGAATTGATGCGAGTTAGAATATTACTTGGTTTGGGGGTGTACACTCTTTAAGGTAAGGTTAGAGGGGCCTTGTTCTCTTTGGTGCAGATGTTTTGTTTGAGAGGCAGTTTGCCAGCATCCCAAGTGACTGTGCCATGCTACACCACCTGTATGTAGGTTAGCCTGGTGGAATTTAGGACTGTTGGCAGCCATTCAGTTACTGCTAGAGTGGGAGGGACAACCATAGCACTGGCAGCATTAGTGGAAGAGGGTCTGTTTATAAGTTAAAAATGTTTTAAGTAAGGTGAAGAGTGGAGTGACAAGGTAGGGGGTGGGAGGCTTTCAACTGGTATATGGAAGCTAGCAGGAACTGCAGCTGGTTATGGAAGGGGAGTGACTTGAAGACAGAGTGGAGAATTCGCTATGCTTCCCACATGCCAGCGCAGCTACTTATGTCATGAGATTTGCAGCTACTTCTCCTCTGCTCCACATTTTGAAGGTAGCAGTATAGCGTTTCAGGTTTTCTTTATTAAAAAAAAAAAAAGAAGAGAGACAGATGAGAGGAGATGGAAGGCTGTTGCTCCCAAGAACATTTCATGAGTTTATCTATTATTGGGAGAGAAACTCAGGTGGTGCATGCAGGTAGTATGGAGTAAAATATGAATTAGATATGAAGACGAGCAGAATTGCAATTGGTTGACATGGTCAAGTACTTGCCAGATATCATGCAGTGCAGGCAGGAATAGGAGGAATGCCATGGAGAGACTTTGACATCAAATCAGATAGATGGTACAATTAGCCATATGTGGAAGGGGGGCTGGGCTACACTAGCTAAGTTGTGGTTCATGGCTCTGTTAAAGGGACTATGTATTGTAACTGAAGGATGTGCTTTTTAAATAAAAAGAACAGAACATAAGGAGGAAGCAAGTGTAAGAAGGAACATGGAGAAACTGCATGGTAAAAGAGGACAGCATGTGTGTGCACAACAGCAAATTTTAGGGAGTAAGATATGAGCCTGTACACAAAATTTAATGGTGAGACACTGCTTTCAGTTCCCAGCATACCCCTCAATCTTTTAGAAAGAAAAAAAACAGGACAAATGCAAATAATGAGGGAAGGGGGTTGTGCAAAGGCACATAAACAGGGACATATTTTAAATATCCCTCATCTAAAATGAGGAAGTGGCCATATTAGTGGGTATTCTGCTAACACACATTTTCTTAAGGTATGAAGGGAAACTCAAATGGTTTTGCCATTATTTAGTAATTTTAATTCTCAATGATTGCCAGAAAGCCAGTAATTCTGAGGATCAGACATGCATTTTCTTTTCTTTTATTTCTTCTTTGATCCCCTTTAGACATTTTTAAACAGCCTGACCCTCATTGCCCTACCAGGTCTACCAGCAAATCTTCTACCCCCTCCCCCTTGCCCAGACCTACTCCATTATTGATGGGGTCAGTCATGGATCCTAAAGGCATCCTGGGAGCTCAGACATCTTTTGCATCTATCCTGTTTTTTTTTTCCTTTATATGCCCTACCTACTCCCTGCACCACCTACCACACTTGTCAATCACATCCAAGGGCATATCCCGTCTTTGAACCATACCTCCCAAAGGAGTGTCATCAAAAAGTACTTTCCCACCAGGACAAGCATGTCCATCCCTCCTTCCTGCTCTGTCATTTGCCAGAGCCACTAATCAAACCCAGATTGACTAAGCCATAGTCAGGGCTTTATCCATTTAAGCCATAGTCAGAGCTTTATCCATTTAAGCCACCAGGGCAGCTATGATCAGACCAAAATGTGTCTCAACATCTGGGCATGTTGCAGAAGTCTGGACTAGGGAGATGTATTGTTGGCATTAGGCTTTAGAAGGCAAGAATACGTTTAATGTTCCATGGCTGGTAAGAGTACTGAGTGGTGGTGGGTTTGCTGGGTTAGTCCTGGCAAATCATGGCTAACAATATGTGTTGGAATAGACTTAGTTCTCCAGCCTAAGTTAGCTGGATGGTTTGATTTATTAAGGTATAAGAGTTTTGAAGTGCCAAAAAAGTCTAAAAACTGCAAACCAAGTAAAACGCTCACTCTGGATAAAACAGAGATGTTTATTCAAATAGTGCTTGTAAGCGCTTTCTTCCCAAAATTAGCTTTATACTGGAAATTCATCAGACAAGCTCACATAAGTAGAACAACATTTAAATAGTAGAACGCACATTATGTCATTTCCTTATGCATAATTAAAGAAGAATGACACCTAAAACAACGTTATACAATTTAAACAATAATGAAGAATGAAAAACAATAAAACATAATAAAACAGATTATCCTTATTCTAATACAGCATCCTACATAGAGCAAAGTCAGTGGTTCAAATCTAAAAGATAACAAAGGTGTGCCTCGCAAAAATGTATAAATTCATGATTTTGGACAAAGTCAATGTCTATCTATTCAACGCCTTCAATTTTAGGAGGCTAGTTATGGATAAACATTCATTCAAGCCTGGCCGTTGGGTAGAATCTAAACTGATCTGCCAACACAATTCAGCTTTTTCTAAAAGGTAGGGTCATGCACCCACTCTGGGTGGCAAATAGTATACAACACTATAAACTTAAATTTGTGGTTAGTGTATTGACTTATGTGTTGAGCCAAGGCATTCACTTCACAATGGTCTCTAATGTTTCTAAGGTGTTCCCCAGTTCTGTTTTTGTTTCTGCTCCATTTTCCCTATATAAAAACATGAGCAAAACTCACAAAGGGCACAATAAACTACTTTGCCAGAATTGCAACTAAACGTGTCTTTAATCTTCAGTCTCATTCCATTAATAGTAATTTCATTCACTTCTAAAATGTAAGGGCAAAATTTACAAAAGCCATATTTGTACATGTATCCTACCCTCTGTGGTCTAGCCTGGTGTTCCAAAAGGGACTTGATGTTATGCCCTTTTCAAAATAACACAGATTGGTCTATCACCTAGAATCCCCCTTAAATCAGTTTCACTAGTTAGTAGTTTCCAATTCTTTTCCAAAATGTTCTTAATGTAGTATGCATCAACAGAAAAAGCAGTGAGAAAGCAAGATCTGAAAGTATTATCTGCCTTCTCCTTCTCCAAGCTTGATGGTTGTACGGTTGGATTGGATGGACTACTGGTGGTCGTGTTGGGAAAGAGTGGATCCCCACAATGTGATTCCGGGTTTAAAAGGGGAATAAAATGCCCATTCTCTCATTTACGGATAATTTAATTCTTGATATTTGCCACTAAATAGTGTGGATAGCCTCTTTTTAGGAACATTTCACTTAGCCTGTGGCATTCTTGCAAAAATTGTCCTTAAGAGTAGTCATTCAGGCAGTTGTAACAAATTGGCCTTTTAAAACCGCTCTTTTTTGGGAAAAGGGGTGGCAACTAGTAAAGTGTAGAAAATTGTTAGAGTACGTAGCCTTACAGTATATTTCTGAGGTGAATCTATTATTCAAAATATCTTTTTGGAGTAATATATCTAAATAAGCTATTTCTATATCACTGATGGTGTGGGTAAATCTCAAAAAAGAAGTTGAATTGTTAATATATTCAAGGAATGGACTGATCTGTTGTTTTGGTCCATCCCAAAGAATAAACATGTCATCCAAAAAAACATGTGTACATGTGGCAGAATGAGAAGAATGGAGAACCAGTTAGGAATCTTTTCTCCCACTCTAAGATCACAATGTTAGCCTACATGTCCTTGCATGCTGCACCCATTGCTACACCCTCATTTTGGACATAATATTTCTTTTCAAATAGAATAAAATTATTCTTTAGGACCATGTCTAACAACTGCTCAGGCATATTGATTCTATCTTATGTTACCCCTTTGTCGACCAAATAATTCCAAAACCATTAAATCCCTAAGTCGTGTGGGATGACAGTATAAAGGTCCCTTCATCAATTGTAATAAAAATGTAGG
Organism: Protopterus annectens; assembly: GCF_019279795.1. Taxonomy (NCBI): domain Eukaryota; kingdom Metazoa; phylum Chordata; order Ceratodontiformes; family Protopteridae; genus Protopterus; species Protopterus annectens. Next base: position 456,798,349 of record NC_056742.1, read on the forward strand.
AACCATTAAAGTTGACTGAATGTTTTTTTCCAAAAGCCCCAAGAATCAATACAAAGTAAAGGCTTGGTTTTTTAACAGACCCTTCAATCCTAAATCTAAATATTTGGCTAATGGATGGGAGATGGACCCTCTGGCATCGACAATGGAACGTAAAGGGAGCTGGTGTACATCTTTGTGGATCTTTGGTATGCCAAATATAGTAGGTGTAATTGAGTAATTTACAGATAAAAATTGATGTTCTTCCACATTAATGAAACCATCTATAAAGAGGTCTTGTAAGTAACCTCTAATTCTTCTGTATGCACCATTCAATTCATTAAGTGAACAGTGGACATAGGTAATTGTCTCCAAAATCTCTTCCATTTTCTTAACATAATCATCCTTCCACAGAAAGACGACACCACCCCCTTTATCTGGTTTCATTACCCTTAAATTAGTATTGAAAGAAAGATATTCTAGTTCCATAATTTCCTCAGAACACAGATTATTTTTAACAGTATTCCTTTTAAATTTCTCACAGTGTGTTCTGATGTCTAGCTCACACACATGCTCAAAGGTTCTATGATAGGTAGAGTTGGGGGGTTGTAAGTGCTGGAGATTTTAAGCGGGTGCATGATGTTGTCAACCCCTTGAAACAATAAGTTCAAATTAAGTTTTCTGATATACTGTTTTAAATCTAGTAATGTATGAACCACATTTGCAGACTTAGGTGTATAGGTAAAACCTTTAGATAGTAAATTGCATAGATGTACATTTATATCAATATTAGTGAAATTATAAACCTTAAAGTCGGCATCACTATTAAAGTGTACAGAAAGAGGTGGTAGCAAAAATTTATAGGTACTCACAAGTCTTGTGTTGTGCATTTCTCTACAAAAAAAGTCTTTCAGAGGTTAATTCCTCCCTTGTTTCCTCTTCCAAGAACTCTAGTAATGCCCTGTGTTCCGTTTGTTGTTCCCTTGCTGGTGATTGTCTATCTGTTGTCTCCCATGGTAAGAGCCTGTCTGTGTTTTTTGATTTCTTATCCATTCTGATCTCCTCAGAATGGAGAATTTGTTCTCTTCTAAAAAAGGCTCATCATTGTGGTTATTAAAATGTTCATGAATGTCAAAGTTATTGTCCAAGTCGTGTTAGTAGGACAATCTGTTGTTAGAGGTCCATTCTTGGGAGGGAGGGGGAGGAGGATATGCACAATTAGAATTATAGTCGTTTTCATCTCTCAGAATTTCTTTCATTTTTCTGTTCTTAATTGCATCCATTTGCTCTTCAATAGCACGAAAGATGCAAGTATATTCAAACTTATTGGAAGAAAACAAGGGATCTTGTGCAATTTTGTTGTCCAGTACTTTTGCCTCCTGCCCCAAAATGTCTAATTGTTCGTCATTATATTTTATCACAATGCCCATATATTCTAAGCCAAAATTATTGAAAAGTCTAGTCAGATCTTTATGAAAGTGGGAATTGGGTATAAGACCAGTTGGGTAATGCCACATGCGTAACCCTTTTGGGACTATTCTTTTTTTAATACATTCTTTAAAATAACTGTTATCCATTTGCAGCTTTTTTTATTTTTAGTAAAACCAAATCAAATTGGGTCAGGTTCTTGTTAAAAGAATAGTCAGTGTTAGATTCCCTTACTTCCACACTAAGGGAGTAGTTGTTGTCAAGCCAGTTAAGTATAAAGACTCACTAGGACCATTTGAAAAGTTAGTGGCCATGTCCTTGCTTGGAACATTATTATTCAAAAAACCACTGACCTGTTAACCAGTACATGAGGGTTGTCCTAAGGTAGAGTCAATTTGTAGATGCGTTGTACCTGTCCCAGAGCCTAGCCTCCTAAAATTGAAGGCTTTCAATAGATAGACATTAACATTGTCCAAAATCATGAATTTATACATTTTTGTGAGGCACGCCTTTGTTATCTTTTAGATTTGAACCACGGACCTTTGCTCTATGTAGGATGCTGTATTGGAATAAGGGTGATCTGTTTTATTGTTTTTCATTCTTCATCATTGTTTAAATTGTATAAAATTGTTGTTTTAGGTGTCATTCCTCTTTAATTATGCATGAGGAAATGACATAATGTGCATTTTACTATTTAAATGTTGTTTTACTTATGTGAGCTTGTCTGATGAAGTTCCAGTATAAAGCTAATTTTGGGACGAAAGTGCTTACAAGCACTATTTGAATAAATGTCTCTGTTTTATCCAGAGTGAGTGTTTTACTTGGTATAAGAGTTTTGGACTACTGTATCCTTTATAGTCCTATATGCAAGGCAGAGATCACTACTAAGGTGCTTAGATGAGACTGTGATGTATGGTCAATTTAAAAGCTAAATCAAGGGCAGAAAGATAAAGGTCTATATAATGTACACATGCAGCTTTACATCATGTGGGTCTTGTTGTGCAAGAGGCACATGGTGTTATGCTGTGGTGGGAGACATAATGGATTTGGAAGCTTTAATAATATTAACATGACTGATTATACCAGTTATTTTAGTAACTGTGGCACATAACACAGTGGCAAATTATTGGAATATCATCTGCTGGTGAAGATGGCCTTTATGGGCCCAGAAGAATAGCTATTATAATTTTGCTTTACTCTGTTGGCAGTTACTTCTGGGCAGATTAAATAGTAAAGGCTGGGTTGAATGTGAAGCAGAGGATACGGGTTAAAATCTCTTCAGGGTGGGTTTGGTTAATAAGTGGGTAAGAGTTCATTAACTTATGGTGATGCATCTGCTTTGTCTTTCAGTATTTCAAAATGTTGCTCCATTAAAGAAGAGGTGGGAGGCCACTACAGCACACAAGGAGTTTTCTTCAAAGTAGGTGGGAGGCCACTACAGCACACAAGGAGTTTTCTTCAAAGTAGCATCCAGCCAGCAACAATTTCAGATTCAAATGGTTCCCACACAGCAAATGAAAAGTTTTAAGAGATAGTCAGTTGATTATAGGCTTTGATGATGGATGGGCCAAAGTGTTAATGGGAAGCAGCTTGTAAACACCTGGAAGTGGGCATAGCAGGACAATCAGATAATTCTAGGACCTCTGCAGTTAATAGGGATGATGCTAGTGGTGTACAGGGGTTAGGTAGTGGAGTTGATACTGATGAATATGTGTTAAATTTGTTCCATGGTTTAGATGAGGCAGGCAGCCATAGAATGCTGGGGTTGTTAAACTCAACATGGCTGGAAAAGAACAGTTAGGTGAGGAGCTAGAACACACTGCAGAGCAGGATGGTGTAGGCAAAGGAGGGTCGAAGGGGTGAGTAGGTTCTTTCACACTTGTTCAGTTTAGAGTCAGTTGGGGATGAAGATCTAGGTCAGTTGAGCCCTGCAGTTGTTCAACAATCTTTGCACTCATTTAGGGAAGGTAGTCAGGGTGTGTTTATTACTCCACATATCCCTACAGTAGTGAAAGATAAGATTTTTAGGGGTGAATTAGTAGACATTTTTAAGTTAATGGATTCTGATGGATCCCAGAGAATCACTGAGGCAGCAGCCCTAGGACATAAGCACCTTATAACATTGTTGGCCACTCTGGGGAGAAGTAAACCTGGCAAGCTTAGATACAGGTCATGAGACAGCTGAGTTATAGGATTTATCTATTTTATGTCAAATTCATTGGAAAAAGACACCTAGTAGGACCTTCCTCTTTGTTCTTATCTCATGATGGTAAATGAATCTCTGTGATTAAGAAGTAAAAGCTCTTGTTTGTGGTATAACCATCATTTTTGTAAATTAAAGGCAGTGTCTCTGTCTCTTTTTCTCTCTCAGGTTGGACTGCAGACTTGCAGGCACCTGGCTAGGGACTATGACTGACAGGGTAGTCAGGCCTGTAAAAGCTATTCAGCGGGAAGCAGTAAGAAAGGTTAGGTCTTGTTGGCCTTTCTGTGTAGGTAAATATAATCGGATGTCTTGTAGGTGGGATATTAGAAATAATTTAGCAATAATCTATAGCTAGGTGTGGATAATGCTTTATTTACTCACAGCTGGTGTGGTTATATCACAAAGGCAAAACTATTGTACAATTATGTTACTTTTATTGCATATTTGCTTTTTTATGTAGTGAGTTGTATATCTTTCTACTTTACATTAATAAAAAGTAGTTCCTTGAATTATCTTTATATTTTATATGTTGCTTTTTAATGTCTGTATTTATGAGAGTGTTTCCAGTGCAGTTGGGACTTGAAAGTTGTCTCGTGACTTTTTTAACCCCTTTTAAAATAATATCACAATGCTTCAATTAATGTGGAAATGCTTTACAGCAATACCTTTGTGTTCAATTTCAGTGATTTTATTTATTTATATCTTTACCTATCTATCTATCTATGTATCTATATATATATATATATATATATATATATATATATATATATATATATATTTAAATAAATCCATTTTCTGCTATCACATGAGAGTAGAAAGTAACGTGAATGAACATTCTTGTGTGTTTAAAAGACATTCTTTAATAATGTGAATCTCCTTTTAAATTATTAAAAGAAAAGCTGCAGTGGTTTTGTGTAGCCATCAGTTTCCCTTTTTATTGTTTGACGTGTCCTACACCTAGGGTTGGCTTTATGTAGACTGCATTAACCAATGGATATGCATGCTCGTATAGTAGGTGATGGTGTTTTTTGAATGTTGCTACATTCGCATGTCATTGTGCTACAATTTTCCGTTTAGTTTGGGGACTGGGAATTGGTTAGACATGCTTCTTTTCCACCAACTACATAGTAAGTAGTAACAATCAGCTCTAGCAGTTTCATTTGCTGGTTTCACATCCACATTGCTGCAGCTACTGAAGTTTTGTTCAGCAGCTGGACCTTTTCCTGTGAAAAATGTTCAATTTGCAATATGCATGACACTTGCAATATCTAATCAGTATGCATGGTTGTGAATATAAATTAGTTTTTGTTGTATTATAATAGATTAAACATGACTACTGACCATTTATTTATCTTTCAATATTACAAGTTTCAAGGGTTAACACTAGGAGCAGACAAGTTTCCAGAAAAATTGCCAAAAAAGATATATGAAGTTAACAGGCTTTAGTGATGTTGTTACTTCAACACTGTTGAGATAAATCTATGAAGAAACCATATAATGAGGTATCAGGGTCACTAAGTGCTTTTGTAAGGGAATTATCTGATGAAGAGTGTGGCAAGTAAGTTTGGTTGGATATTATTTAGTGAAATGGCTTAGTGGTAAATCACTTTGGCTATGGTGTGCAGGGTCCTGGGTTCAAGTTTGCAGAGGCTGTTTATTTGGGTTGGGAGGGTGGCCTAATGGTTAAGGTGATTACCTTACAAACACAAGGTACAGGGTTTGTCTCACAAGGGATAATTGGCTAGGCTTAAAATGGCTCACAAGGGCAGTTAGCCTAGTACTAACCTATGAACCTATGATATGAAGGTTAGGTGATTCAGTATGTTAAATTAGGGCACAATTAGTGGCCATGGGTTCAACTTACATGTTATGAAGTTAAAATGGTTTTATGAAGCATTGGTTAAAGGGCAGAATGGTAAATTCTAAGTTGGGCAGAATAAGAGGTGTAGTTGTTAATAATAGATGTTCTACTGGTAGTTGTGGAAGGTTTACACATGATTTCTCCATCTTTTAGAAAATATGTCTTGGGGTTGACATTGGGTATTTATTTTTTCTGTGAAGGGGCATTTAGTCTTAGTGAGTTGTTGGGTTCTTTGTCATTGTCAGATGTTTTGTTTACAAGACAAGTGGTATTAATTTGGTTGACAAAATCTAAAATGGATCAGGCAGAGAAAAGTCATCAAGTTATTTCAGAGCAGAAAGTGGATGAGTTGTTATGGTTAGTATGATGGACATTATTTTGGAGGAAGTTGCCTTATTTTTCTAAGAGATTAGTTTTTTAAATTCTTGAATGGTAAGCTGGTGCAATTTCGATAGTTTGATTTGCTTTTAAAGAAGGCTTTGTAACGTAAAGGGATGTTTCAAAGCAGAGATATTCATCACATTCGTTTAGGATCAGTAAGGCTTTAGGTTTGACAGAACCAGAAAATTCTGTGGTGGTTATTACAGGGAGAGGCTGATGAGTGCTGAATGCCTTTAGTAGTTATATAAGATAATTAAATAAGTTTAGTGTTGAAGTATTTGTTAAGGTTGATTTGGTTAGTGTTGTTGAATGTCCGGCATTTTGTTTTCAGAGTGGAAGAAAGTGGTGATTATTGTCCATTCTTATGTTTATTTTTACTGTTTCTTTTCTATTAAAGATTTACAATCAATAAACAGGATAAACATGAAAACTTAATATATAATTATTATAGTAAAATTTCACATTAAGAAACAAACCAACTATTTATAAAGGTATCTACTAAACAGATGAAATTATTAATTGTTCAACTTAGATTATAACTTAATTACATATTATTATCTGTTTTTTTAAGAATTCTTTATATTTAAACCAAGAATTATAATATGAAGCAACTCTATCTGTTTTCATCTTGAGTGTAGGTAGCTCAAGATGACATACGTTATTAGCTATATTCTCGAATTCTTTGAAAGTAGTAGTCTTGCTCTTCCATTTTATAGTAATAACTTTTTTGTGATGTTTAATGTGCTCCATAGAAGAGGATATTTTATTCTAGCTACACATGTAGGTATTGGTACATTAAACAAGACTAAAGATTCAACTAAAATAAGTTATTCTTATGTGTTTTGAGTGGCAAAAAGAGTGTCAGTAAAGGTGGAAGGAAAATCTTTGGGCCTTGATAAGAATAGTTTGTCTAGCATATGGGAAGGAAGGTGAACTATGAAGTGGGATCAGTTATTGCTATTAGTAGATGAACTTCACATTTTGGGTGATATAATCAAAGTTATTGTAAATGTTGGAGGTAATGATTTAGTTAAAATTCCTAAACAAAGTTTCCTTTGTAGGAATTTTAGAAATGTGTTATATTTTCAGGAGAGTTATTGTTTGGTTGGCAATTGCTCTGAGGTAGTTTTGGTTGGAGGCAATTATGTTTTCAAGTATTAAACCAGACAAGAAATTTCTTAACCATAGATTTGCTAGAGCAACAGATTCTTTGGTTATGATACTGATTGAAAGATGAAATATTGCAGATAGGGATAAGGTATGGTATAGTAGGGAAGGAGTACTTTTAAGTGTTTTAGGTTTAGATTTGTTTAATGTGCACATGGCATTATTTTTGCAGGATATTGTGAAGCAGTTGTGTATTATTGAGGACGGATTGGTGAAGTGATGAAGAAGGGGGAGGGGTCACAGGCTACGCAAGTAGCCTGGTGAATTGTTGTTCCCCTTTTTTTCTTTGGCATTGGTAAGTGATTATTAGTGTGTGTTAAGCAGTGTTTATATTGCTCACTAGAGTAAGAATAGTAAGTGAGTGGTCAAGAATGCTGTTGGAGGCTTTGAAGTATTTGAAAGCTGCCATTATTTTGGAGAAATAAAAATTGTGTTTATCTTTAATATGTTATTAGGTGTTGGTTCTTGTTACATGGTCTTACAGCTATTTATTCTAGTGTTGGCCTGGAAAATTAATAAAAAGTTCACATTGCAAATCTTGGTGAGTTTATTGCCTCTAGGAGGGGCTCATGGACAATTACTGTTTGCCATGTTGTCAACAAATAAGCAGATGACAGATTTTTTTTAACCATCATTTACCTCACCACTGCCCCATTTCTTAACTACAGAACAATTTTACTGTTATACCAAGATTATTTCTGAGTGCCTTATAAATGTAGTAGTTGCTGTTTTTCACATGTCAATATTTACTTATGTATTTATTCACAGACATGCTCAGCATCACTTTCTAAGAAATATGCCAATTTGATTGATATGTTGTTCATGAGCTGGTGCCATCAGAAAAATATACACAAATTACAGCATTAAAAGGCATAAAACACCATCATTTCTACAACTACTAACTTCCATTTAAATATATAAACAAACACTAAATATAATTAATAAATATTTCTCTCCAGGCTTTCAGAAGAAAAGTTAGTTCCGAGAATTAAAGCTTTTCATTGTTTGAGAGCCATTTCATCTGCCCATGGTACAGTGTTTGATTCCTTCCTACCACTTTCATTGCCTTCTGTATAACAGCGAGTATCTCACCTAATCAAATAGTGCTCCTGGGCTGTCCATGGAAAGAGACAGTGTTGGGAAGAGGACTTACCCAGTCTATAAGTAGGTTAAAAGAAAAATCTATACTGCCATGATATAAATGTAATCATTTCTTTTGTATGAAATGGAATTTTAAGACTCAGGTCCTGCAAAGAATAAAATGCATACACAATGCACAATTAAATATATCTTCATTTTTATAAATTTTTGCTGCAACAGCAACATTGTACTACTCAATAAAACCACACTGCATATTGTTATTGTTGTTTGTAAGAGTAAATTGTTAGACAGTAAGTGTGAGCACTACAAAGAACAAATTTTAATTATTTGTACAATTTAAATGAAGTGGTTATGAGCTATATTTTGTGGAGAAAAGATATTCTGCAAAAAGCAACAGTGAAATTCCATGGTGCAGTCTACACACTTCCTTTAAAATTGCAGATAAAGAAGTGATCAACATTCTCCAGATTGTTCATATTTTTATAGATAAAACGTGGCTGACACCAGCTATACCTCAAAAGCAATACAAGCAGAACAAAAACTTAAAATGTTTTATGTTTATGCAGTTAGCTTTACAAAAATGTAATACACAAGCCTATACATTTCATTGCCTCAAATGTCTTACTACAACCCCAAAATGTTTTACAGTCACATTCATTAAAATTGTTTATTTAGAACAGCCTTTTCTATGCAAACAGTATGCCAAATTGAAAGGTCTTCTAGAAATATTTACTGTGTTAGGTGCAAACTGTTTGGAAATTATATAGTTTTTTAAGAATTTTAGGGAAATCTGAAAATAAGAGGTCATCCTCATCTGCATATGTGCAGACAAAACACAGATAACCCTATTTTTATTAAAATACTATGAACGTAAAGCAGTCTTGAAAAGACTTTAAGATTCTAAGCTGTGCTGATTAGCAATTAAATGCTTTAATTTCCATCTTTGAAATATTTATGGCGAATACATTGTCAGTTCACAGAGGGCAAGGATGTAGTTTGCCCGCTACATTTCTCAGCTATCAGCACAAATTAATTATATAGCAGAGCAAGTGTCAAATATGATATATCTAGTTGAGTGGAAATGCAGGAAAGATAAAAATGAGAACCTATGATAAGCTACTGGGATTTCATAAGTGCAGGCACAACCAGATGGTATACAGTGCTTTTATTGATTGTAGCAGGGGACATCTAATGCACGGAAGATAAAACCCACTCAAGTAATGTTCACAATAATGAGAGTGACACAGGATCTATATATAAAATTTTAACATCCCTAACGCACTAGCATTTGACCATTAATTTAAATAAAAAGCAAGTTGGCAAATGAAAAAATAATGAATATGTTGAAGGATACTAGATGGAATCTGTTTATTATTTTGCCCTTTTCTTTCCTAAGGGAAATACCATTTAATTTTGCAGCTAGTAATGTATCTTAGTAACAAGTAAAAAAGGATAGACAGATAGATAGATAGATAGATAGATAGATAGATAGATAGATAGATAGATATAGATAATTTTGGAAAATGTAATGATAATTGGACACCATTAATATTGTAAGAGCTTATGCTCAGATATAGAAATAACTGATAATAATTAATGAATAATTATAAGCCTTTGTATAAGTACAGTAATTAACTAGACTTTAACTATGGAATTCATGGATGGTTTGCATCATCATATCTAAAGCTGCAAAATAAAAAGTCTAGCATGTTCTGCAGACTTCTGACCATGCTACTCCCACAGGAAAGCCCACATTTCCCCATATAGCTGAAGTGGTGTAGCACAAAAGAGTAATGTACTTCAACTATACACATAGGTCACCTTGGTGCCAGGTATACACTGTAAAAGGACACCACCTCCAATAAAAGACAAACTGTTATGCAACTTCTTAAACTACCAGCCAGAAAAAAAACTTCTAGCTCTAGTATGTTCAAATGAAAAGTTGTACTTATTTCATAATCAACTGCCTGCTACTCAATTAGAAATAGCCTTAGTATTTCAGCTATTCTGCCCTACCTCACATTCCAGTCATGCATAGTAACGCAGTTACAGAAAAAGCCAAGCAACTGCTCACGTCGATATTTTAGCCCACTTAAATGCCTTATCATTCTTCCTGTACACAAGCAAGCATGATGTATAATGCCGAGGCAGTGCAGGAAACATCCCCGATGTTATAATGAACTAATAAATAGAATACATTGATCCCAGGACATTATATTTTTTATTATGGGGACTAATATATAAGCCCACTGGGTCCACCTGATTTATTTCAGGATTGGCCAGCACTGTCTGGTTAAATTACCCAGCCAGAGTGAGATGTAGACAAATAGAAACTGAGCTAATCAGTCCAGAACTATAAGATGAAACTTCTTAGCTGTGCATCACCTAAAACCTTGGGGGATAAAGTGCCAGACAGTTGTCCCAGGTTTGCATTTCTTTTTTATTTATTTTTAATTAAGTCACTAGATACAAGCTCCCCTTTTCCAGAGGTAAACTTAGACAATAGCCTGATTGTATGCATCCTTGGGGGGTAAAAGCACCAGACAGTTGTCCCAGGTTTGCTTTTTTGTTTTATTTATTTTTAATTAAGTCACTAGATACAAGCTCCCCTTTTCCAAAGACAAACTTAGACAATGGCCTGATTGTATGCAAGCGGAAACTGAAAGATTCAAACCCAGGAATGTAAAATGAGGTTTATTAGTATCTCATTGCCTTAACACTCCAAGCTACACTACCTACATTGTCAGTTGTGTCTTCTCTTTTTCAGAATGTGTTAATTATGTCTCTGTAGTCTAGCATATTATTGAAACATGGCTTAAATAACCTAAAAGTAAATAATTAGGAATCCATCCCCCCAAACGTTAACATAATATGCACAAGCTACATATCCAAAAGAGTGAGCAGAATTGCTCTCCTATATGCTAGCCATATCAAAAAAAAAAAAAAATACTAGAGTACCAGATCACACCCGCAGTTTGACCTCTTGGAAACATTTGCCACCACCACTTATCTCAGTAAACACAGAGATACATCTGGCAGTTATATACATACCACCAAACTCCCCATGAAACAATATTAATACACGTGAAAGCATACTGTGACTAACTGCTACGATAAAAAAATATCATACTAGGTGATTTCAACATAGATTGTCCTAACACAAATCACTCCCAACCAAAAGATAAATATAGCTTAGCCATATCTTATTTGTTTTTACCCAACTAATCACACAACCAACTAGAAATCACAAAATAGCTAGAAAAAAAAAAGATCTTAGGTTAGATGTTAACATCAAACAAAAATAACGTTATAGACATAGGAATACTTCCAGAGATCAAAGATAAATAAATAAATACAACTAATTTATATAACCTTTTTTATCAAAGTAGCTCTTCTTAAGCAACTAACTAGACATGAGTGGTATTCATTATCTGGAGTTTAACCTCATGTAGGTGTTTCTGCAAAGGGTGATGTTATACCTATATGCAAATGCAGTAAGCACAGGTTAGCCACACTGACTAAGTAAATGTAAAGGAGTTTTATGAATCTGACTACTTATGGCAAAAGTGAAAAAGTACCTGAAGTTAAGCTTTAAGTATGAGCAAAAGGATTGCGTGAAAACCTTAGGCTTTTTGTGATTTTGTACAGGCCCAGATACTGAGGACAAATACAGCTATGCACGGTCATGCTTGAAAAGCTTAAGGGAAGCAGTGGACAGCTCAGCTTTTATTATTTGTTTATTTTTTTATGAATAAAAAACATTTTTATTAAATTATCACATATGATACAGGAAATCTTGCATCTGTATAAATGGAAAACAAACCATATTAATACAACTTTAGTTGCAAACATTATACATCACAGACCCCATTGAAACACAATAATAATGTCAAACATTATACATCATTTATAATATCCAGTTATTGTCAGTTAAGTATTACATAGCTCATTCAATATCTGGCTTCTTTTAAACCTTGTTCCTCCTCTGCAATATTGTTCCCACAGTTCCCAATTTTTCCTATAAAGTTTGCTCTTTCCCTTTTCCAAAGATCCCAACACTTAAAAAAAATAAAGTTGTTTAATATATTTTACATTAGGGTATCCTTATATGGACACCCTGATGATTTCTTTAAAGAATGGAAGGGGGTAGATAGGAAAGGGAAGATGGTGTTGCAGTGGAGGATTCCTACATTGATGGAGCAGGTGCCTTTAGTGGTGCGGTGGTTGGCACCAACTAGTGCACTGGGGCTTCTACCCACTAAAGAGAATCCTGAACTGACTGAAGATGTCTGTTGACTGCCCACTCCATCATGTCCTCAACCAAGTCCTGAAGCCCATGTTTAGTGAGGCTTGCCAAGCTGCCACAGGCCATGGTGCCTAGATGACCAGTATTGCCACCCAACACTGTGTGGACATTGCTGGATGGGAAGAGGGTGAACATTCCTTAACCTGGGAGGCATGAGACTAGGCTGCTCCTATGGATTACAAAAAAATGTCCACGGTGCAGAAAACTAATAAAACAAAAAACACCAACCAAGGCTGAACCAATGTAATATGGAAAACTGAGGCAGAAATTAACAACACCAGGATAGTGTAACTTCACTTTAATCAATGCTTTCGTCAGATGACTTCTTCAGAACCACAATGCAGCATACAAAAAATCACAATATATATATATATGGACTTCAATTATTACTAATTAATTAAACCATTTAACACGTAATCAATTAAAAACTTGTAAATCTCACCATTGAGAAAAGATAAATGAAATTAATTTAAATACTACATTTCCCAAAAAAATAAAAATCATTTACTATTCTTCACAAAAATTTGGCGATCTTTTAAAAAAACATTTAATATTGATGGCATCATCCAGGCCAGGATTTTGATCAGCTTGTAGCTTGATCTGCCATCTAGCTTCCCTTTGTTCTAAAAAATTCTAAAAATTGCCACCTCGAATATCATAAGAACATTGCTCTAAAATGAAAAACAAATGTTTTTAAAACCAGGGCATTCGCACACATGCCTATACAAAGGCTGAAATGTATCTTTCTTTTTTATATTATAAACATGTTTTTTCATTCTAGTGTTCAAACACCTGGTGGTCATACCGACATAATATGCTTGACAAGCATCACATACTGCGATAGAGACCACTCCTCTAGTTTTGCAGCAAAACCTTCCTGGAACTGCTATGGTATAAGTTAAATGCGGTAACTGTATATAAGGACCCTCTAAAATATACCTACACATACTACAATCAAAGCACTTATATATACTCCTAGATTTTTGACTGGAAATATTGGGGACTGCTATAGTGTTGTCTCTCCCTTTTTCAAACATAACCTTAAAATTAAAATCATTTCTATAAACAAACTTTGTTTCTTCTCTATTCACCCTAGATAAATCTGAATTACCTTCTATCACTTTCCAGTTTTGCTCTATCATATTGCATAAACTTTTATTATCTAAATTAATACTCGTACTAAAACATACAAAATATTCTGTGCTAATTACTTTGTTGCTACTGGGAATAAATACATTGGTTAAAATGGGGGGATATTTAATGTCCTTTTGATCCCAAATGTTTTTACCCAGTTCTCTTAAAGCCTTTTGCTGATAACCCCTGTTTAAAAACAACTGTATGATAAATTCAAATTAATCTATTAACTGTTGACTATCACTGGTCATCCTACTGGCTCTGATAAATTGGCCTTTTGGAACGTTTGTGCACATAAATGATGGATGTTGACTAGTAGCATGTATATAATTGTTTTTAAAAGTTGTTTTTCAAAAAATCTTACTACAAAAAACACTGTTGCTGGCATTCCAAGTTAGCTGGATATCCAAAAAATCAATGGAGTATCCCATACTACCCAAGATGAACTTCAAAAAATCAGAAAGTTCATTTATTTTGTTGCAAAATAATTGGACCTCCCTGTGCCCACCACTCATTATAAAAACCAAATCATCTATAATTCTCTTATAATATTTAATATGAAATTCATTTATTAGAGGTTCTAAGAGGGCAACCTCCCACCAACCCATAACTATGTTAGCAAAGAAGAGGGCCATTGGGGAATCAATGGCCACCCTTCTTATTTGCCTATAATAATTCCTATTGAAAATGAAAAAAATATTCTCAAGAATTACTTCTACAGCATCACAATAAAAATCAACTGCAGCATTCTCAATATTACCAAACCTGTGTAAATAAGCTCTAACAAACTCAATACCCTTATGGTGTGGTATAGAGGTATACAATGAAATTACATCCATAGTGAAAATAACATGCTGACCAGGTTCAAACAGTTGTGTTGCATTTACTTCACGAATGCTGTTTAAAAAGTCCCAAGAGTCTCTCAAAAAGGAACTAATTTTGCTAACAAGTGGATTTAATACTGTGTCCACCATCATTGACAAACTACTAGTTACAAACCTAGGAGCAGATATTATAGGTCAAAAGGGAGGGTTACCTAAACTTTTGTGCGTTGTGGGGATAGCAAACATAACACCCACTTCTGGATGTTCCACTTCACAAAAGCTATACATAACCGAATCCAAGTTCCTACACATTAAATTATCATACAGGAAGTCAGAAACATACTTTAAACTTAGATTCACTTCACTAGAACTGACTTTTTTATATTCCTGATCATTACTTAATATGGTTTCCATGTGTTTGACATAGTCAACCTGATTCATTAATACTATCATCCCCCCTTTGTCACTTTTCATGATTCGGGCATCTTTGTTGTCCACTAGCTCCTTCACTGCTGCTTTCATTTCAGAATCTATATTGCTATAATAATGTTTGTTCCTACTATTGTATATCTATGTTTCATCTACATAAATATATATATATATATATATATATATATATATATATATATATATATATATATATATATATATATATATATATATATATATATATATCTCCATATATATATATGTCTCTCTCTCTCTCTCTCTCTCTCTATATATATATATATATATATATATATAGATATATATTTTTTTTTTTTTTTTTTTTTTGGAAAATGGGACCCAACCAAGCTGTGGTAAAGTAGTTATGGATGTTAATGCTAACATGGAATGATGGCATTAAACACATGACAATTTCTATCCACAATTACACAGAATGACAATGAAGACAGTGTGCATGGTAAGTCTCCCCCACACTTCCTTATTAAGCATACAGTAGTTTATTCTGCTTCTTAGTTAGCATTAATTTAATTCATTTTTACAGGGTCAGCAGGGTAAACAAACAGTTCCACAACACCAATACATGTGGAGGCTATCAGAAGCAGAATGGTTGTGGATGATGATGATGATGAAGATACAGTCACATTTATGAGGCAGTCTGAAGAAAATAGCACACAGTCCCTAAGTTTAATATCAAGATCTCGCACCCCATGACATGTTAGTAACTCTGCAGAAAATGCATTACAAATCCAGCACATGCTGACATTACAGTCGAGCTTGTAAATGGAGAAAACCCCTGCACCTATATACCATTATCGCCACACTCAGATGAAAACTTTCAGGATGATGACAATAATTCAGAGGTAACAGTGTCTCCTGTCACTCCTTCACAAAGGGGTGCCATGTGTAGGAATTTGTCACAGCTACCATAAGGAACACATAAAGCATTGGCTACCCAACATCAAATGGGTTGTGACATTGTTAGGGCTCAGACCACTGTCACAGGGAAATTCAGCTAGAAATCGTCAGTCTTCCAAAGTGTACATGAGGATTTCCAGCACTATGTAGAAATAGCATAGCGTAGGGATAATGTCATGATCACATTGATGCAAAGCATAGCACAGAGTAGGGATAATGTCATGATCACACTGATGCGTACTGTGGTGGCACACCAAGCATAGCACAGAGTAGGGATAATGTCATGATCACACTGATGCGTACTGTGGTGGCACACCAAGCATAGCACAGAGTAGGGATAATGTCATGATCACACTGATGCATACTCTGGTGGCACACCAAGCATAGCACAGAGTAGGGATAATCTCATGATCACACTGATGCGTACTATCGTGGCACACCAAGCATCGATGGCTGCCTCCATTTGTACACTAGTTAGGACTTACCAGAATCAAGTAGGAGTCAGTCTTGGAAGGGAATGAGGTCATGGTCCTGTCCAGATATGTGGGGACAGATCTCCAGAGACTACTAGTGCTTCTCAAGAAAGTATTGTAATTAGTCAAGAGGAACAAGCACAATAGATTTCAGGCAGGCAACATCAGTGCTCATCTACACCTAGCAGAACCTCTCATTTTTGGTCCCAGCCCCACAGATCTGTCAGATCAGTGTCTGCAGGATACATATATTAACTAGGTTTTGACATCGGACTAATTCACCATCCAGCTGTTATGACAGATTGTCTTCAAAATCACTCGTGCAGTCACATAGCCTTCCTTTAGGACTCATATGACCTTGACCTACAGTGACTGAAGTACATAATTTCTGTTACTTATAATTTGATCTTCACATAGACATATCAATATTTAACTCAAAGGGAAATATGTCATTAAATAAAGAAAAAAAATTGTGTTCCAGTAGGACACTTTTCAACCACATGCATTTTATTTCCTATAATGGTATTGTTTAAAACCTCATGGGATTGTTTAAAGAAAGCTGCAGGTCATAACATAAGGTTGGGGTGATTAACACCATTAACGCTTTATGCATTACCATTGTTGCAATTGGCAGTTACCTACTGCTTAAATGCATTAATACACACGTAGTCAGGCAAACACTAATAAGAAAATTAACAAAGGCTAACGAGTATCCTGCCATATAAATAAGCACTACTGCCACTTCACCCTCACTTCTGCTCAAATCATGATGATTTTGTCTCATATTATTGTGTATGACAAAATTCAATAATCTGATGTGTAGGACCTTAAAGAAGATTAAGTCAGTTGACATATGTAATAGTTAAATCTAAAGAAATATCGAGTAATATAAAACAGTGTGATATGTTTTCATTCAATTAGAAGATATCAACTCATGTTAAATGCTGAAATAAGACTTTTTTATTAAATGCTCTGCTTCCGGAGGTTTAGTGCATGCATGCGTACTTAGATATATCACCTCAGCAAAACAGTTACATATTTGATTATTCCTTAGGAATACGTATTTTATTCAAAGAGACGTGCGCTTTCACAGTTATTTATTCTTTTTGTGCAGAGTTTAAGCTCCGTTGGCTTTGTGTGTTTACTTGTGTGTTACATATTTGATTATTCCTTACATCATACCTTATGACATCACTGAACAGGTGTAAGTGAGCAGTCAGGCATGCATTTTATAAACAATAATAGGAGTACCTGTTCTAAAATACATATAAAATAAATAAATAAATTTAAAAAAATTAAAGATAAGAGGGAATGTCTGATAAACAGTGACAATAGACCATGCACCACACAACATAGCCCACAGATATCACTACATGCATCAATTAAAAAGCAAGGAAACACAAATCTGAATGCCATGGTCAATATTTCTGAATTCAATGCCAACTCTTTACCTGTGCATCCATATGCTGTGCTCAAGCCTTTACTAGCTAGCAATTGGCCATCATTACACATATTTGGACCTGGGAACTGCAGTGACAGTGTGGGTCACATCACCACCAGTTCAGTGCATTATCACATTGTGCAGAATGCAACATGCAGTAAACATCATGTAGTATCTGGGTCTTACTGGATGGCACCCCTAGACTAATCCAGGAACCTAAAATGACTCTTCAAGAAGGCAAAGAACCTCTCAGTATCAATATCAGTCTTGGACAAGGATGCGTTGTAACTGTCTTCACTAACTCCACTTGGATTTCTCACTGATGTCATGAGCCATGGTTCCAGTGGATATCTAGTATCACCTGAAAAAAAGAGAGAGAGAGAAGAGAGAAGAGAGAACAAAACAAAGAAAAAGTGTTTTAGTATTCAGCAATGCATTCTGCCATGAATAACTATTAAAATAAAATAAAATACACACACACACACACACATATACAT
Organism: Protopterus annectens; assembly: GCF_019279795.1. Taxonomy (NCBI): domain Eukaryota; kingdom Metazoa; phylum Chordata; order Ceratodontiformes; family Protopteridae; genus Protopterus; species Protopterus annectens. The sequence goes on from NC_056742.1 coordinate 456,816,503, forward strand.
ATGTATATATATGTATATATATATATATATATATATATATATATATATATATATATATATATATATATATATATACACACACACATATAGATATACCTATAGCTATAGCTATAGAAGCCGGATATGGGAAAAATCTGCATGACCAGGATGGAGCAGAGATGCTGGTGATGTACTCCAATGTGCCACACACTACTTGGCAACTGATGGAATGGCAGTGCTTCCTACTGCAGTACTGCTCCCTCCAAGGACCAGATGGGGCCCTAATTGCAACAGGGGTACAATGTATCACACTGACTATCTTAGGAAAATGTGTCACACCATAAAAGGCATTGATAATCCTGGCTCACTTCTGAGGTGACACAAGGAAACAGATATACTGATTCTCAAGTGTCAAGAGTGCATTCATAATTTAACAGAGTATCCTCAAGGCAAAAGCATGTGCGATACCGAACATGTCCTCTGTATATCTCTGGAAGGTCCCCATGGCATGTATAGTATGGGCTATACTTACCTTTGTAGCCACAGGAATAGGAAGGCCACATATTTCCCCAGTGCCACTTTGGGGGCTGCACATACTCATTAAGACCTTTACAATATCTCTGTCCGCTCTGAACCTATCAAATAATTATGTTTGTCAAAATTATATTGTGTAATTCCGTGTCTATATCAGTGAGCACAAGTGGGTCCAAGTAGTTTTGGCTATGCCAAGACAAGTAGCTCATACTGGGAAACAACAAGGCTATCAGCCAGAGACAGCATCCTGTTGGACTGCAAAGCAGATAGAAAAAGCACAATTATGCCTTTTATAATGAATCTGTGAATGACAGGGAAGCATGTTAAATTCTGACTAAGAACCAAGAGTCTTATATCATGTCTCATTTGCATCTCATTTTATCTTCATATGCTAAAATCTATTTGCTGCCATTGAATGTTAGTGCAAATGGCCTCTATGACTCTTTCCTTTGCTGTGAAAAAACAAAAACAGTACTGATAGCCTTTATGCATTCACAATAATTATGACTACCATCATTAAATAGTCACCACTCTGTTATGCTGTCAGCTATTTCACTCAAATATTTTTGAATATTCTAATATTCTGCACCCTCTAATACCACGTCAAAAAGAAATGTGAAGCACAGACCTGCACACTATTTAACTTATGACACCAAACAGAGATAATGCATAAAATGAAATGGAAAAGAAAGTACATCCTCAAAATGTCAGCTTTATAGAACCTTTGGAATGCTTACAAATACCATAAAAATGTTATACAAAATGCCAGAAGAATTCACTTCAATGCAATGCAGTTCTACTATACAAATAACCACAAACAATACTGCAACTGTATTATTAAACTTATAATGCCAGGAAAAAAAAAGAAAACTCTGCCTAGCTTTTTGCATTAACACTCAGATTAATGCACTGCCACCATAATCAATTCTCACTTCATTCAAACAGCCATATATAAATACTCATGACACCACTTCCACAAACAACAATCATGACATGATAGCATCCGTGGCTCTTTAACCTACAGATTATGCTAGTAACATAATTAAAAATATGACACAATATAAAACCCACTACCTTAGCAACTGATAACCTATCTGGTAAATGTTTATAGGTTCAATGCTTCATAGGCATTTACTAAGTTATTTGTCTGTGATGATCTCAATAATCCTAGCCTTACATTCCCATAGTAGTTTGTTGGTATTGTGATTTGTGCTGGATAACACAGAGAGGGGCACAGCAAGGATATGCTGGGGCACTTACTTGTTGCCTCTATCCATAAATGACATGGGTGCTAAACCAAGGATGAATTTGTGGTAAATAAAACCACAAATTCATCCTTGGTTTAGAACCCATGTCACTTATGGATAGAGGCAACGCAACAAGTAAGTGCTCCAGCATATCCTAGCATATCCAAGGCTGCATCTTACATGAGCTCCAACAAGAATTAGCAACAACATTGGGTGCTCTTTTCAATCATAGTCTAAGCACTGGCTTCATCCCAGCTGAATGAAAAATGGTCACTGTTATCCCTTGCACAAAGGTGGTGCTTCCACTGACACCAGTAACTATATACCTATTAGGCTGACATGGAGCAAATCATCATGGAGCTTATAAATAAAGATATAGGTAACCTTCAAAGACTTGATGCTACTAAGTTTGTGTTTGTTAAAGGGAGATCATGCCTGTTAAACCCGGTGGACTCATTCGAGACAGTCACCGAGGCCCTGGATGAGGGGAAATCTGTGCATACAGCCTACCTAGACTTGGTGAAGGCTTTTGACACTATCCTCAACTCAGACATCATTGACAAGCTCACCTAGCTAGGTATCAACCTTTATATCATTAAATGGATTACTAATTGGCTGACTGATAGAACTCATATGGTCAAATTAGAGGATTCCACCTCCAACAGCAGACCTGTAGCCAGTGGTGTTCCCCAAGGATCAGTCCTGGGACCTCTACCATTTCAAATTTATTTCTCTGAAGTACAAGCAAAAACTGAAGATCTGTGGCTGACAGACTTTGCTGATGACTGTAAACTGGGGGCAGTCATAGAATGTCCAAATGATGTTAACATCCTATAAGAAGATCTTATACAGACAAGTGATTGGTGCCAAAGTCATGGCCTCAAACTCAATCCAAAAAAATGTATTATCATCTCTTTCAGTAAGAATTATGTTCCTGCTAATTACCACATCAACAGCAACACCCTACATATGCACTCAGTGGTGAAAGACCTGGGCACACAGGTTGACAGCAACCTTACCTTTGATCAGCATGTCTGCACAGTGGTAAGAAGGACATTCTATATTACTCATCTCATAAGTAAAGACATTGCCTCCAGAAAAAAAGAAGTTATAACCTCCCTGTACTCTTCCCTCAATAGGCCAATAACTGAGTACAATGCCCCTTTTGATATGCACCTTTCCAAGCACCTGCAGCAATTGGAGAGACCACAAAGGTTCCTCACAAGGAAAATTCAAGGTCTTCAGCATCTGTCCTATGTGGATCATCTGAAATCACTGTCGCTTTATTCTGTTTCATACAGACTATGCAGAGGTGATCTCTGACTTGCATATAAGGCAATCTCTGAACCTGTTTTATGGGAAATGCTGCATATCCACAAGTCAAATGGTACACAGGTAGCTCACTCTAAAGACAACCTGGTATGCCACATTAATAGAACCTCCAGGAGGAACAGATTTGTCTCCCAGAAGTTACCACACATTTGGACCAGACTCCCACTTCATGTCAAACTACTCATAGCTACATGGGAAGCTTTTCTCCGTAAGCTACCTCTGAAAGAAGCGATCAACTAGTAAAACAAACAAGGCGACTCTGGTACCACGCGGATTGTGTTTAATCAAACTCCAGTTTAAAACATAAACAGAGCAAAAAACAAAAACATAAAAACAAAGAAATACTGAGTGCTTTCACCCATCAATTATGTGAGTATCTTCAGAGTAACACAAGCTTCACTATACACATCTGTTAAATACTAAGGCTAATCATAATTAGCCAATCACATACCCTAATTTTTCTAATTAAACAATGCCTCCATAGATATAGTCAACACATATCAAACAACGTAAAAGAATTAATAAAATTAAAAAAAATCCAAATTAAGGACTGATTCTAACTATAAATATTAAGCTGCTGTTACTTATACCTAAAATTAATGATAATAATAAAAATAATAATAGTGGTATATTGGTGTACACTATTTTACACTGTTGACAATAAATAACATATAAATACTTTGTTTTAAATACTATAAAATGTTAAAATTATAATAAATAAATATCTGTGTAAACCAATGTATAGTTATATGTTTACATAATAAAAAATTTAAAAATAGTGTTTAATAAATAATTAATAGTTCCCCTTCAGATAAAATGTGACTTGTACTTCAAAATACTTAGAACTGAAATTTGTTCATTAATGCCTGGTGTATTACTGGCATTAAGTCTTAACTGCCATAGGCATTCCTTAACTTCTAATAAGATATTATCATCACCTCCCTTACTTATATTGTAAGGAATCCTATCAATAACAAAAAATATAAACCTTTTAAAATATTTGCATTTAATGCTGTGTGTATACAAAGAATTTGTCACTTTTTTATTCTTTATATCTCTATTGTGTTCCTTGATGTGGTCTCTCAACTTCCTAATAGTTTTTCCAACGTAATAAGCAGGACAAGATAAACATGAGGCCAAATATACCACCATTTTTGTATTGCAGTTACAATGGCCTGGACACTTGATAGATCTACCATAATTTTGTACTGTTACATAAGGACCATCATTTACATATTTACATGTCTTACAAAAAACACATTTTCTCATTTTTGAATTTTTATAAAGCTGACTATTGTAACTACTCTCCAAATATTCCTTTAAGTTCTTACCCCTACTATAGCTAACATTCGGGTAATTTCCTATTATATTCATAAGATCTGACTTGTTAACAAAAACACTGGCCCATGTCTCATTTAATATATTAACTATTGCATAAGTGTCTTCATTGTATGGTAGTATGAATGCATCCTTTTTGTTCTTAATTTTTTCTGTTTTTCCCAATACTGTATTTTCTTGTCCAAATTTTAAAATGGGTTTATATGTAAGATGCCTTTTAATCAATTTTTCTTTTTTCAGTCAAGTAAGTCATTTTTGTGGATAGCCTCTATCCTGGAACATATTTATAAGTTTATCCATTTCAATTTATATTATTCCTTGATACTACATCCACTTTTCTGACTTTTACACATAAAATTTGTGATAATGATTGTGAATATTTGGATATCTTATTCCATATAAATGAGGATGGCATAGAATCAAATATATTTAGGAAAAAAACTTATTCAAATTCCTTTTTACATTATGGTAGTAGCCATCCTCATTTTCAAAAGAGGAATTTGGTCAAAGGTCAGATGATGAGGTTATCCCGTATTATAAGCGAAGACAATATATTTATTATTGAAATGGATAAACTTATAAATATTGTTTCCAGATAGAAGGAACTTTAGATTCTGAGATGGAGCGATTGATTAAGATATAGACAGGGAGTGCAAGAGATTCAGCTGCTAGTGAAGGAAATATGAGAGGATGTTATCAGCTGATACTGTGCATGTTTTCAGCTTGGAGAGTAAAGATTTGATATAGCAGGTAGAAACTGGTTTAAGGAAAAACGTTGGGAGCAGGGCTAGTAGTTAGAGCAGATTCAGAGGAGGTTTGATGGTTAGGTTTAGAGAAGTTAGGATAAGATTGATTAGTTTAGATATAGATTCAGTAAAGTAGGTATTGAAGGCACTGGCTGTTTCTTCAGGTGTTTTGTCTGGACAGTGATTAGGGGAGCTTGGATTACTGGGGTGTAGTATTTGGTTTATAGCATTCCAAAATTTTTTTGGATCTGATTTTAATGCTGTTAGGGAATTGTAATAGAAGTCTTTTTTGTCCTTAATGAGTTTTTTGTCTGATTTCTGAGTTCTTTATATCTTTGCAGGTATATAGGGAGCTAAGTTTGCATCCATTTCATCCAAAACCTGTCCCTAACTTTCATAAGGGTGTGGTTAGTTTTTGATAGTGATGGGGATATGTTAGATTTTATGTGTACTTTATGGAGAGGGGCAAGTGAGCTTAAGATGTTAAGGAAGGTAGAATTAAAAGTTAGGACTGCTTCATCAAGTGGAAGTTGGGAGAGGATTTTCCAGTTAAGTCTAGAGAGGAGAGTATTAAAAGTTTTGGGGTGGAAGTTTGATAGTTTGTGGCAGGTAATAAACCTGTGTGGGTTAGAGTAATGGGGAGTATATCTGAGCACTTTTATTGGGGAGTGGTCATTCAGTATGTTTGGTAGGTTTTCTGGGTTGTGATATTTAGATGCATTAGAGACTAGGATCCAGTCTAAAAGGGTGCTAGAGCTGTGTGAATTATTACTGTGGGTTGGTTGGCTGATTAGTTGGGAGAAGCCATATAGACTGATGTGATATGGAGAGTTAGAATTACTAATATTAGCTGCAAAGTAAAGGATTTAGTATAGAAAATGTAAATCTAATAACATCACATCAGGTGAGAGTGAATCCCCAGGATAGAGTACATGTTGGTTTTCAAAGTCCATTGAACATGTGGGAGAAAAAGACAAATGCACAAATGCAGGTTTGGTAAAACAGAATTGGAAACAGTTGCACATCATGTTGCTGGTTGTTATATACTAATGGCAGAAGGAATGTATACTGAAAGCCATAATGATGTGGCTGGACTGTCACATTGTGAATTATGCAAACATTATAATATTGAAGTAGCTGAGACGTATTATAAACATGAAGCACAAAACATTATAGAAAATGGTGGAGTTTATATCACATGGGCTCACCTATTATCAACAATTCAGAAAATAGATGTGAGAAGAACAGATATAGTAGTCCATGAAAAGAAGACAAAAGTAGCATTGATATTTGAAATTGTTACATCCAGTGACTACAGTGTCTTACATACAGAGGGACACAGTCATAAAATACTAGGATTTATAGGCAGAAACAAAGACAGTGTGGAAAAAGGATACCCAGACAGTTCCAATAGTAGAAGGAGCAATGGTTCTTTTAAAAAAAACTTACAATCATACTTAGATATGGCACAAATACATGAAACTCCATATGAATTACAGAAGGAGTCAATTATGGGCACATTGCAGGTGCTGCAAAAAGTACTTTTGGCTAGCATCAAAGAATAAAACAATATTAAGTTCATAAACTTTAATCATACTTTGACTTCGGAATGAGGTCCTTTCCTGCCATGGTATTAGAATGGATTATTATATATTATTATAATGGATCAATGAGTTCCCAGGAGAAACAGGTGGAGTGGGAGATATCTGAAGAAAAAATATGGACATTGGGAAGAAAAAAAAGATTTGATATGGTGCAAAATTTATGCAAAGTGAAAGCAAAACTAATCAGTCCAAAAATGCAGCACCAAAGGTATTTGAAGAAAAATACATGCAAAGGCATCATTAAAGGTAAAATTTCACAATGGAAAAAAATAATAAAACAAAGGGGTAAAGTATAAAAGAGGATTAGTAATGGAGAAGTTAAAGAAAAAGAAACTGAAGTAATGGATTACCATGAAGAAATTAAAAAGGGTCTGAATGGAGAGATGATAAAATCAGCAAGTAAAGGAGAGTAGTATTGCTGAACTGAATCCGTCCTCAAGTCTTGCTGAGTACCTTCATAAGGAGGACCCTGTTTTCAAAAAATGTCACCAGTATGACACAGCTGGTGCAGTGGTGCAGTGGTAGTGTTGTCGCCTCACAGTAAGAGGTTCACCAGTTCGGGTCTCTTCTGTGCGGAGTCTGCATGTCCTCCCTGCATTCGTATGGGTTTCCTTCGGGTGCTCTGATTTCCTCCCACATTATAAAGACATGCGTCTGGAGCGTTTCTCCCCGGGCCTCCACTGAAAATTGGCTTTGTTCCAAGTTGGACTTTCCTGGTTAACAAATGTTAAATAAAAATATATCGAATGCATTTTATATGGCATATATTATTGACAAATGTAGGTTAAAATACAAAAAAAGGCAGCTGGGTGCACAAGTCCCAGGATAAAAAGGTGCCTAATCCTGGTATGTGCACTGGTGTCAGGACTGGAAAATATTAGTGTAGAATCCTCAAGACATGTAAACATTCCTACTATGGGGTTAGGGCAGGTTCAGAGAGAGGTTGGCCCCTCATTGTACAAGGATGTAGTAGTCCTCAAAAAACACAAAAACTGACAGGCCAAAAAAGAGCTATAAATATGATAGACTAGATTACTGAGGATAAAAAAGAAATGATGTAGTGTTACTATTATGCTGCAGGGGCGGCCCGTGCTATTGGACTGCCGGACTGCAGCCCCCTCAGAACAAAAAAAATTTTTTTTAATTTTCGCGCATGTGCAGTAGTCCCGACTACTGCGCATGCTCCAGGCAGTCCCCATAGAGAAACACATGGAGACATCTGTGCACTTTTAAAGTGCACAGACTCGCTGGGAGGATGTATCGAGGCCGGACTGCAACAGCCAGGAACAGTCTCGTCGGGAGGTTTGATTTCAGGGATCTTGCGGGTCTTTGGAGTATTGCGCAGGCAGGATGTACATTAGCTGGAAGCTATGGAGAATGGGCAGGTAAGTGTATGGTGCCTTTTACTTACTTTGTGTGTGTATGGTGCTTGTTTTAAACTTTGTGTGTGTATGGTGCTTGTTTTAAACTTTGTGTGTGTATGGTGCTTGTTTTAAACTTTGTGTGTGTATGGTACTTGCTGCTTCTAGTGTGTGTGTGTGTGTGTGTGTGTGTGTGTAAATGCCCCAGGTGCTCATGGTGGTGTGGTAGGGAATACCTCAGGCTTGAACCCTGTACCCTGTATGCAGGTGTTAAAGACTTGAGTTCCCTACCCACCACCATTTGTAAATAAATTGCAGATTTTTGCCTCATATTTGATCTGATCTGTTCCTCATAATATCTGTGGTTTGTAAATGTTGCAATGCTTGATATTTGATGGTGTAGTAGTAGCATTGTTGCCTCACAGCTGCAGGTTCTCAGGTTTGATTCTTGGCTGGGGTTCCTTCTTTGTGGGGTCTGTTATCTTCTCCCTGTATTTGTGTGGGTATGCTTTTATTTGATGTTGCACTGGTAGCATTGTTGCCTCACAGCTGCAGGTTCTCAGGTTTGATTCTTGGCTGGGGTTCCTTCTTTGTGGGGTCTGTTATATTCTCCCTGTGTTTGTATGGGTTTGTTTTTATTTGATGGTGCACTGGTAGCATTGTTGCCTCAGAGCTGCAGGTTCTCAGGTTTGATTCTTGGCTGGGGTTCCTTCTTTGCGGGGTCCGTATCTTCTCCCTGTGTTTGTGTGGGTTTGCTTTTGTGTCCTCCCATGTTACAAATACATGTCTGCATTATTTCTTCCTGGGCCACTGCTGAAAATTGTTTTTTTGTTCCAAGTCAGACTGTCCTGATTAACAAATGTTAAATAAAATTGACAGGCATTTGAATTTCAGACTTCAGGTTTCTGAATGTTTAATTCCTTGCATATTTGATGGTGCAGTGGTAGTATTGTTGCCTCACAGCTATAGGTTTTCTGGTTTGATTCTTGGTTGGGGTGGCTTTTGTGTGGAGTCTGCATCTCCTCCCTGTGCTTGTGAGGATTTGCTCTGGTGCCCTGCCATTTTACAAAGACATGTCTGCAGTATTAATCCCTGCGTCTCTGCTGAAAATTGTTTTTGTTCTGTCCGCAGTAAAATTGACAGGCATTTGAATTTCAGACTTCAGGTTTCTGAATGTTTGATTCCTTGCACATTTGATGATGCAGTGGTAGTATTGTTGCCTCACAGCTATAGGTTTTCTGGTTTGATTCTTGGTTGGGGTGGCTTCTGTGTGGAGTCTGCATCTCCACCCTGTGTTTGTGTGGATTTCCTCTGGTGCCCTGCCATTTTACAAAGACGTGTCTGCAGTATTAATCCCTGCGTCTCTGCTGAAAATTGTTTTTGTTCTGTCCGCAGTAAAATTGACAGGCATTTGAATTTCAGACTTCAGGTTTCTGAATGTTTAACTCCTTGCATATTTGATGGTGCAGTGGTAGTATTGTTGCCTCACAGCTATAGGCTTTCTGGTTTGATTCTTGGTTGGGGTGGCTTCTGTGTGGAGTCTGCATCTCCTCCCTGTGTTTGTGTGGATTTGCTCTGGTGCCCTGCCATTTTACAAAGACGTGTCTGCAGTATTAATCCCTGCATCTCTGCTGAAAATTGTTTTTGTTCTGTCCGCAGTAAAATTGACAGGCATTTGAATTTCAGACTTCAGGTTTCTGAATGTTTAATTCCTTGCATATTTGATGGTGCAGTGGTAGTATTGTTGCCTCACAGCTATAGGTTTTCTGGTTTGATTCTTGGTTGGGGTGTCTTCTGTGTGGAGTCTGCATCTCTTCCCTGTGTATGTGTGGATTTGCTCTGGTGCCCTGTCATTTTACAAAGATGTGTCTGCAGTATTAATCCCTGCGTCTCTGCTGAAAATTGTTTTTGTTCTGTCAGCAGTAAAATTGACCGGCATTTTAATTTCAAACTTCATGTTCTTCAGAATACATAGTAGCACAACCTTTTTTTCTAGCAATTTTCTAAGTTTATGAGATGAATATTTTAAATTTGTCCCTATTTTTGGGACTGTATTCCCCCATTATTGGCTTCGTCCAGGTTTTTGTGCTAAGGTTGACTGCTATGGCAAGAACTGAATTCACTAAATATGTTTGAGGGCTGTATTCCCTCATTACTGGGTCTGTCCAGGTGTTTTGTACTAAGAGGTTGACAGCTATGGTGAGAACTGAATTCACTAAATGATAGCCATTTAAGTTTCAGTCTTCCTCTCTTTTACAAAGCAGCTGATGTGGCATAGTGGTATGTTACTCTGACTGTTTTTTGCTCAGGGACCTTGGCAGTAAAATGTATGGTGGCAACACAACATTTTATTCTAGCAACTTTCCAAGATTATACAAGCAATGTTTAATGTGTCCCTGGTTTTTGGGCTTTTGACCCCCCCCCCCAATACATTTTGGCTTTTTCCAGTTTTCATGAGCTGCGAAGTTGAGATGCAGTTGAGTATTGAATAGATTTTACAAGGAGCTGAGAGCTGCAGGGGAATAGAAGTTTAGTGCTTTGTCTAGTTAATACTATAGCACAACAGGTTGTATGCTTGCTTTTTGATGCAGAAGGTTGTGGGTTCTACTCCCACAAGGGGTGGATGCTGCCGTACTGAGAATGTTCTCCTTGGTGAAGATACTAACTATGAGTCTGTTATCAGTTTGCCATCCATTTCTTCTTGCAATATTATTACTAGCTCATCATTTTTTAATGTAATATAGGCAATTTATTCCTGAGTGGCAACAGACACTTTATTTTTCGATGAAACCATGAAATATAAAGGTGATTGCTAGCAGCAACCGCTTCATTAGTTACAGATTTCTTTAATGTGGAATTATTTAGATGTCTTACTTCAGAGATTGTGCATATTTACTGATAATGGACTGTAGAATTGTGCATATTTACTGATAAAGGTGGACTGTAGAATTGTGCATATTTACTGATAATGGTGGACTGTAGAATTGTGCATATTTACTAATAATGGTGGACTGTGGAATTGTGCATATTTACTAATAATGGTGGACTGTAGAATTGTGTATATTTACTAATAATGGTGGACTGTGGAAGTCTGAGTAGACTTTTTTATGATAAATGTTCTCAACTGGGCAGTTTTGCCATTATGGGTGCATATGGTTTGTTTCATTGCTTACTGGAAAAATGTTCAAAACAAATTTAAAACACACTCTAACAAGTGTACTGTATTGTACAAGGAATATAATTTTAGTACAATGAGGGAGGTGTATCAAAGAGCACATGTATGCTTCATATGCAAGGGGCCTATGATTTGAAAACACCCCAAGATTAATCTTTATCTGCCACTGGCAAAATGTATTTTCTTTGAATGTGGGTTTCAATGCTGTTTCAATGAATGTGAGTTTCAAGGGCAGATAAGTTTTAATGCTAAGTTTTCATTGTGAAACTGCATTGCTTTGTTTAACAGATGACTTAGTGTTTGTGCTGTAAAATACAAAATAAAACTTTCAAATGAAGTCCAACTCATCATAGAAGTAAAGCAGTATGCACATTAGTGTTTATGGTAAATGGAGTGAAATAGCCAAGTAATGGTTCATTGGAATGGCTGCAGAGGCTCAATTCAACCATTATTTTGTCAGGGGGGAAGGGCAGCAAACTCAGACAGGCCCAGCTGAACTATACCTCCCAACTGTCCAGATTTTCAAAGAATTAATAGATTTTTGCTTCTTATTTTTGGTTTGTTCTTCATAAAATTTGTAGTTTTCTGGCAAATCATTTAGGAATTAAGTCACTAAATAATAAGTTTCAGACTTCATAACCTTCAGAAAAATGCATGTTAAAGTAAGAGCTGTTCTATTAACTGTCTCAATTTATACAAGAGCAATTTTTAGTACTGTTTATATGTGCCCCCAATATATTTGGCCTTGTTCAGATTTACTGCATTAACAGGTTGAGAGGTACATGCAAATAAATTGCTTTATAGAATTAGGCATAGCCAACCTCTCAACTGTCCCCAATTTTTGGCTCAAAATGTTGCTCTTCCCCCTAATAATCCCTCCGCAAAATAGCACTTTTGGAAGAAAACATGGAGGGTTTACAATTAAGAAATAACTGTAATAATCAAAGTTATAGATTACTTGAAATGCATGTAGATTCTTTTATTTTGTCAGCTGCTCAAGGTAGCAGTACTAATATTAAAGTGTCCCTTCTTTGACAGGTAGCAGCTGTATTGTGTGTCTATTTATATTTTTGCATCACATCTTTGGTCCATTTTTCATAAAGTTGTGTTTTTTGGCAAGTTAGTGACAAATCACTAAAGACTGAAGTTAGAAAATGACAGACATTTGAGTTTCAGATTTTATACCCTTCAGAAAATTCATACTAATGCAAGACCTATTCTATTATCTTTCTAAGTTTATTAGAGCAATATTTAAAAATTGTCCTTATTTTTGGGCCTTTGTCCCACTTCTGTGTATGGCTTTGTCCAGATTTCTTGCTCTTGAGGTTGAGAGGTATGACAAATGTATCAGGGCCATCACAGTCAGCCAGAGAGATTTCAAATTGAAACATGCTTGTTGCACCCCACTCCCCCATGTAGTGACTCTGGATGTGTCCAAGCAAGGCAAGGAGTAGTTGTATCTACCTTGGATGGGGAGGACACACTGCATAAGTACTACAGTGGCTTTTCATCTGTCCTTGATTTTGCAGAATGGTCTGGTTTCTGTCATATTTTTGTACTGTTGATTTATGCTTATTACTCAGATTTATGTTTATTACTCAAAGTGCCTATTGCTCTGTGTTTAAGTAGCAATGCTTTAATGACCATAAGGTAAGCTTGTCTGAGATCATAAGATGCAAGTAAGCTTTAATAAGCATACTTTTAAAGAATTGCCAACATTGAAAGCCTTTCTGTTGTTGCCATGCAGAGAATACTTGACTAGATAATGTATAAGCCTTGGGTATTAAAGGACAGGATTCCATTATTTTAAAAAGCTCATTACACTTGTTGGAGACTTCCAGTCATCTCTACAGACTTTACCCGTAAACTAAACAGAATGCCAATCATGTGTGGTCCATAACCTGTACAGTAATCCTTTAAGCAATGTATCTTGAGCTTGTTTCTTGTTTGCTTTTCATTTTATACTTTTATCATGTTTTCCCCATGAAACAAGTTGTCAGGCAGCAGGTCTTTTTTGGATAAGAAACATTTTTACAAGTGGGGCATCACATAGATTTCTACTTTCAGCATGTTACTTGGTACTTTAATAAAGCTGAATATATTATAATTAGAACTGCAGTGCAAGGAGAAGTGGTTTGAGTTGAGTGCTTCTGGTTTTTCTTATACTTGATTTTGACTGGCATTCCAGTAATGTATTTAAAAAGTAATTTATTTTTCATGCCTCACAACCTTTTGTTTCCATCTAGATATTAAGTAAGCTGTCATGCAGCCAATGCATTGAAATATTTTTATTCTTCTACACTTATTTTTGTCTTGATTGGACTTTCATAATGATGGTTTGCCACCCAGGGCAGCGTATTTAATTAAAGTTACTTTTTTGTGGTTTTGTGCATAGCTCCTCCCCTTTCTGGTTGACCACACCCCCTCCCCTTGACCCCACCCATTCAGCTGTCTCCTGCAGCCCCCCTGTGATTTGAAGTCACCAGCCGCCACTGCCAGAATTTCCAGATAGAAGATATGCAAAAAAATTAGGACAGAAATTAGACGAAAGAAAATATTTGCGCAAGAAAAATTGTCAAAAGCTTCAAATGTAAAATTAATACAACATACCCAAGAAAAACATTATATACACCAAGAAACTTTGAGGAATTTGGAAAAAGAAATGAATGAGGAAGTGCAAAAATATAAAGAACAAAACCTAGATATTTCTGAAATATATAAAAAAGAAACCTGACCATGGGAAAGAAAGAAAGATCTGAAATGATGCAATATTTATGCAAAACAGAAAGCCAAACTAAACAATACAAAAAATCAGCTCTAAGGGTGCTTGAAGAGAAATACAGGCAAAATTACCAAGACACGGAAAATTTCACAATACAAAAAATAAGATCACAAAAGGAGAATGTAGAACAGAAAATTTGTAAAATAATAGTTAAGCAAAGCTGAAATTATGGAATACCTGCAAAGTGAAGGATTTAGTGTAGAAAGTCTAATTCATGTTATGTCACAACATAATGGATCAATGAGTTCCCAGGAGAAACAAGTGGAGTGGGAGATATCTGAAGAAGAAATAAGGACATTGGGAAGAAAAAAAAGATTTGATATGGTGCAAAATTTATGCAAAGTGAAAGCAAAACTAATCAGTCCAAAAATGCAGCACCAAAGGTATTTGACGAAAAATACAGGCAAAGGCATCATTAAAGGTAAAATTTCACAATGGAAAAAATAATAAAACAAAGGGGTAAAGTATAAAATAGGATTAGTAATGGAGAAGTTAAAGAAAAAGAAACTGAAGTAATGGATTACCTGTGAAGTGAAGGATTTAGCATAGACAATCCAACTCTGTTAATGTCACAGCATGATAGAACAATGAGTTCCCAAATTAGGGAGAAACAGGTAACATGAGAAGCATCTGATCAGTTGTCTCGTGAAGACACTCTGCAGTTTTTGGCTGGAAATTGGTACAAAAGTTCAGATGGAGTTGCACAGCAAGAGAAGGAGCAGGAAACAGCAGGATTCTAACACATCAATGTTGAGAAATGATACACCAGTGAGTTCTCATATGATAGAACAATGGATAACACAAGATGAAGCTGAAGAGAGCATGTCACAGGAAGATATTCTGGAAATTTCTGTAGAATGGCTGCAGGAAATGGAAAACAAGGAATGTGCCTTTCAGTTTAAAATAAAATGATCAAAGGCAAGAGTCGCTTAATTTAATAGAGATGGATAGACATAGTAAGAGTGAAGAAAGAATTATCTTACAGAAAGTTAATAAGATGCAAAATATTACATGTCTGGTAAAACAAATGAACACAGTAATCAAGACTATTAACAGAAATTCATCTGATATAACAGAAGTAAATAATATATTACTGTTCAGCAAAATTAATAACTGATAAAGACTTACCACAAAAATGTAGGCCAATAAGGGAAAAGAAGGGAATAAATCAAATGCCATCTTCGATGTATAGAATAAAGAAAATTTTAAAGCAATTAAGACAAGATGTTAAAAGAGTATAGAAGAGGAACATACCTACAAAAATACTTAGAATGATAGAAATGATAAAAGCAAAGTTCATTATCAGAACAGACCAAGATCTGTCATACACTATTGCAAATAATAAACTAAAGATATCAGCACAGGCGGAAAAACTTAGAAGATATGTAGAGAACTATAAAGGAAATGTACAAAAAGTAATTCACTGAGGACCCAAAAAAGTCTTATAGAGAATCAGGAAAAAAAGCAAAAGGAATAAAAACACCACCAATACAAAAGAAGAAGAAATAGACAAATATAGACACATTTTGGAGAAATATCTATGGAGACCCTGTGTTACATATCAAACATGCTGAATGGATAGAAGTAAAAAAACATTAAGAAGTTTAAATGTATAGGATATGAAATGTGATGAAGTAAAAATCAGAGAAGTTGAAGCAAAATTAGGAAAAGCTCCTAACTAGAAAACTCCAGGAGTAGAAGCACTACCTAACATCTAGCTAAAAGTATTAACATCTTTAAAATAAGATTAATTCCCGAGTAAGAACCATTTATAAAACGAAAAGTGCTACCACAAGACCTTGCTCCAGCAAAAAAAGTCTCTCCGTACACAAAAGTAAAAGCTGAACGCAAATTTTATTACTAAGCGTTTTCGCCTTGCTAAAAAGCTTGGCTTCTTCAGAGATCAAATAACAAAGCATAAAATGCAATCAAGGAAGCTTAAATACTCTAAGGAAGTGATGTCACTAAAACTTTTTAAAGAGGAAACACATTTAAAACATTTCTGTATATATAAAATATTATTATAAATGTAAAAGCATACCCACTATACAATACTGAAGGTAAGTACTAGTAAATCTAATCACCATGCCTACCAAAAACATACTAATAATAATATAAAATATATATTAATACGTATATGTACATAAAAAATATATACATAGGATTTTCCACGTCCAAAAACACTTCAATGAAAACGACAATACAAAACGTGTCAATTCATGGTGGCCAAAGTCACGAATGATAACTCCTTAATTTTAAAACAGGTGTGATGTTGCAATTATCATTTAGCCCAGGGGCATGGAAGGCGTCCGTTCTAAACTGCCATTCCAATTCTTTCAATTCCAACAATAATGGAAAAGGGCCCCCTCTAATAGATGGAACAAACCTTTACAGTGAGGGACAGGAAATTCACTATTAGAATGCATGTTAACTGTGAAAGTAAAGCAGTTGTTTATATTGCTCTTTGTAACTGCTGTCCGTCTTTCTATATCGGAAAGACGGACCGCAGATTGCGTGACCGAATATATGAGCATCTGTATGCTATAAGAACAAATAATGTGACTAATGCCCTTGCTAAGCATATAATAGATTTTGTGGGTCATAGTTTCTCCTTTATGGCGATCGATCAAATTGTTCCATCTATTAGAGGGGGCCCTTTTCCATTATTGTTGGAATTGAAAGAATTGGAATGGCAGTTTAGAACGGACGCCTTCCATGCCCCTGGGCTAAATGATAATTGCAACATCACACCTGTTTTAAAATTAAGGAGTTATCATTCGTGACTTTGGCCACCATGAATTGACACGTTTTGTATTGTCGTTTTCATTGAAGTGTTTTTGGACGTGGAAAATCCTATGTATATATTTTTTATGTACATATACGTATTAATATATATTTTATATTATTATTAGTATGTTTTTGGTAGGCATGGTGATTAGATTTACTAGTACTTACCTTCAGTATTGTATAGTGGGTATGCTTTTACATTTATAATAATATTTTATATATACAGAAATGTTTTAAATGTGTTTCCTCTTTAAAAAGTTTTGGTGACATCACTTCCTTAGAGTATTTAAGCTTCCTTGATTGCATTTTATGCTTTGTTATTTGATCTCTGAAGAAGCCAAGCTTTTTAGCAAGGCGAAAACGCTTAGTAATAAAATTTGCGTTCAGCTTTTACTTTTGTGTACGGAGAGACTTTTTTTGCTGGAGCAAGGTCTTGTGGTAGCACTTTTCGTTTTACAAGTTTGTCTTCGTTTGCGTATACTAAGAACCATTTATATGCAAGTCCTGAACAGGTGTCAACCTGGATAAGAACAAGGAAAACTATAATTCTCTTTAAGGGGGAACCTTCAAGCTATCCTAAAAGCTACAGAACAATAAGCTGCCTTCCGAAAATTGATTTCAACAAAGTTTATAGGCATTTAGACTTTGTTTGACAACAAATGATCCCTTGTTCCATATGACTTTATTTTGTTACCCTTTTGTTCTATGGCAATAGAACAAAAGGGGAACAAAAGAAAGTCATATGGAACAAAGGACAATTTGTTGTCAAATAATGTCATAATGAGTATTGTAAAAAGGGAAGAATCTAAGTATGGCGTGGATAGATTACAAAAAAAGTATTTGACAGCATCCTGCATTCATGGATAAAGTAGTACTTACAAATGTATCAGATGCACTGTACGCTGATTGATTATATTGCAGTGACCCTGAAACAGTGGCAAATCACTTTGCAGCTAAGCCTTTATTATTCTAGGGGCAAAAATTGAAATGGTAATATTCCAGGGTGACTCTTTGTCATTGTTGCTCTTTTGTCTTGCCCTTAACCTATTAAGCTGTCAACTTAACTGCTTAGGTCATGGTTACAATTTGGCTCCCAGAAAACAACAAAGTGTAAAGACCTCTCATCCTGATTTTGTGGATAATTTAAAACTGTATAGATGAGAAGCTGAAAGCACAACTGCAAGTGGTCAAAACATTTTCAGAAGATATAAGAATGTTATTTTATCTTGATAAATGTGCAAAAGGAACATTCAAAGCAGGAAAGCTGCAGCACCAAGAAAGGATCAGTTTGGTACAGGAATGTGATATAAATGAAAGTGAGCTGGAGGGAGCATATAAATATTTGGGAAATGATGAAGGATCAACAATAAAACATGAACCGCTACAAACAAACCTCAGTAAGGAAAATTTTAGAAAACTAAAAGTAATATTGAAAACAGCCCTGTTATCTGGGAACAAAGTCCAAGTTATAAACTAATTTGCTCTTCATTTTCTAAGTTAAAACCGTGTAAGAAACTTCTCTGTGTGGAAGATTTTCATCTGGTATATCTCTAGTTAATCACTGTATATTAATCAGATGAGACAACAGTAGTAGAATTAGCAAACTTAAACTCATCAAGTCAAAAAAATAATAAAAAATATATAATTGTACAGAATTACTAAGTATTCAAAAGTAATCCAAGCAAGGCAGGCAGATTGTTTCCAGCCAAAAATCCTTTATTAAGTAAACAGACAAGTGGTCCAAGTAAAACAAAAATAGAGTAATAGTTTCCTCACAAGCTTACTAAATATATATATATATATATATATATATATATATATATATATATATATATATATTTTTTTTTTTTTTGTATCAGGCAAGGGAGTGGTTTAATGCTGTAAAACAAAGTGTTATTGATACACATGTTAAATTCACATCCCTTCCCCCATCAGTGCGACATTCAAGCTGGTCCTGCCCTGGGTCTATATTAGATCATCAAAATGGCAGAAATTTGAATGATCGAATATCGAACCCAATATCGCGAATGCTGAAAACAGTGAAGCTGCACAAAACCGGATTGTGGCTTTGCTGTTTTCAGCGATGCAGCGGAAAGGTATGGGTTGGGTCAAGGTAAGTGTGTGATTGTGTGGACGCTCGGATTAGGGCACGGGTCAGGTAAGTGTGCGATTGTGGCAGAATTTGGGGTTAGGGGTGGGTTAAGTGAGTTAGGGTTAGGGCGCAGGTGAGGTGAGTGTGCGATAGTGAGAATTTGGGGTTAGGGGTGGGTTAAGTGAGTTAGGGTTAGGGCGTGGGTGAGGTGAGTGTGCGACAGTGAGAATTTGGGGTTGGGGCGGGTTAAGTGAGTTAGGGTTCAGGCATGGGTGAGGCGAGTGTGCAATAGTGAGAATGTGGGGTTAGGGGCGGGTTAAGTGAGTGTGCGATAGTGACGGACCTTAGGGTTAGAGTCTGGGTTAAGGTAAGTGAATAGATAGTAGTGTATGTGCAGTGTAGTGTAGGGTTAGATGTAACTTTGAAATGTATGTGTGTGGATTGCTGCTTTTTAGTGTGCTTGTGGTGTGTGTGTGTTTCTCGGAACAGCAAATTATTTCCCTGGGAAAAAAATCACTGTTTTGAGATTTCGATATTGTTAGGGTTTGGGTTTTGCAGTTTGACATTACAGCAGTCAATAATGAGCCATTTCGATGATCTGATATAGACCCTTTTGCCCTACTTAGTAGCTGTCATAATAATATAACCCTTACGTACTTTAAATAAAATTTATAATGATGTGGTACCTCTTATTTAATCAATTTCTCTTCCAAAGTTCAGAATCAGATCTTGTATGTGTCTGTGAGGTAAGCACCTAAACAACTACATCAGTTTCCAACCCCTAAGATTATTTTTATATACCCTTTTCCTATAGGTTCATAGGTAAAAATTAGACAATGTTTACAGACTATTATATGCCTAGCCAATAACCAGACAGTGATCAAATGTGAGGATCAAACCTTGCCTCTCTGAGATAAACAGCTTAATCATTATGTTAACTCCCCAAAACACTAATTTTTTTCTTATAAAAATACTTCAGTTTATCAGCGAAAACAATACTTTCGACAGTTCTTAATATCTGATAATATATCCTGTTACATTGAACTTATGAGAAATGTTAAATGAATTGTGTAGAAAGGAGTCTAAAGTCTTTTGGTTACACCATCCTTTAAAAGGTGTAGACAGAGTTACATTATTGTATCCTAACTTACTTGTATGGTTAGCAAACAAAGTACTGACATCTCAGCACACATATGCAACATTTATCATATTTATTTAGACTTCCATGAGCAGCTGGATGTTAAGGCCTTCAGAGCTCTGTATCAATAGGAACAAAGATGTTCCATATGATTACTGGGTTATATTTTACTATTATCTCATAAATTAAAAGATTGATAGTTCTGTCTCTATGGGATAAGAGGATTGGGTGAAAACGTTAGTAGCCTATCAGCTTGGGTTATAGATTCCAACCATTAGTGACAAAGAAGAGACATTAAATAGAAAAGTGAAATGTTTTATTTGTTTCTGGACTGTGGTCAGAAAGGGATATATACAATAAATTGTGAAATCATTGACATACCAAAGCAGAGGAGGAAAAATGAACCATTTCTTTGTATGTTCTTTTTTTTATTAAAGGCTTATTTTATATACAAAAACTTTGATGTAACTGAAGTTGTTAACCTTGTCTAATATAAAAATAACTGAGGGAACTTCTAACTGGGTTGATACACACACACACACACACACACACACACACACACACACACACACACACACACAATATCAATTTAAAACTACTGTCACTAAGATATAGTGAATAATATGACCTAGAAATTGCTGCTAGTTTTCAATAAAGCATTAAACAATAAGAAGCCCAGTGTGACCCCCATCTCTGAAGTTGGATATATTGGTAATGTATTATCCTAAGTGTGCTATTCAGACAGCACTTGCTGTCAAATTAATGAGTTTGACACTCTAAGGTTCTTACAGAACTTACTCAGACTTTTTCTGACTTACACTTCAGTTCTGACATATGCTTTCTATTCTTTCTGCTGGGGCTTCTAGTTATTTATGCCATGGCAATTAAATGGTAGCAGTCAAGCTGAGCAAGCCATCTGCCGACCTACTATGTTGTCAGTCCTTTCTTGGTTTTCTAAATTCTTCATGATAAAATTATTGCTCACACATTGTAATGTCAAGAACTCAATCTCACCACTTTTAATTAAGTCTCAAAGTCCATTGAAACACCAGTTTATTTTCATTACTTTACTTCTATTTTTGTTTTGAGATGATACAACTGTGAAAGCCATCACCTTTGAAACTACAGCTGATGTTCTCTGGAATTTGGAAATTGCTGATTGAACTGTTTAACTGTATCTCATTGCAGATGTGTAGTACCAGTTATGTCGTGCATTGAGTTCCACTGCTCCATGATGTGCTTTGGTGGACATATGGATTGTGACTCAAATGCCAAATGCCCTTCTGTATTCTATATAAATATTACTGTCGTAGCCAGGAATATGAACTCAAGGTGAGGTTTGGCTAGACCATAGATACAAATGTATGATATTCAATCTACATCAGGCACTGTCCTTGCAAGCTTAACTAGATCAACCAAATACCCTGGGTAGGCACACTTGTAACACCTGACGTGATGAAGAGCATTCCTGAATTCAGATTCAAAATTATTTATTTTCTGCAGCAAAATGTAACTAACTACAGCAATCAGTCTGAATAGTTATCCTTCTTCTGGAAAGGAAGGAGTTGCTTTGGCAACTCAGATTGAATGTATGTTCATGGCCAGGCTGAATGAGCTTAGTTCAATTTACTGTCTGCTTAAGTTGAGGACATTAGATAGATAGGATTATAAGGCTTCATTTCATTTTATTTCAACATCTTTCGACTATTTTTGTGTATTCCTTTTTGGGCATTATATGTTTCATTTGATTCATAGATAATTTTAATTTATTTTTTGAGTAGTGACAATATGGTTATTGTGGAGTGTAAATTCATGTTTTATCAAAAATGTACTTTTAATATGAAAACATACATGGTTTTATAGAAATAGCTTTAGGTAAGGTCACAGTGAAATTTTAAGGAATTTTTGTATCTGTCACTTTAATATAGGATTGACTAGTTTGTAATTGGCTGATTTAACTAATTGCTAGGGAGGTTTGTTGTTATAAAAGACTGAATGATTTGAAGAACTGTTATCTGATGAAGTCCAATTGTTTGTGAATGGGTGAAAGTGCTAATTGTTAAAGTTCTGGTGAACCTCTACGCTCAGCTTTGGAGTTTTGTCTTTTTGAATAGTTAGTCTATTAATGCTAAAGAAATACAGAGTTAGGAGGTGCAAGATAGAGACTTCAGAACATTCTTTAAATCATATACTACAATCTTAGAGGTAACCAACATGATTGTTGGTGGATATCTAAGGTCAGTGTAATACAAACTCAGTCTAATGCTGAATTTAGATCGTATGTTTTTACTGGCAAGCAAACTGCAATGGTACCAATGCAATAAAAAAGTGTCTAAATAATACTTCACTACAAGTTAAGAACCATAAGTCACAGAAGTCAGAATGTGCTGATACCAATCATATTTAAAATAAATATGTCACCCTTTAGATGTGTTAGGGTGTCTGCCAGAGATGTTTATATATAATTTGTTTACTGGGAAAGTCCAACTGGCACAGAACCCATTTTCAGCAGAGAACCAAAGAGAAGCACTCCACATTCCTTTTTGGAATGTGGGAGGAAACCAGAGCAGCTGGAGGGCGCCAATGCACATGCAGGGAGAACATGCAGACTCCTCACAGAAGGCACACCAGTCGAGAATTGAACTGGAGAACCTCTTCCTTTAAGAGGACCATGTTAACCGCTGCACCACTGTGCCACCCAAAGTCATGCTGAACAAAATCCAAGGCATCATGTAAATTCTACTGAAAAATAAGCATTTTTAAAATGTTCTTTGTACTTTTCATGTTTGTAACTGTTTTTTATTATTTGTGACTATGTTTTCTGCACTGCCTATTTGCATTACTGAGCACTAACGCCAACCATCTTACACTAAGAAGGGCCTCCTGCACCTTTGTGGCAGAAGAGTGTAGTCAAGGATGCATATGAGTTGGAGATTCTTGGAAGAAGGATCAGTCATGGCTTTCCTGTTGGTTGGATTGTTTGGAAACTGTTTCACTTAGCTGATATTTAAACACAGCATGTGTGCGTAGCTGTGCACACTGCTCCTTGAGGGTTAACACTGCTGTCTATAGACACAAATGCTAAAGAAGTCAAATTGTAACTAGATAACTGCTAGGGAACCCTGTTTCTCAGTGTGCAATGCATTTGCACACTGCTGCCCAGGCAGCAACATAGCTGCACTTTTTGAGGTGCCCAGTGTAGGTTTCTACCCCTAAGCTTCCCATAGATTAGCTGATTTTACTAGTTCTACAGCAGAACCTAGTCCATCTAACCCACCTGCCACCACTTATTACAGAATGCACCTAACATAATGGAAGGTCAGTTTCCCACCATGTCTCCAGCCAGCCTGATTGAATTGTGAGGCAATGTTGCAATTGCCTTATGTATACAGACAACCTACTACTCCTAAAACATGCAAATACAATATGTGAGAAATGTATCTATACTATGAATCTGGAATCAATGCTCACTCTCTCTCACATAACAACATACGAACATGCCAAATACCGAGTAGGTGGTCAGCACCCACACTCCACCTCCCACACATATCAAGTACACAACACATAAATGCACATACATGGAGGTACTCAATAGAAATATACCAAAAGAGCAAAGACTCCCAAACAGAAACCTTCTGCACACAATACAGTCCCAACAGCATTCTTCGCTCAGCCAGGATGGTGCCACAATATAAACAAAAATGATTGACTTCAATAACTGGCTTAGCTTCTGGTTTCAATCCAGGTTGATCTAGTTTCTGACAGCCTGGGATGATATGGTTAACAGGCAATGCTGCTTTTCCAGAGATGGTCTTCACCTGTTGCTGCTAGGCTTTAGTTTGTTGGCAAAGGTATTTGTCTCCCGCATAGTGCCTTTTTTAGGCAATGTCATAAGAACAAAATTCCCAACGTAAAAATATCTTCCAGAAACAAACTCAGGGTTATGCTGCTTAATGCTAAGAGTCTAAATCAGAAAGTGCACTAACTTGAAGCACTTCTCACCTTGGAAGATACAGATGTCTGCACAGTCACAGAGACATGGTTCAAGGCCTCAGAGAATATCCTAACGATGCAGGGCTATAATGTCTTCCACACATTCAGACCACACAACAAACATGGGAAATCCAAGGGAGGAGGAGTATCCATCTTCATTAAAGACAAATACACCTCTAGACTGGATAAACAGTATGACTCCCTAGAGTTGCTCCAAGCCCAACTAACTGTAAGAAAGATCCCCCTCCACATCATTGCTAGCTATAGGTCCTCCACCATGATCTACAAAAAATACAAAGTCTACCTGGAATTACTTGAGTCACTCTCAGTACAGCCAAATATCCTGGTCATGGGTGACTTTAACTAGCCTTCCATCAACTGGGTAACATACACGAGCACAAAAAGCCTCAGTCAAAGGTTACTGGACTTTGTAAACACAAATGCTCTGGTGCAGATAGTCAGCACCCCAACAAGGGGCTCTAACATCCTTGGCATAGTACTTACCAACATGGGGGATCACTGCACCACCTCATGTGTAGGCTCCTCCCTAGTAAAGTCCAATCATAAATCAGTCTTGTTCGAAGTAACAATCATACCTGACCTACCCTCAGGAGAAAAAACGTTTACAAATTTTCTCAAAAGCAAACTATAGCCTACTAAGTGATGGCATCAATAGTTTCAGACCCCATCCAACACTGACAGCAATGAGCCCTATACTGAGGTGTACATAAATGTCCTGTATGAACACCTATATAAATGTATAGACTCAGACGTACCATACCAGAATGGACCAAATCAAGTTCCTCAAGAAAAAATATGCCACCCCGGTGAACATCCAGCACAAAAAGGTTATATAATAAGAGAAAGAAACTGCTGTCAAAAAATAAGAGGGAACGGTCTCAGCAAAGGAAGAACTCCCTCCAAAGCATGAACAAGCAGATTGGACATCTTGTAAAGTCCTCTAAATCTAATTACAAAACTAAATTAGCATCCCTAGCTAAGGAAACTCACAAAGCATTCTTTAGCTAAGTCTGAAATCTAAAAGGGAAGGCCCAGCTTTGTGCCATACTAGCTCTGGATGGTAACACTTATACTGAACTTGAGGATATTGCTAACCTGCTAGTGGGCAAGTTTGGAGAAAATTTCACTGCCTCCCCCCGTCCTCAGCAATCACACCACATAGCATTATTGTCACCAGTCCTTTGCCTAGTATCTTCAGAGAGCAAGTCATAGCTGCACTCTAGAAGGTCAAAAACACAGCCTCTATGGGAACAGACTACATCCCAGGCTACTTATTAAATGGTCTAAAACAGGAGTTAGTGGAACTGCTGACCATGCTTTTCAATCTCAGTCTAATCACTGGTTTTGTCTCAGCTGAGTGGAAAACAGCAACCGTAATCCCCTTGCACAAACGGGGTCCCTCAACTGTCCCCGGCAACTATAGACCCATAAGCCTAACCAGCCTTATCTGCAAGAACATGGAGGGAATCATCATGGACGTTCTCAACAAGGATATATGTGACTTTTAACCTGTTGGCCTGACCCAGTTTGGCTTTAGTAAGGGCAGATCCTACCTACTAAACCTGGTGGACTTCTTCAAAAATGTCACTAAGGCCCTGGATAAAGGCAAAACCATTCAGACTGCCTATCTTAACCTATCCAATTCCTTTGAGACAATTCCTCACTCAGGCTTCATTGAAAAACTCACCCAGCTGTAGATTAACCCTTACCTGACTAGATGGGTTGCCAACTGGCTCACAAACAGAACACATACAGTTAAAACTGAGAATGTCAACTCTACTATCAGACCTGTTGCCAGTGGTGTTCCATAGGGATCTGTGCTAAGCCCCCTACTGTAGAGTTCAGCAGAAATAGATGGCCAATGGCTTACAATGTTTGATGATGACTGCAAACTGTGTGAATCATCAAATCCCTCAAAGAAGTCAACATACTACAAAATGGACTTACACAGACAAATGACTGGTGTCAAAGATACAGACTTAAGCTAAATGCAAAAAAATGCATTATCATTCCCTTCGGCAAAGGACAAACCCCTGCTAATTGCAACATTAATAAGTTAAAACTGAGTGGTGAGAGATTTAAGATTGCAAGATGATTTTTCTTCTTTTGGCTTTTCCCGGTTAGGGGTCACCACAGCGGATCACCTGTCCGCTCATGATTGGCAGTGGAGTTTTTATGGTGTTGAGTTGCCAGCCTGGCACCCAACCTTCCACAGAAGACACACATGTCTAGGACCAATTTGGAGTGTCCAATCCCCCTACAGCATGTCTTTGGCAGGAAACCAGAGCAAACTCACATGACCACAGGGAGGACATGCAGACTCCACACAGAAGGCACCCCAGCCGAGGATCGAATCAGAGAACCTCTTGCTGTGAAGCAGCAATGTTAAGCGCTGCACCACCATGGCTGCCTTAAGATTGCAAGATGATAGCAGCCTTAATTTTGATCATCAGGTGTCCACAGTAGTAAGGAAGGCCTTCTAAGTTGCACACCTCATATGCAAGGATATAGCATCCAAAGCTAAGGAAGTTATAACTCACCTGTACTCAGCTTTCATCAGACCAATAAAAGAGTACAATGCTCCCTTCTGTATGCACCCCTCACCAGACATCTGCAGCAACTTGAGACCTCAGAGGTTTCTCACCAAGAAAATTCAGGGCGTACAATACATGACCTACATGGACAGACTAAAGGACCTACCACTTTACTCAGTAGCATATAGACTGCTTAGAAGTGACTTGTACCTGGCCTTCAGAGCAGTCTCAGACCCTGCCTTGATGAAGCTGCTACACATCTTCAAATCTAATGGGACAGGATTCACTCATTCTAGGGTTCTTAACCTAGCCTGCAATATTAACAAGACATGCTGGAGAGACAGATGTGTCTCCCAGATGTTGCCTCTCCTCTGGAACAAACTCCCAATTCATGTAAAACAGAGCTCCTCAATGACCCTATTTAAGTATAACCTGGACAACTGGATGGGAAACCATAAATTTACACCAGGGGTTTCACTTACATCTCTCTTAGAGGCAGCCATTGCTGATCTTAGAAATGCACACAAACATATACTATATATCTTGGTCCATAAGGGAACAAGGGTATAACATGGCTAGGTTTGTAGAGACCTTAGGGTCCATAGCCTTGTAACTTCCTATGATCCTATGCAGACTAAATATCACATAAAGACTTGGCCTGTGGAATTACATGTGATTCATGCACCCACGAATAATCATAGATTATTGCCTAAATAATTTCTTCTGCAGTTCTTAGGAATGCTGCAGTATCAGTCCATGCTTATTCCTTACCTGTCAAATGTCATAAAGATACAAGAGTATAGTCCATTGCTGAAAAGGTAAACAAAACTGTAAAAGAGTTTTGAGGTGCTGAAATATCTAGTAACTACAGCATCAGCTCTCAAGTACTGTGATCTGATGATACTTACAACATTGCAAGTAACTGCTGGTCAGCAAGGTCAAGGTGCTGTCTGGTCGCATGAGATAGATGCATAGCTAATTAATCCACAGCACTGACAGATACACACACATATCATGCACGGATAAAAATATGATATCTACAATACACTTTGGCTGTCAAAAATTTTATGATCCTTATCTATGGCAAGCACATTACAGAGTTAGTCCATAACAATATGATACAGAGTGGTGCAGTGGTAGTGTTGTCACCTCACAGCAAGAGGTTCTCCAGTTCAATTCTTAGCTGAGGTTCCTTCTGTGTGGAGTCTGCATGTCATCCCTGCCTTAGTGTGCATTTCCTCTGGGTGCTCTGGTTTCCTCCCATGTTATAAAGGCATGCATCTGGAGCATTTCTCCCCAGGCCTCTGCTGAAAATTGGCTTTGTTCCAAGTCGGACTTTCCCGGTTAACAAATGATAAATAAATTTTGTGAAATTATGCACGTTGCTGATACATCATACAGAACATGTCTAATGCAAAAAAAGATCTACTGGTAAAACACTTGAAAATGCTCTGGATTATTTCAGAATTATCAATTCAACAGAAAAAATGCAGGAGTGAAAAGTTTGTGCATGTATTTAATTTTGTTAACTTGCAGCAGAAAGTGAAAAAACTGCAACAGACCTGTTTCAGCATAGACAATAAAAACATACATTTTATTATGACAAGTTGGCAAAGCAGCTTTATGGGTTAAAGAATGAAGAAAGAAAGGGAATAAGCCAAAAATAGAAGGAGGGTGTAGTTTTGGTCACAAAATTAAGAAATACAAGCCTCTGTGCCCGGGAAGTCTGAGTCTTTTATATCTAAACTATGTACAAGATGCAGATACGCAAATGCAAATAAAACATAAGACATTTACTGATGTTATCAGCTGTAGAGATATATCTAAACACATCAGTATAAACTCTTGGCAATAAACGGCTGGATCCTTTTGAGATGTATTCATAGGCTCATTGTTTTGTAAGTTTATGCTCAGCCAATGGTATATCAGCCACTGTAGGTTTTGCCAGCAAAACTATTAAACACAAACTTTTGAAGAATAGTTAATGTTTTTGAAAACGATGGTAAGTCGGAGATAGTTTGGGAAACAAAAAACACATATTTTTATCTTGAATTATGATAGAAGGAAGAGAAAAAGAAGACGATGGAGAAAAGAAAGAAAAGAAAAGTAGAGAAAGAAAATGTAGGACTGAAATATGTTCAGTATGGCACAGTTAGGAAGCGGTGCCATTGACTGCTGTGATGAGTTTATAGGATATCAACCATTCATCTAACTGAAGTTTTAATATTGAAATGATTTTACACTACCTAATACATAGTAAAAGCTTGTTCTACAAGCAGGGTAGGCACGGGGCGATGAATTTATCCTTGAAACAGGTTTGCTTTGTGTACATTGGTAGTTAATAGGCATGCAGTCAGTTTCCTAACTGGCCCAGAGCACTGCCTGGTTAAGTGATGTACTCAGAATCACACAAGAGGCAAATGGAGACTGAGGGAGTCAACCCTGGGCTGCAGGAAGCAGCCTGACAGCAACTCATAACCTCAGTCCTCTACACTACCTGCCAGAGACTGCAAACGTTCGATCCCAAATTTACCTATGATTCTACAAGTCTTCTTTGGTTTAATTTACCCATGTCTTTTTGGGTTTCTAATAACATGATGGACTCCATTTCTAAATCAGTGTACAATTAGAGTTCATGAAACTGGTACTGTTACAGTCTTTCATGTTAACCAAGAGTGCTCTTCTCATCACCCACAATGTGCCCAGAATAGCCTCCTTGTTTAATTTGTACTGGGTTATATGTATTGATAGCATATCTAAGCATGACTATAAATTAGTTTCATTAAATCCATTGTCTGTGTATCATTCTTCCATATTGCTCTCATTTCTGCCTGCAGATCCTAATATTTTATGACTTTGTGTCTCTCTGAACATAAGACACTGTAATTATTGATCGTAGCTATTTTAGTGATCAATGTTATTTTTATCTTTGTCTTTAGGATTACTTTGTCTCATTTAATTGCATTTATTTTTGAACTGTTGGTAACTGGTGATCCTGTGTGATATGCACGTCACCAGTCTCTGTAATGCTTTGCAGCTCATATGTCCAGTGTGTCTTGACTAGTTCTAAATTGTATTGTTTGCACAATCCTCAATGCAAACGCTTTGCACACCATTGTCCCTTTCAGTATATAGGCCCTCTTCCATTAGTAAATCACACTGAGAACCAAGATGTGTGACTATTTCCAGTTCTGTTTTATAGAACCTGCATTTGTCTCTTTCAACATGTTCGATGTTCTTTGTAAACCATGTATGGTTTAGGAACTGATGATATATGGTGGGAGCTAGTTTGGGAAACAAGAAAATAAATATTTTTACCTTGAGTTATGATAGAAAGAATCGAATAAGAAAAGTAAGGAGCTCTAATGTAGAAGATATGAAATAGGATGAAGTAACCACAAGAGAATAGTCATGAACCGGCATTATTAATCTTTCATTTTTTAGTTCCAATTCACCCTTCCTTAACCATTCCTGTGTCAAATCTTGGTCAGCATTAGGTTGTCACTATATTTATTGCTTTTCCACATTTTTCCTTATTATCTGATCCATCTTAATATATTTTTTTCTTTTGTTTTTCAGCACAGTCAGTTGCTATCTAATTTTTGTCTACCAATTGTTTGATTTCCATTCCCGATTCACACAGAAACAATTCTGCTAAACTAAGCAAGGATGTCCTGTTAGACTTCCTTTCCTCATGTTTGGATCTGAAGCAGTCAGAAGATATGGTTTTAGTCAAATAACTGTAGATCTGTCCACGTAATCTGTTTTGAGGCAGCCCATATCTTCTTCAGAAAGAGGAATGTATAGTCTTGGTATACACTGATTTCTGTATATTATTTGATAAGCATGAAGCAGTTTTCTGGTTTTCCTGTCCAGATGATCCAATAATTGTTGATGCCAGCTGATCACCCACAACTATAAGTTAGAACAAGAAGAACAAACTGGCTTGTAGTTTGTACTTTATTTATAGATGTCAAGGCAATTGTCAGTATTAGTTTTACTCTTCTGAAGTATTCTTAACCAAGTTTTATTCATGTTTATTCATGTTTTATTGCCAATCCTTCATCTATTCCCAAATATTTATACACTCCCTCCTGCTCAAGTTCTTTTATATCACATTCCTGTCCTACTTTAACATCTTCTTAGTGCTGCAGCTTTCCTGCTTTAAATGTTGTGTTTGCACATTTATGAAGACTAAATTAAATCTTATATCATCTGAGAGATTGTAGTTGTGCTTTCATCTCCTCCTCTGAAACACTATACAATTTAAGTCTTCCACAAAATGAAGATGAGAATTCTTTACATTTGGTTGATTTCTGGGGGCCAATTTATAAACATAACTTAATCTGTTTAAGTAGACAGCTTAATGGGTTAAGGGCATTGCAAAAGAGCTGCAGTGAAAAAGAGTCACCATGGAATATCACCATTTGAATTTCTATCCCTGGGATAATAATTAGTCCTTTATCATGGCTTAGCTGCAAAGTGGTTTCCACTATTTAATGGTCACTGCCATGTAACTGATCAATGTAAGGTGCATCTTATATATTTGTAAGCACTCCTTTATCTATGAAAGTGGGATGTTGTCAAATAATTTTTATAATCTATCCATGCTATAATTAGATTCATTCTATTTTTACAAATCCCTATTATGACTTTATTTAGCAATAAATGATGTGTTGCTCCACATGGCTTTCTTGTGTTACCCTTTTGTTCTATTGCCATATTTTTTTCCAAATGACTTTAAACTCTCCCCGGGATTCATGAAGCTTGCGCCAGGCGCAGGGGTAGCGTAGGTGGTATAATGCCAAATATGGCCGCCGAGCGATTCAGGTATGATCCAATTCCACGTGCACTACCAGCGTACACCAGATCTGCGCAGCTCTCAGCTCATGTATGCTAATCACCCCATGTGCAGTAGTGCAGCATGCAAATGAAGGTACATAGCGATTCATGAAGTGGTGCAGGCATAGCGTAAGCATACAGAAATGTAAACCAAAAAAAAAACGGTTTACATTTTTCCAAACAGAACATCGGAGCCATGAAAGTGGACCAAACTTATGTATTGCAAAGTTAACATATGCCAATGGCAAAATATACAGCCAATGGCATAAAAAACATGCACAACACATAAAAAATAACATTTAATGTCATGGCCACACTAATGCAAAGTACAACTGCAGGGCATGTGTGCACAAACGGGAACACAAGGAAAATATATACAGATGTCATAAAATAGCAATGCAACACAAATCATGATTTCACCATAATAGTCAATGGTATGCATGCTACACCACAACCAAGCTGCAAGGGTTGCTAAGGGTCTGTGACAGTGTTCGACGTGGTAACTGAATTAGTAGTCAATGCCATGCAAATGAGGCAAGTAATACTGAATCGCAAACGTCCCGCCGGCCTAAGCATGTACCATACGGTGCAGCAGTACAACACCGATGAGTGGCCTGGAGGTATACATGACATCAGCAGTGGGGTGTGCCACCGTAGCTGTAAGCACATTGGAGCACTGCAAATCCAGGTTGCCCATTGCTAAGCAAAGCCGCAGGATAGGGGTGTGGATGTAGCCATAGCATTGCTTAGCTGAGAGCACACATGGTGACCGAAAGTGCATGTGTACGTGGATGACAACGCGGTCGAAACCCTGTAAACGGCTGCACATGGCGTGCACCACAGCTGAAACAGGAAGGTTACGGGAAGACAATAAGGAAATGCCACAGTAGGGTAATTGGAGTACAACTGAGTAATTAACACCTATTAACTCACAGTGGGCCATTGACGGTAGCTAACAAGGCTGCTAGTAGCAACCTGCAGAAAAGGATAGGGGAGGTGTCGGATTGCAAAGAAAAGAGAACTGTCACCTCAGAGCAAAGCAAACCTGCAGTAGATCGGCTATAGAACACATTTCGCAACACAATCTTGGGTTGGGAAAGTACAAAACAAGAAAGCAGGCTGCTGGATGCATGCCTGACAATAGGAGGGGAATCGTTATGAAAAGTGAAGGCAAGGGCAAGAGGTGATCCACGACAGCTAAATGTAATTCAACACCAAAGGCACCACAATAGCAGTACCTGTGGTAAAACACATAAGTAAGATACCCTGCAGCTCTGATTGTACATACACACCCTATGACATCATCAGTGTCCAAAGCACAATAGTATAAAGTGTGAAGGCACCTCACACACACTCGTGTATTCCCAAACATTGCACCATCGGTGTTAACAGATGGGGAACATTTACAATGTACTTGTTGGGAGCTGCCATAGCTGTGATTCATAACCATGTGTTGGAGACTGAAGGTGGTGTGGTGAATGATGCTGACAACCACCTCAGGCCCTGGAGGAGGAGAAGATTGTTCAGACCAAGGGTAACCTACCAGGGGCTACATGATCTGGAGATAGTAGAGCGTTACAGGGTGGACAGGGTCATCATACAGCAAATTGTTGAGCTGTGCCGGCCATGCCTCAGATCCAGAAACAACAGAGGGGAACCCATTCCAGTGGACACGAAGGTATGTGTAAGCTTGTGAATACTAGCCACAGATACCTTTCAAAGGCCAACTGGAGATATCATGGGGATATCACAGGCATCAGCATCCAGGGTACTCCACCAGTTCCTGGATGCCATGTTACCACATGCCAATAAGCATATATACTTCCCCTGAACTCAGGAGGAGTTGGCCAGCAATATGCGTCTCTTCAACCATGTGGCAGACTACCCAGAGATACTGGGTGCAATAGACTGCACGCACATACATATCAAGTCACCACCCGGTGAGCATGGTAGGTGCTACATAAACTGCAAGGGATACCACTACATCAACTGCCATGTCATGTGCAATGCCCAGGGCATTATCATGGATGTGTGTGCTGGTAGCCCTGGAAGCTACCATGACTCCCACATCTGGCATGCCTCACAGCTGTACCAGGTATTTGTCAGGGGGGAACATCCCATATGGCCACCTTGTGGGGGATGCTGTCTATGCACTGGAGCCATGGATGTTGACTCCCATCAGAAATGCACACACACCCATGCAAGAACGCCATAATGAGGCACATGCACAAACCAGAAACATCATAGAGCATGTGTTTGGGATGCTGAAATCACAGTTCCGTTGCTTGGACATATCTGGTGGAGCCTTGCAGTACTCTCCAGGCACATGTGCCCACATCTTCATAGTATGTGCCATGCTACATAATATGATCCTGTGGAAATAGCTGCAGCAGGGACATAATGGTGAAGGCCCTCACAGCCCACCGCAATTGCCAAGGGCATCACAGGCACAGAGGGATTCAGACCACGAACACCCTGTGCCAGCCCCAGTAGGCAGACGGAGGCGTGCCCAATATGCCCATGCCTTGGCAAAGAGGGAACGTATAGCGCATACACTGACAGTGTAGGCCCCTATGGACTGACACACTTCTCCACCTGCTCACACAGTAAAATGGATGGCACACACACACAACCACCTCTAAATTGTCATGTATAGGTGGTCTACTGTGTGAATCCTACATAGGCAGCCCTCAACTATTGCACACACAACAGCTATTGGTACAAGGTAAGTCAACACCCGAACAGTAAATTAAGCTAACAGCATGTGTTGATACTGTATGTATAGGTTCCTAGGTACATCGGTAGGTACATGCCTGATTGTCAGAGGCCATTCATCAGCCTAGCCAAAATGTGTTTGCTGTCGCCACCCCATTGATTAACTAACTGTCCCTCTGTGAAGCAGAGCCAATTGCGGGATCCCTGGAGTGTAACCACTGTTCCCCACCCACTCTGCAAGGATTCCCTGGTGTGTTAATGAGGGGCTCCATATAATGTAATCAGGGATGTAGTTCCAAAGCATGGGGAGTACCCATGACAGGTATCTGTCACCCCAGCATTCTCCAGTTATGGTTGTGGCAAGGTGTAGCACATTACAGTGTGTGGCTCACTGTGACATGGATTCCCTTAGCTGGAGCACATCCGTTAAGCATCACTTGGACATACCATTAATAGGTATCATCCATATGTAAACTAACAGAGTTACACATTTGTTTGCAGTATGGAGGAACAGCCGTAGTACAGTCCACATACTAAACACCATAACACTTGTACATATCCCAGATGCCCCAGTGGTAAAGCCACTGACTGTCTCGTGCATGTTCCCGGTTCCACAACCTGCAAGGGCTGTTACGTAATTCCGATGTCCCAAATAATGGATGTTGGATGTAGGTCATTAGAGCACGTTTAAGCACATGTTAGCGGGTTTATGCACTGGCAAGTGCCAGTAAGTGTCATTTAAACATGACTATACAGATATGCACAAAACAGGTCTAAGCTTCGCTGAATATCACGCATATCACGGTCAAAGCTGGCCAGAACAGCTGAAATCTGCGTTATTCACCCTTGTACTAATAGTGCCTGCTCTAAGAGGTAAAACAACCACTGCCAGGAGTAGAACACGCAACCATGTACACAATCAACTACCACTAAGCTACCTGACATGTACCAATAGCAGGTTTGTATTGTGACAGGTTAAAACACAAAAGGGCAGAGTTCGGGAAATAGTATACACCGCCATGTACCCAATGAAAGGTGTGTTCTCTCTCCATCTCTCTCTCTCTCTCTCTATATATATATATATATATATATATAATATAGAGATAGAAAGGGTGATAGAGAGATATATGTCGATATATACGGATATACATATATATGCAAATATATAGATAGGTTAACAACATGTACACAACCATGGAGGTACATATAAATAGGATACTACCAAATACCGAATGCTTTACATACTGACTCATGTAATTATGAGGCTTAAAGACTGAAAGACCACAGTACCGGAACACTAGGACCGCGAGTACTATTATCACGGTTAAGGGACATTTAGTTATTGCTTCTGGTGCTGCGGTCCAGGTAGGTACTCATTTAAGTGTGTTTCTGATTGCTGTAGTGTGTGTGAGTGTGTGTTCTGAGTGCAGTGTGTGTTTCAGTGGGACTGTAATGCGTGTGTGTGTGTGTGTGTGTGTGTGTGTGTGTGTGTGTGTGTGTGTGTGTGTGTGTGTGTTTGCTTTGTGTGTCTGTCCATGCTATCTCGGCGGTAGAGCATTACAGTAGGTGTGGTGTGGGGGGTGCAGCCACCCACATGGGGTGTGTATGGGGCATGGCCACCTGGCCATATGTAGTGTAGGATAGTTTGTTTGGGTGTGATGGGTAACAGTGTGTCTGTGTGTGCGTGTGTGTGTTCTGTGTTTGTGTTAGTTCCGGGAGTTTGACTGTTGTGAGTTTGAGTGTTCGGTATTGTGGGGTTTGGGAGTCTGTGAACGGTAATGTGGTTGTTGGAAGTGTGTGCATTCCTGAATCCTTGGGTATGCCGTATACAGCAGTT
Source organism: Protopterus annectens (assembly GCF_019279795.1). Classification (NCBI taxonomy): domain Eukaryota; kingdom Metazoa; phylum Chordata; order Ceratodontiformes; family Protopteridae; genus Protopterus; species Protopterus annectens. Next base: position 456,852,560 of record NC_056742.1, read on the forward strand.
GAAGTCTTCAAATATGTGCACAACATGGACCATAGCAATCACAAATTCCACCACGACCGAACGTTATGAACAAAGGATATGGAGACAATATTATAGCAATAACCCAAGCCTGGGTGTGGGTAATACTGGATTTGCCCACGGTTGTCTATGTTTGGCCACTCGGGCTTCATCGTCTTGAACAAACCACACCAAACGCGGGTAAATTCACCATTACCCACACCCAGGCATGAGTTATTGCTATTCTACACTATTACAAATATGTGCTATGGACATGAGCTAAACATAGGGTTACCACCTGTCCCACCTTGCGAGGGGCAGTCCCTCTATGTGTGGTAGTGTCCTGACCAAAATGATTACAAATACTAATGTCATACAATCTCGAGGCATTCTGCATGTTCATAGTTAGTAATGGTTGCATAAAATAGTCATCTGTATCTAACATACCTACATGTAGCAAGAAACAGGATAAGCAAGTAAACCGCTACAAGAATTTAAGCTTTTATATAGGCATATATGGAAAGTTCTATACTTTGTACTGACCGTGGGTATGTGTCAGCCTCTAAACTCCTATGTGTGTTTTGCAAATGTCCCACTATGGCCATTTGAAAAGGTGGCATTTAGGTACATATCCCAGAGCATGTGACTCTCAGTGGCTTTTGCTTATGTGGAGCATATCCATCAATATTGTTTTGGACATGGGCCTTGTATGTTCAGCAGAGATCACCTCTGAGTATGCAGTATGCAAATGAGTACAGTTGGGGTTTCTGTAGTTGGGCTGCATACGTCATCCTTCAGAGGTCAGTAATCCTCTTGGTGTGTTAATGTTGTGGTATTTAAAGCCGTTGCTGTTGTCTTGTAAGGTACGTCCCAAATGGGGTGTTGTACCCTTTAACGTGTTTCATAAGTCATGAGTAGAGAGGTGCAATGGCTGCCTTTGTTTTGGCTACAAACCCATTAGAGATTAGGGTGGCCAAGTAGAAGGATATCCACACCACCTTGGCAATATGGTTATCAAAGGAGTGGGTGCTATCTACTTGTGTTCTAAGATCCCTTATTATGTATTATGTATGTAGGGGGACTACCACCTATGTGATAGTCAGCAGGTGATTGTTGTAATCCAAAGGGGATGTCTATGCACTTTATGGCATGCAGCTTGAGTCCATGTTATTGACACCAGGTATCCGTCCCAGTGACAACCTTATGGAGGGTGTCTGTATCAGCTGGTGTATCAATCATGGTCCCTAGTTTGCAGTCGTCTGCAAACCTATTCAGGGTAAGTTCTTCTGTGCTAGCCTGTACCTCCGAGAAGCATATACCAAACATGAGGGGCCCTATGACCGAGGACTGGGGGACGCCAATTGTAATTGATTTACAGTAGGAACTAGGGTATGCTACCCTCACTGTGTGGGTCCTGTCCATGAGCCACTTTGCATAACATCTCGTGACGTAGGGGTTGATGTGCAGGTGGATGTGTATGTTGACAATACCAGAATGGGGAACGGTGTTGAAAGCCATTGAGAGGACAAGGTAGGCTGTGTGGACCTCCTTACCCTCATCTACTGCCTTGGTAACTGTCTCAAAGGACTCCACCAGGTTTAGGAGTCATGGTCTGGCCCTAACAAATCCAAACTGGGTGGGATCAAAGGTTTGGAGGCCACCAATGTCTCTGTGAATGAGTTACATGATGATGTGCTCCATAGCCTTGCAGAACAATCTAGTCAGGCATATAGGGCAATAGTTCCTCTGGTCCATTGTGGCGCCATCTTTGTGGAGTGTGATAACTGTTGCTGTGTGCCATTCAGGGGCCAAAATTCCTGATGCAAGGCTATTAGTGAATTTGGTGCCCAAGTAGGGAGCCATTTCGTTCTGAAGCTTGTGTAAATCGCAGCCTGGGATGTTGTACTGTCACATGGATTCTGTGTTCCTGGCTTTAGAGAGTGCAGCTTGGAACTGCGTAGTTGTGACCACAGGGACTCTGCATTGTTCCTGTATAGATTTGGGCCCTGTAGGGTGTGAGAGGGGTGTAAAGTTTGCACTGAACCTATCTGCCAGGATGTTGCCAATATCAGTCGGTTCTGTAATGTTCATGCCTAACCGCTGTATGTCAGAGCAGATGTGGGTATCGCCATCGAGAGTAGTGACATATCTCTAGAATGCTCTGTTGTAGTCCTTGGAATGAGTTGCAGTAATGTTCACGTAGCTAGCTTTGGAGGATGTGATAAGGGATCTCAGATTTCTACTGAGGCTGATCAGGGAGTTACCCCACTCATGGGATTGTACTCTACTTTGCAACAGTCTGCTCCTTCAGTTGTACATTATGTCCATGGCAGTGGAACCCTGAGTGGCGTCCGTTTTCTGGTGGGTACCATCATGGCTCTGTTTGGGATAGCATGATCCATGCAGTCATGTAAGTGCTAATTAAGTGCAGTTGTGTATGATTCAGTGGTTGCAACTATATTGTCCATCTACACGGGTGTCATGACGTTTACTACTGCTGTCATAAGAAGCCTGAAGTTGGCTTTGTAGAAATATTGTACTGTGTTTTCCATAAAGGGTGTGGTGCCGGGATGTGGATAACAAGGGTGTTTAGCATACGTTCAGATCTGACCAATAAGGAGATAACCCCAGGTGTGGAACACCAGTCACACATGTTGGTAATGTCCAGGTCTAGGATATTGTTGGCCCTGGTAGTGGTGTGGATAGGTTGATCCAGCTGATTGAATGTTATGAATCCCAGAAATCATTGGCCTAATGTGTTGGTACATGAGTAGGTATCCCAGTTAATGGTGGGGTAGTGTCAGTCGCACATCAGTAGTTTCTGTTTGAACCCTACTTTCCAGTACAGAAAGAAGTGAGGACCGTCAACTGTGTGATATGGTGTGGAATCTGTAGCAACCTACAATTTGTATAGCAGTTATGGCCACAGTTAGTTGCACTTGGATTACCTCTGATGCATTGTGCTAAGCGACCAGACTGCAGGTGTGTATATCCTTGGGAAATATGGACACACCTCGCCGTGGGTGTTCCGGTCCTGGTTACATGACTGAAAGGTGTGGTCTGAGTAATAGCCTGCTAGTGCAGAGGTGCTCTCAGGAGCCTAGAAGCAGGTCCCAGTCACTGCAGAGATATCGAAGTGGTCCATTACAAGGAGTAACTCGGGTGAGTGCATTTGAGATGAAGATGTCAAGCATTGAGTAGCATTACCCTCAGGTTTCGCTTGCCTGTTCCTGTTATGGTGTTGAATATGTTATTTGAACCATGCCTAAAACAGGGACTATAGGAGCAGCAAGAGCCTTAGACGTTATCCATAATCCCAGGACTGACAGGTGCAGGCCATCTGTGCCAAAGCATCGTGTTCTGTCAACCATGTCATTCAAAGCAGACAGATACTGGATACCTTTGGAATGACACCAGAAGCATAGCCAACTGTTGAAGTGAATAATTCAGTCCTTGTACTGCATTATCAGTCTGGACGAATGCAGAATGCTTCTCAGGGCTAGGGCGATACCTGCCTGGGCTACAAGATTGGAGAGCTATTCCATGTCTCTGTACATGTAGTCCAGGAAGTTACATCTCAGGGCATTCACACTAACATGGAGAATGACACAGTCATATTGTACCTGTTGAGGAGTTACCTGAATGCATAGGTTATGTTGCGGATCCTGTTACCAGACAGCCAGCTGAAAGTGATTATCACCTTGTGTAGCCTGCTGAGTGGGACATCAGTGTGACCGCCCATAGAGTCACCTATGACTAGTGTGTTGGGTATGTTATATCGTATCGCCATATCGGCTGTAGTTGATGGGCACACTGAGTCTGTGGGCTATAAGTAATTGGTGTTGTGTTGGGTGACGGGGATTGCCTGTGTTTCTGCTTTGGAGTTCTCTGTTGCCTACACAGAGTAGTATTGAGAGGCTCCACAAATGTTGTAGTTTTACTATGTGTGGCCTGTGATGGTGGAGATCTAGTGAGACTATGTGATGAGTGTGGTGTGGTGCAAACGTTTAACATCCCCACATGATTTTCAGGTTCAGTCTGGGTTGGAGAGAGCTTTACCTTCAGCATGGCTACATATGTGCATCTCCCACAGGTTGTAATGTTGTATGTTAGGAGGGGAGCATTGACTGATTACACAAGACAATTTCTATATTGCCTCATGATGCCCATATTCATCATATAGACAGGCGATAACACTGGGAAGTGACACTTGGACATGCCTGAATATTTAACTATTTCCCACTAGATATTTGAGGAAAGTGTGTACAACAGCTGTTTTACTCTAAACAAGTGAGAAATGTAAGTACAAACAATGTTTACCTGTAGATAATGAGGAGGATTGAGTGCTATAGTAATTAGTAGCTCATGAAGTGCTTACATGTTCTGAACAAGTGCTGAGCATGAATAAGCAATACAGATAGGGTGTTGGATAACATAAACACACTGCCCCCCAACAGGTACACAATCACATATCCATGAACACTACAGAACCCCTGTAACCATAACTATGATGGTACAAGGTGCACTCAGGCTGCATGTGACCTGTCCACATCCCTGGTTGTATCATACACATATGGCAAAACAGTTTGCTCTACACATACACATCATGTAAAACACAGCTTCATGTCAGTCTGTGAAAACACTGAATGGTGCACACCAACAGTTATCACAACCCACAAAGTGGAGACACCACTCATAATGGGAGGCACTGCACTATTACCCTGCTGAGTCTGGTCTGAAAGTCCATGAACCTTAATCAACGTATATGTTGTTAGCAGTACAGATTTAGATGACAGTACGGATGATTTCACACTGCATATCATACCTGTGACAGGTCATAGGACATCATCACCCATACTGTGTTCCACCTACACTCAGTATACTAGATGTACCTTTGTATGTCACTCGAGTGTTCTGCCAGTGGCCTGTTGACAGAACCAACACTACAAAAGGTGTCTGAGTGATACGTGCATATCACACAAGTGGCAGCTACAGTAAAAAAGGGTTAATTCATTTTACTCCCCCTCATTGTAGCCCATACCACACAGACAAATGGGAGGCATCTGCGTATGTAAGTATGTGAATGGCTATGACCTAGGAGCAATAGCTGACTCAGTGTTGTGGACAACATACAGAATGGGCTTTGTGAGTGAGGTGCGTGACATATGTGCACAATCTGACAGCTGCATATTGCATTGTCACCGCTAGGTTAATAATCCTGTACCCATGAACTACCACCTAGGCAGCAGTCAACATAATGGACACTGTGTGTAAGGGATGGTGCTGTGCAGTTTACTTCCTTGAGCTAGTGATGTCACAACGCCTATTAGGTAGTCATAAGAGGCAACCCTAGTCATGACAGGGTGCCATCCATGAGCATGGAGATCATTGTACAGCCATACTCATCACTCAAGTGACCAATATCGGATCACATATCACCTTTAAGGGATATTGCCCATGCTTGGATGGGTGACACCAGCCTTCACAATCCTCATGTCCACTATGTAGCATGCTGCTTACCCTGCATAAAGACATGTCCAACACTGTGATGTTGGACATGCTACACGTACATATCCTGATCTGAAATACATACGTCATGGACAGCCACCTTCCTAGTACAAGGATCGCCACATGCTGGACAGATCCTTGTGCCATACATGTTACATACTCCTGCCATACTATGCAACCCTGTCCAGCAAAGCTGCACATTTCATCTCTGTCAGACATGGTGTGATGACCGCATTGTAGATGTATCATTAACCGTCTGGATCAGTTATGTGGCACTGCTTCACCTGGCGCCGGGAACATGGCTGTCGGATACAGCTAAAAAACCTTACATCCTATGCTCATACATGGCCCAGGGCATGCACACTACTACATGACATTGGCCGTACATGCTATAGTTGATAACCATCCCTGCAAATACCATCCGGCTAGCCATTGTCCATGTGTATCACATGTGAAACACAGGCGATACATGGCAGGATGTTGAACTGCTGTACAGTGCCATGTAGATGTATATGGCAAAACACATGCATGTAAAGGTTTCCGTGTGCATGTCTGCATTGTCACAGGTCATGTCTGTTAAGGCAGTGTATGTGTTGATATGTGACATATAAACAGCATCAATGTCAACAGCATTAATGTGGACACATCCAGGCATGTGCTGATAGGTAAGAACACCAGTACAGGCAAACAGACATGCCCACATCAAGACAGCATTCACATGGAGTATGAGCAATGTAATCAGGTGACACACAAATATGGTGATAATATCCAATCCGCATCGGGTGTCACATGTGTATGACACAAACATGTTAGTGGTGTCAGTGTCATGAAGATTTGCAAAGACAACTGTTCATATGTACTAAATGTAATACACATGTATGTGCAGCTGTATCTCTGTGCATCTCTGAGATACTGTGACCTGTCTCCATCATTATGTTTTCCAGGTATGCCTCGAGTAAGGCTCCCAGCTTATAGCCGCTTGGAGGATGAGGCCCTTATACCTTACTTCCAAGACAACTATGATGTCATGTTTCGCCATGTGCCACAGCATGCACAGCAGCATGATGACCTGTGGCAGGAACTTTGCAGGAGGGTTAATGATTTGGGTGGCCATAACCGCACATGCCAACAGGTGCGCAGACACTGCACGGACCTGATCAGACATGTGAAACCATGCAAATTAAATCGCCAGGGAACAAGGTGCAACAGGTGGTGGGCCACCAACCCAGCCCCCACTCATATGTACTGAGGAGCTACTGGCTAACCTGGGGACACCATCAGAACAGCATCCACAAACCCTAGCTGCCATCATGGAGGTGGGTGTCTCTCAACCACCGAGCCTGGAGTTGCCTGGTAAGTCACTACTGCACATATAACTATTATATCCCATTTAGTTGCATGTGTCACTGTACAATATGTAATTTAACATCATATACAAGGCATGTATACACACATGCCATATACTATAGTATGCTACCCTGTGTATGCACACATGTGCATACTCCATAGTATATCCTATTGTACTGGTGAATGTGTTGACATGCACATTGCACCCTGTAACTGTCATACAGTCATGGATAATGATCATACTGCTGTGTCACCCCTATATAGGTACCTCTGGCATTCCGCAGAGACAGCAGGCCATTGCAGGTGAGACAGTTATAAGTATCAGGCATGTTAATGCACAGATCTATTCGCCATGTGGCCAGTTAACACATGTACACATAATGCATGGTCCGGTCACAATATACAGGTCGCATCTTTAATCCATCACACTGGCTACCCATGTGCAATACTTACAAACTAAATGAAACACCGACATGAAACCACAGAAACTGTCATTGCTAGATGTGTGGACAGCTGTGCCTACGACGGTGGAGGTGTTGTTCAATGTAGGAATATGTACTATACATCAGAACTACACATGTGGGGTACACAAACAGTACTACACAGTGAGCTGGAGTATGGGCAGCCCACAGGATTCACCATTGTGGAATATGCCCCTGCAATGAGTGCACACATTGTGATGTGCCATCTGACATGTTCATGACATGTAGTGGTCCGGCTGCAACATTGTCTCACTATCCCATAAAACATACCCCACATACCAAACATACAACCCTTTGTCTGCATAACCCTGTGGACAGTGGAGTATCTGACATCTATGGGTGTATGTCATATGGGACAACACAGACATGTGAGATAGATGGCCATCACAACCATTTGGCCAACACATGTTCACACATGGCCACAGAGGATGGCCAGAGACATGTAGCAACACACAGTGGATGTGATGTGTTTGTGTGTACACCCTGTTGTACGTTGGCTACACATGGTCCAACTATAGCCTTTGTTGAATGGTTATATTGCAGATGTGGAACACTGGACATCCTACAAGCTTGTGCACAGCTTGTGGAGGCATCACTTAATTTGACCACATAATATGTGTTGAACATCATGACTGCGTCACAGCATGACAGTAGTCACCTGTACAGCATCCACATACATACACAGACAACCACATCAGGCCACAGATGCAGTACATTTCCCTTGCTGCTGTTGGACATCACTGTCAGCTGTGCACCTCGTGTGTGTGATACACAAATGTCATGTGGGACATGGTGTATTGACAAGTCTGTCATGTGTGTACATGGTTGCCAGGCAGCTAAGATATGTTAGCAGATGTGCAGAGGTGTCATCCGTATGTCCTTTGGTGACCTGTCACACATGACACATCATGGTTTAGTGTGCATACACCTCAGCAACGTGGGTCTCAATCCACAGTATGCACATGCACATCTGCTAAAAGTGCATTCTATCTGTAGGGCATACAGACAACACTGCAATGTGACACCATTACACCGCTGTACATATGTCAGGACACCATTGTGTCAAACATGTATGCATGTCATTGCACACGTCAGCAGATTACAGCCGGGCCACTACGTTGGAGCGTTTCTCCCTGGGCCTCCGCTGAAAACAGGCTCTGTGGAACCTAGTTGGACATTCCCGGTCAACAAATGTTAAATAAATAAATAAAAATAAAAATGTATTGTGTATGCACACAGTCATGGCTATGCACTGTGTGTGTAATCCACACTGTATAGCAATAGAGACACCTCATGATTCCATGCAATGGCTCTGTGTCTGTACTTCACACTGTATAGCAATATAGATGCCTCATAATAGCCTTCAATGGTCATGCACATCTGCTAAAAGTGCATTCTATCTGTAGGGCATAAAGACAACACTGCAATGTGACACCATTACACCGCTGTACATATGTCAGGACACCATTGTGTCAAACATGTATGCTTGTCATTGCACACATCAGCAGATTACATGTCATACTACATATTAATGTCAAGGTCATATGCCTCACATCAGCCATGTGTACTGTTAACCTGTGCTGCTCCACATGGTGTAACACAGGGATGCATTTTTACTACCATGATTGTGTGAAATGCATGACTTCTGCTATGACACATGCTTGCTGTTGTGTGCAACCCAGGGATGTATGAAAAATACCACTATTATTGTCTGAGCTGTATGCCGTCTGCTGTATCACATGCATGTTGCATGCCTTCTGTCAAATCACATGCACATGTGTGTGTGTGTGTGTGTGTGTGTGTGTGTGTGTGTGTGTGTGTGTGTGTGTTTGTGTGTCTGTGCGTGTGTGTGTGTGTGTGTGTGTGTGTGTGTGTGTGTGTGTGTGTGTGTGTGTGTGTGTGTGTGTGTGTGTGTGTGGGGGGTGTGTCTGTATTGTAATGTAGAGTCTCTGTTTGCCTTCACAGGTGATGTATGTGTGTTACCCTCCTGCGGTCCATCTGATGTTAGTGTCCCCACAGACTCTAGCAGTGATGATGAGCATATGCTTGAGGCACAGGCAGGGTTGTCAGGGGCTGAATCTGTGCCATTGGTTGCCATTCCACCTATATCCTTCTCATCCCCGCACACAGTTCTCATGCCAACACATACCCCATCACCAGTGGCCATAGAGGAAGGACAGTTAGCGTGTGGTAGCTTGGAACAGGAATGTGTGGTGGCTACGGAAGGTGTGTATTCACACCATGGTGTCAGTCAAATGACTGCAGATGTGCCACACAGGCATGTGGCCAGTGCTGCTCGTAGGAGGACCTCTGGCCGACATGCCCCTGCAGGACAGAGAGCAGCAGCTGGTGTCACCAAACACATGTTTCAGACTGTAATGGTGGCAAAGGCACATGCTGAATGGCAGAACAGAGAAGGGCAGAGGCTTCAGAGGGCTGCTATCCATTCTTTAAACAACAACATCCAGACACTGGCAAATGCTCAACAGCAGATTGCTGAAGTTTTGGACAGACGATTGGGTGACATGGTTGGAATCCTTGACCGTGGCATGACAATCCGCGAGCATGAGCTGTCTGTGCTGGAACATCTGGTAGGAGTGAGGTGTAGGGCACATGGACATAGGCCAGCTACATCACCTGGTGCAGGTCTATGTGAACGAGCTACCTCACATGCCCGCTCCCATTGTGACGGTAGCAGCAGCAGTGCAGCTGGTGCTGCGCTGTACACACCAGGACACAACAGGCCACATGGATGTGGCCCTGGACGGTCCCAATGGGGACATGGTTCCAGTGGACATGTGTCATCGGACAGTACCCAATCTGTACCTCTGCCTGGTAGTGCCCGTGCAACCCCTGGCAGGCGTAGGTCACGTGGCCATGGCCGGACACTGTGAGCTGTAAATCACGGTCTGTACAGTCTGGAGCTGTCAATAATACCCCTGCGTAGGCCAGACACATGGCAAAACTGTGTGCACACATACATGCACACACTAGAAACATCTATATGGCACTGCAACACTCACATGCATAACAACCACACATGGCCAATTAGATCACAGGCCCTAACCCACACACATGATGTCATCAACTGGTGCAGCCTAGGCCCCTGGCAAACATTATCACCCTGTGCATATGATGATGCCTGTGCCGCATCCCTGTCATCCACATCATCGGTGCAGGTACATGCTCATATGGTCTGATGCACAGGGTGAATAGAATAGGGAGATAAGTGTATATTACAATTGCTGTGTACTGTTGACATGCAGCAGACATACCATGTAGTACAGGTTTAGAATGCATTGTTTTCTGTTCACAGTATGTGTCTTGGTAACAACAGTAACAGTATGTTGGTAATGATGCCCTGCTTCCCTTCTTCAGGTCTAATTGCATGTGCCGTTGAGTACCAGTGTTTGCAGTTTCCCATGTGTAAATGTGGACAACTCACAGGCATGTATGGCAATACCAGCATGCTATACATAGCTTCAACCTCACTGTTAGAAAGGCTGACATTCCAAAGATATCTACACATCTACTGATCCAGGAGCATGTGAGCTGTGTACTAAGCTACAGTGGCTAGAGACGTGACATCCATACCAGGTGACATCACAGGTACAGTTACATGGTGCAGGGAGTTTACATAGCAGTCTAGCTGATGTCAAGGGTAGAGGCCAGTTGATAGCATGAGGCCTCACTGTGTAGCAATAATACACATTCACATTACAGGATGAGAACACACACAAACACACACACACACACACACACACACACACACACACACACACACACACACACACACACTCACACACACACAGGTATTTGCACACATGTACTCAGACACAGTAACACGCCCACACTCACAGGGTCAACGACACTGTAACACGCACATACACTTGATAGTGTTGAAGTGAGGACCCCTGCCTATGTGGTAATCACCATTACAGTACTGTGCACCCAGAGGACACGACACAGAAAATGAACATGTACAAGTAGACAGAGAATGAACATGTACAGGTAGTCAGTAATGCCTAAGATCGACAGCATCAACAGGGTAGTAGATTGCATCACCTGGAGGGGTTAGGGGTCCTATCTGTTCATTATGGTAGCATACATCCTCACTCCATGGACCAGACAGCCATACATACATACATACACACACACACACACACACACACACACACACACACACACACACACACACACACACACACACACACACACACACACACACACTGTGGTGTCCACAATTGAATGCACAGATAGCTCACATGTGTGTGACACACACCCCACCCCTGCCTATGTCTTACTTCATACACTGCAGTATGTACAGATCTCTACAACAGTGTACAGGGGTGTGTAACAATTGGGATATATTCCCCACCATACGTGACATATATGGACACACAAGCAAACACACATGGCAGTACTGTGAATCAAACATCTGCTATCTTATGATACGTATGACAGACATGCAGCAGTATTGCCACATTACAATGTGTACCAATGCTACCTTTGGCAGTTGTACTGCTATATGCACATGGGAGGTCTTAAGTGATACAGGTGTCAAGTGATTTACAGTCAGTGTCACCCTGACCGCTGTGTAGGTTGTATGTCTTCCCCTTCATTTAACAGAAACAAAGCTTAGTGTTTGCACATGTTATGGTAGGATGGCTTGTGACACACCTGTGAGCTGTCTTCATCAAACATCCATCTGCAAAGTTGGCCCACCACTTTATGTACACACATCCATCCATACCTGATGTACATCTTACCGTACTGTCAGTATTTCACCATATACAGGTGTCAATGATGGGGCTGCATTGCAACTTCATGTTGTAGTAAGACACAGATCAACTGCAAACATCAGCTACTGCACACGCATGGTAGCTGAATGCACACCACTACATGTACATGTGTGTAGGTCCTACATTCCTGTCATTTAGCCATGTTTGTAGGCATTGCAATTGGTGGACATGTGTGATGACATACATGACACATGGACTGTTGTATGATATGATAGTTGTCATGGGTAACCAGTACAGAGGGAATGTTAACTCAGTCAACATTGCTATCACACCTTATGTACTGTTAGCATTCAACAGCCATGGACCTACCTTCCATGTGCATGTGTGTAATTGCTGTAACCACCTGTCTGCATGTAGGACAACAACAGCTATGCTATGTACATATGTGTTGTGTGTGTGGGGCATTTACATATCCATGGCAGGTACATGTATGTCTTATCCAAACATGAGTGTGTTTACTGGTGTACAGCAACAGTTATCTGTTACAGCTGTATATGACCCAGGGTCTCTGTTATGTGTACAGCCGACCTGGTTATGAACAGTGGTATCATTGCATTGCATAACACATGATGGAACTGTGCCAGTACATGGGTAGTCTGCACAGTTGCTGTAGAGCTAGGTACAGTCCACTGGTCATGGGTAACATGGTGTTGTACTAATGTATGCTCTGCCACATGTATGGATGTGTGTTGCTGGTCCAAGGACATGGTGATGTCTGAGGGTTACATCCTAGAATGAGGCTTTTGACACTGTGATCTGCACCTGACACATCTGTGATGGCTTTTGAGGGTGTACTGGTCAGTACATGTGAGTGGCCTTCATGTACGTGGGGACACCACCACCTGGAGCGGTCCATAACGGTGTTATGGCCCACATGTCTGTATCTGAGGTATACGGTGGTAGTGCTATTGTGCACAACTGAGCCTTCAGCCAGGTGTTCCTCACTGCACAGATGTCAGTATTCCCCATTGTTGGATCTAGATTAGCAGCTGTGATTACGAACGCTATACATCTAACACTGTTTAGCATACACATACAATGCAGTTGTCCTCTAGGTGTCAGGGTGTTAACCTGGTCTCAGAACATTCATCTATGAATGGTACTATATGGGTGAAGTAGCCACTCCTGGCAGGACATCACCACAGGTGGTATTAGTGTGCCAGGTTTAGATTGGTACATCTAAGGTGATGGACAGCAGCAGACATTGTGTAGAAGACTGGTGTCAGATATATGTAGTGCAGCTTTCATGCTAACAATGACAACTATCGACACACTGTGCCCTTCCGTGTTTAGAATCAGAGTGCATACAAAACAGACCTTTGCTACTAAGTGTGTGAGCATGCTCAGTATGCTGTTGTGTAGATGGACACATAGTGCATTCCAAACGGACATGTGCTACTAAGTGTGTGAGCATGCCCAGTGACAATTTGTGTCAGTTATGTGTATGGGCATGGCTATTGTAATCCTGTATAGCGATAGTGGTCATCCAGGCAACAGATGGCCATACCCCACTTCAAGATGGGTTTCTACATTGAACACACTGGTTCACAGGTATGTACATCGTAACTGCCAGCATCCATGTCGATGTCCACATTCCTTGAAGCTCATATTGACTGTCTTGAAAAGTGTAGTGTCTGCGGCACGTCTCGTATCTTTGTAGTGTTGTAATAGTGGCCCGTAGATAGGCAGTTGTCCTGATCACACCACTGGTGTGTGTAATTGTCTCCGTCTGCCTGGGGACAGTAATATGCTTTTAGACTGCTCACACTCCATACAATCCTTATCAGTGTCTTTTCCATTGCTGATGATGTCATCCACCTAGAAGTATGCCTCTGGAAGTGCTGTGATCTAGTAATCTCAGTAGCACATTGTGTAACTGCATAATGCTGTAGTGTGATAAGGTAATTAGGTCTACATTCTAATCCCAGCCATGCCAGTTGTGTGTGTGTTTCCATCTGCCTGGGGACAGAGTAATACTTTTAGACTGCTCACTCTCCATACAATCCCTCTCGGCGACTTTTCCATTGCTGATGATGTCACCCACCTAGAAGTATGCCTCTGGGAGTGCTGTGATCCAGTAATCACAGTAGCGCATTCTGTGACTGCATAATGCTGTGGTGTGATAAGGTAGTTAGGTCTATGTTCTAATCCCAGCCATGCCAATTGTGTGTGTGTGTGTGTGTGTTTCCATCTGCCTCGGGAGAGTGTAATGCTTTTAGACTGCTCACTCTCCATACAATCACTATCAGTGTCCTTTCCATTGCTGATGATGTCACCCACCTAGAAGTATGCCTCTGGGAGTGCTGTGATCTAGTAATCTTGGTAGCACGTTCTGTAACTGTGTAATGCTGTAGTGTGATAAGGTAGTTAGGTCTATGTTCTAATCCCAGCTATGCCAATTGTGTGTGTGTGTGTGTGTGTGTGTGTGTGTGTGTTTCCATCTTCCTGGGGACAGAATAATGCTTTTAGACTGCTCACACTCCATAAAATCCCTATCCACGTCTTTTCCATTGCTGATGATGTCACCCACCTAGAAGTATGCTTCTGGGAGTGCTGTGTCCCAGTAATCTTGGTAGCATGTTCTGTAACTGCGTAATGCTGTAGTGTGATAGAATAAACAGGTAGGTGTTTTATTCCAAGGCATGACAGGTGTGTGTGTTTGACAGTCATATTCTATGTGTTGGTATCTGTGAGTGGCTAGCTCCAGGATGTGTTGAGCGTGTTTTGTTGTTTTCCTATATAGTGTCCATAAATGTCATAATCGCCCAAGAGACTCGGTTGGCAAGACATACACATACATTCACCAATAGGTCTGGTGAGTAAATGTCAGCAGCCCTAATCTTACCCTTAATACAATCTGACCCATGTGATGCAACGAAACACACTTGCCTTGATAGTAACACCAGTACATAATGCAAGAGGCACATGTGGTTTCCTTTTCATTCTTGTCTAATGCTTTGATGTCATGTGGTCCGCTGTTGTGATATATATTCTATATCTATGTATGTGTGTATATGTATATGTGTGTGTGTATATATATATATATATATATATATATATATATATATATATATATATATATATACATATATTTATATATGTGGACATTAACACACATAAATCTACATGATGGAATACATGTCCTATACTGTTGAATGCTTGTGCTGGATGATCTGTACATGATCACCTCAGATGTATGTATATCTGCCATGGCTTAGTAGTAAAGCACATCGTCTGTGGTGTGTAGGGTCCTGGGTTTGAGTCGTGTAGAGACCACTTATTTTGTTGCTGGGAAGAACAAGGGACATCGAATACAGTGATAGTAAGGGCACTATTAACCAGTTGTGTGCGGATCTGTGCGACAGTAAGCAGTGGTTATTATTTTGGAGGCTCAGTATGGGTCAGGTAACTATGCATTAGAAGACAATACTATCCAAATGAGGTTGAAAATAGTGAATCCCGTTTATCCCCAGGGTGTGATGCAGATCCCAAGAGTGTATATGTATAGATAGCTGGGTGCAGGACTCAAATATAGGTGAAAACATGGGGGGGTGTCAGGCATACTGTACGTACATTGGAGCCCTGTGTCTCGGGATTGCTCTTGCCTTAGCATGCCTAAGCTAGGGGTGTGTCTATACCTGCCTAGTGCAATTGGGAGGGACAACAGCAGTTCAAGAGTAGTCAAGGTGAACAAGCTGCGCAAACAGGTGATAATTAGCACAATCAGCAGATTACTGGCATAGCCCGGCCCAGAACACTACGATAAAGTGTGCAAGCACCATACACATGGGTTTTTTCCACACTCTACACCACTGGTGTATACATGCGGGGACATTTTTTGAAACAATCCAACCAAATGAGATGGGCTGCAGCAGGCAACATAGACCAACATGTGCAGGAGGCTGAGGGTGGTGAGGATGTGAATGCTGCTGAAAAACCCTCAGTGAGGAGACAGAGAAGACTTTACAGACTCAGGGTAACCTACCAGGGGCTACATGAGCTGGAGATAGTGGAGCACTATGGGGTGGACAGAGACCTCCTACAGCAGATTGTTGAGCTGTGCCGGCCACACCTGACACATTGAACAGGCTGAGGGAAACCCATCCCAGTGGATACCAAGGTATGTGTAGGCCTAGGTATACTAGCCACAGGTACCTCCCAAAGCACAACTGGGGATATCATGGGGATCTCACAGGCATCTGCATCCAGAGTATTGCTCCAGTTCCTAGATGCCATGTCACCACATGCCAGTGAGCATGTACATGTCCTCAACACACGTGTTGTGCTAACCAGCAATATGCGTCTCTTCCACCAAATGGCAGACTACCCTGGGGTAGTGGGTGCTATAGCCTGCACGCATGTATGCATCAAAGCACCACCCAGTGAGCGGGATAGGGCCTACATTAACCACAGGGGCATCCCCTCCATCAACTGCCAGGTTGTATGTGATGCCCAGGGCATTATACTGAATGTGTGTGCTGGCTGCCCTGAAAGCAATGATGATTCCAATATATGGCATCTGATGCAGCTGTACCACACCTTTGCCAATAAGGACATCCCTTGCAGTCACCTAGTGGGGGATGCTGGGTAACCACTGGAGCCGTGGCTGATGACACCCATCAGCAATGCACACACACTTGAATAACTATGCCATAATGAGGCACATGCACAGGCGAGACATATAATTGAGCATGTGTTTGGGATGCTCAGGTCATGGTTCCAGTGTCTGGATACATCCAGTGGAGCCTTGCAGTATTCACCAGCTACATGCACCCAAATTGTTATGGTATGTGCTATGCTACACAATATTATCCTGCGGAAACAGTTGCAGCAGGAACAGCATGGGGCAGGGCCACACAGCCCCCCACCAATGCCAAGGCCTGTAGAGGCACAGTGTGACTCGGCGGAGGAACTACCTGAGCTGAACCCAGTAGGCGGAAGGAGGCGTGCCCAGTATGACCTGCCCTTGACAAAGAGGCAATGCATAGCATATGCACTGACACAGTAGGTACCCAGGGAATTTCACCTTCTCTGACTCACACAGACAGTAAAAGGGATGCCAAACATGACACTACCTGTGCTCAACCATGTATAGGATGTGTACTGTGTGCATCCGACATAGGCAGCCCTCCAACACCATCCTCAGGTCTGGCACACCCTCAAGGTAAGTCAATCAACCTACCAATTGGCAGTTGTATTAGAATGTGTTTTTGCCTGTAGCTATTGTATGGATGTGAGCATGCAAGGGAATTTGGTGGCCAAATGTTAGGGCAGCAGACAGTGCACATCCATAGTGGCACCATGACATCTGTAGCACATACCGGGGTCACAATAGTAGCCGGTAGTACACAGGGTGTCCTAACCCACTGCAGGTTATGGGCTGAACATCATGTGGGTACATATAGCCCACACAAGTCTAAACCAGCTGTACAGGTGTAGACCAGTACAGACAAATGCTGTACAATGGCCTCTGAATATGCCCAATGGATGACCCCACCCCCCCCACAGACACACACAGACAGACTACAGATGGTTAGGCAGTTGGATGTAGGTTGTGAAGGCTAGGACGTCTGAAACCAATATATTGGTAATTAAAGCTAGGATCTGAAGTACACTGGTATGCCTCTAGCCAGCACATTAGGTGGGTCTACACAATGAAATGGAGTACCTGACATACCAGTACAGTAGTAGCAAAAGTGTACAACTGTCAGCTATGCCCCCCTTCCAACGTACACATGTAGCAGTCATGTGCTCCCCCAGTGCTATGTAGGAATGTGGATACAGCTGGATGTCCCCCATGCTGTGCAGAAATGTAGCAACAGTCAATGCCACATGACTGATGGATACCCTGCAGACACAGCATGCCACCTGACAGTGTACAACGCAGGGGTCAGCACCACAGTACTGACTACCTGGTCATGTAACACATGCGATCCAGTTGACCATACTGGGCATGCTCAAACACATGAAGGTATGACGGTAATGTCAGTCGACAACATGCGTAACGGTCATACTGGGCATACTCACAAACTTAAACACATGACAGCCAGGTCTGCAAACACCAGTGGTCCGGACATATCTGCCAGTACATTGATAGAGTGTTGGATGACTGTGCTGTATGGTATGTGTGTGGTACAGTCTATTGTCTGTATATATGCCATGGTGAATTGGTAATTCAGATTAGCTGTGTGCGCAGGGTGTTGCTACCAACACTTGCAAAGGACGGTTCTTTGTTTGCAGCCAGAACAAGGCCATTGGATACGGAGTGGGTAAGGCACATTGCAGCAGTTGGGAGCGGTTGTGCATGGGTTTGCGTGGTGTTAAGCCCTGCTGACCTCTGGTTACAGCTTCTTATACTTGTTTAGACTCCACATTTCTTTAACAGTGCAATACTCGCATACTGGTAGCCAAACACGCTTACACCCGCTCGCTCCCTCACTTGGACGTGCACTGACATTGGTGCTTGCATTTGTCACTCATGTTGGGTGGGCATGATCCCTTGTGATGTCTATTACATCGGACTGCATGATTACAGTATCGGGTATGGCTGACCATTAGGGGACGGCATGACGTTTGACTGTACGGAATCGGCAGCCTATCCAGTGAGTTAATCATATTATATGCGTATTCCTCATACAATCTGCTCCCATCTGGCTGATACATGGGAACCTATACACTGTAATGCAGACAAGTAAATGTGTTTTGGGAACCATACCTGTCTGCTGGGTCATGCTACCGCATACCTATTGTAGGTTTTCTACCTTTTAAATTGGCCGAAGTGAGACTTTAGGATTAACACCTTTCCCACTTTGCGTGGGACAGTCCCTCATTAGGCGTATGTGTCATACAAGAATAATCTAGGCATAGCAAATGTCCTGATTACAGGACAATATTATATTCTACGTTTCTCTAATAGTTGCATGTAACGGTTATTGTATAAATGACACTTCTATATGTCATTAGAAGTAGCATAAGCAACTTGACTGCTGCTAGACTCAGCTTTGATTTGTGCTAATACGTATATTTCTGTACTATGCATGGCTGTAGGTATGTTCTGACCTGGTACATCTGACATTTCTACGGAGCAGGTCCCACTTTGGCCATTTGGAAAGGTGGCAGCCCTATAAGACCTATATGTAGAGATGTCAGATTTGGCACGGCAACACATACCCACAGCCAGTAGAAAATTGAGTACTTCACCAGTTTGCATAAGTAAAGGTTATTCTTATAGCAATATAGTTGCTAATGCTGTTTCCTATAACATCTAGGTGTTTCAGATACAACACAATCATTTTATGCAGCCATTACAGACAATATATGGATTCTTTGCCCGAAATCACAAGCCATGTGCCATAATAACATTCATTTTGTAGGACACAACTGCTCAGAGGGGAGTGTCCCTCACAAAGTCGAACAGGTGCTAACCCCAAACTATTATGCTATCATCTACCTAAGGTGGTCTGCGGAATATGCGCTTTCTGTCACTAGCAGACCTCACATGCGAATGGGGGAGAATGAACACTGTATCAGGGACATTGCATAACACCCTCAGTGACACATTTAGACAACTGGTTCTATTAATCTGACACATTGACAGTCACAGGGCATATGTATTCATTCACATTTGTTAAGGTACAAGCTGTTTATGACTCATATATGTTGTCATTAGTCATTACGTGTATTCCACCACCTGTCCACCTAATATCACTAGTTCTGGAAGGGTTTAGTTAGGACTGGGTTAGATTCTGATTCATACTCTGCAAATATATAGAGCTGAGTATATTTTTTTGTATTATTCTGTATTATAGAGCTAAATTGTTTCTTATATATCTGTTGTCTTACTGTTCTGCAAATATACAGATATCAGTATATATTTTTTTGGTTATAATTTGCACTGTGATTCCTCATATCTATCTCTGTTGAAACTGTCTTTCCCACCCCCCCTCCCTGTTCTTGGTTGTACTTAAATTTGGTGGCTTTTGCAGTGCCTGCCCCACTGTAGATTTGATCTAGGACACTCCCCCAGTCCCATCTCTTTACCGCATTCTACCTAACAAACCCTTTCTGCACTTGCTTTTTGTCCTTTTTAATTTAATTACATTTTCTCAAACTGTGTGTGGACTAATATTGCTACATACTCAAGTGTGCCAGCTTGCACTGCATGTGAATTGTTTTTACTACTGTTTTTGCTACTTTTCTGATAAAAAAAAAAATTCTGCTTTTACTGTATTTGTGTTTCTTCCTACTTTATTTTGCTTTTGCGTCATCTTAAAAGTACTCAGTTGTATTTATTACTGCTTGGTGTAACTCATTCTAAGCCTTTTAGTTTAAGCACTTGGGCTTCAGACCAGTTGTTTTACATTAAGAAGGTTTGTGGTCTGCACTGTAGTGGCAGAAAAGGTAGCTTACATCCTTCTATGTTAGGAACTGCTGATTGAGGGCTCAGTGTCTGTTATTCTAAAAGTGTATTAATTCTGGTTTAAGCACTTGTGCTTCAGGCCAGTTATTTTACATTAAAAGGGTTCATGGTCTGCACTCTTGTGGGAGGAGAGGCTGGACTCTGCCCTTCTGAGCTGGGAATTTCTGGTTAAAGGCTTATAGTGCCTGCATATTTGAACTGCTTCTTACTGAAATTGGTACACCTTGTTTTTTGTAGCATAGACTAGATCCAGGCCTGTTGAATCTAGCTTTGTGTGTATAACTTGAGCACTAATCCAGGCATTCTTTAAAGTATTCAATTGTATTTACTACTGCTTGGTAGTAACATGATTAAAGTGTAGCTATCATTCTAAGTCTTTTGGATTAAGCACTTGGGCTTCAGACCAGTTGTTTTACATTAGGAAGGTTTGTGGCCTGCACTGCGGTGGCAGGACAGGTAGCTTACATCCTTCTAAGTTGGGAACTGCTGATTGAGGGCTCAGTGTCTTTTATTCTAAAAGTGAATTAGTTCTGGTTTAAGCACTTGGGCTTCAGGCCAGTTATTTTACATTAAGAAGGTTCGTGGTCTGCACTCTTGTGGGAGAAGAGGCTGGACTCTGCCCTTCTGAGCTGGGAATTTCTGGTTAAAGGCTTATAGTGCCTGCATATTTCAACTGTTTCTTACTGAAACTGGTACACCTTGTTTGCTGTAGCATAGACTAGATCCAGGTCTGCTGAATCTAGCTTTGTTTGTATGCTTGTTGTTTGTTTGCTTGTTATTTCCCTGAAATGCTAATACCACCTAAAACGCGGCTTTTCAGCACTTCTGTGGATCCCTAGTGATACCTGCATTGCTTACTGTACTTATTTCCTTGTTTAACTTAAAAGAAAGTTACTGTTTGTCATTTTTGCATTTAAGTTACCTGTAACACATTGCATTTAAGTTACCTGGCACTTGCTCACTAAAGCAATTATATAAGTCAGCAGTAAAAAATTAAAAGCACTACACCCTCACAAACTCCCCTTGAGTACCTTGTTCCCCAATTGCCCTTTTTTTTCAATTATAAAGGAATTCCCAATACTATTCTAACATGTCCAAAGGTCAGTTGTCAATCTCCTCTCTGGTCCAGCTGGTGAATCTGGGAATCTTGAGGCAATGCTACAACTGCCTCATGTACACAGACAACCCTCTCCTCCTCCCAACAAATTCCAACACATGTGAGAGATGCATCTATATAGCCAAACTGGAGGCTAAGCTCTCTCAACTCAGTACTGGCGTAACCAGTCAGGAGGAAAAGGAAACCACACTCACGACAATTCCAGTCTCACATAGACCTACCACGACAGCAAACCAAACACATAAACACACAAAAACATACTCGGAGGCTCTAAATAAAAATCTGCCTAAGCAGCAGAGACCTCCAAAGCAGACACCCAAGCAACCGCTACCCCAAAACAAAACACGTGCAAAACATAGCTCACAAAGCCAGTGTGCCGAACAGTCACAGCCCTTAAGGCTAAACAACACACCTGATTCACTTGTAATAGGTGACTCTATCATCAGGCACACTGACGTCCCACTCACCAGGCTGAACAAGGAGAAGGTCACGGTGAGCTGCCTGTTGGGCGCTAGGATCCGCCACATAACACAAGCACTCAGGTCACTCCAAGGCAAGTACAAATATGACTCAGTCATTGTCCATGCTGGTGTGAATGACCTGAGACGTACCTCCCTGGACTACATGAAAAGAGACATAGAGGAGCTCTCTGAGCATGTGGCCCAGGCCGGTATGACCCTGACCTTGAGTAGCATCTTACCCTCACCAAGAATGATGCCACAATATGAAGACAAGATGATCAATTTCAACAATTGGCTTAAGTATTGGTGTCATTCAAAGGGGATCCAATGCCTGTCAGCCTGGGATGACATGCTCGACAAGCCACGATGCTTCACTAGGGACGGCTTGCACCTGTCACCCTTGGGCTTTCGGATATTGGCAAAGGCTCTTGCTACCCCCATAGTGCCTTTTTTAGGCAAGGCTCAAAAGACAAACCCACCTCCATAGGTATCACAAGGGATAAGACACTAAGTGTAATGCTACTCAACGCCAGAAGTCTAAACCTCAAGATGCACGCACTCGAAACTCTTCTTAGCATGGAGAACATCGATATCTGTGCAGTAACAGAAACCTGGTACAAGGCTCCCGAGAGCACCCCAGCACTACCAGGTTATACCTCATACCATGCTTTTCGGCCCCAAAACTTGGACAGAACCACAAAAAAAGGGGGAGTATCAATATTCGTCAAAGATACCCACACCTCCAGGTTGGTGGCACAGCACGAAGCATCAGAGACTATCCATGTGCAACTAACAGTGGGTAAAACTGCCTTCCAGTTTATAGCCTGCTAGAGACCACCCTCCTAAATCCAGGAACCCCACTCGGCCTTCCTGAGAACACTGGAAAATATGAAGGTCTCTCCAAACACTATTATATTGGGCGACTTCAACTACCCAAACATAGACTGGGAGCATTACTCTAGCTCCAACACCCTAGCCCAAAGGTTCCTAGAATTTATAAACTCAAATGATATGGAACAACTTGTTACCACTCCCACAAGAGGGGAAAACATACTGGACCTGATCATCACCAACATGGGGACTCTATGCTCCAGACCAGAAGTGTATCCCTCACTGGTAAGATCAGACCATAAACTAATCTCACTGGATATTCACATCCCGTTCGCACCTCCTGCCCAGAAAACCACAGTGAAAAACTTCTCTAAAGCAAATTTCACACTCCTCAAAACAGAGGTGGAATCCTTCAAAGCCCCCGGGCCTGTGGAAAATACGGCCCAGACCGCAGAATCCTTTATAAATGCATTCTATGAACACCTTCAGGAATGCATGGATCCAAAGGCAGACATCCTGTCTGGTGGACCCCAGCCATAAACAAACTATAAAATAGAAGGAGGAAGCTACTAAATGATAGAGCAAAATCCCAAAAAGGGAAGGCATCTCTGATCAGTATTAGCAAAAAATTTCGGGCACTCATAAAATCGTCTAAGGCCAGCTTCGAGAGAAAAATTGCACAGGACACTAAGGATAATCACAAGGCTTTCTTTAGTTATGTTAGGAACCTGGGTGGGAATTCCCAGATATGCTCAGAATTAGTCCAAAATGACAAAAAATACACCGAACCCACAGACATTGCCAACATCCTAGCTGACAGGTTAAGCGCAAACTTCTCCACCCCCTCCCCACCAAAAGGGCAAATATCTATCCCAGCAGAGTGTTGCCCCCCTGATATCTCAGATGCTCAGGTAAGAGCCGCCCTCTCCAAACAAAAAACACAGCATCAATGGGACCAGACGGTGTCCCAGGCTGCATCCTACATGAACTCCAAGAAGAGCTAAACCCAAACATAAAACTACTGTTCAATCTCAGCCTTACTACAGGATATGTACCCAAAGAGTGGCATACAGCAACAGTGGTCCCTCTCCACAAAGGTGGTGCCTCAACGGATCCTGGAAACTATCGCCCCATAAGCCTGACTAGCTTGGTCTGCAAAGCTATGGAAAGGATCATCATGGACCTCATAAATAAAGATATTGGGGACCTACAGACACTGGATCCTACCCAGTTCGGCTTTGTTAAGGGCAGATCCTGCCTCTTAAACCTGGTTGATTTCTTTGAAACAGTCACCAAGGCCATTGATGAGGGGAAGGTGGTCCACACAGCCTACCTGGACCTCACAAAAGCCTTCGATACAATACCCCACTCGGGCATTATAGATAAGCTCACCAGCTTAAATATAAACCCCTATGTCACTAGATGGGTTGCAAACTGGCTCAAGGACAGAACCCACATGGTTAGAATCGCTGGAACCATGTCAGACTCCAAACCAGTTACAAGTGGCGTCCC